>NW_003852508.1:6018904-6030992 GCF_000181295.1 Otolemur garnettii | reverse complement strand
TCAGCCTCCCAAGTAGCTGGGACCACAGGCGCCTGCCACAATACCCAGCTATTTTTTGGTTGCAGCCATCATTGTTGTTTTTGGCGGCCCGGGCTGGATTTGAACCCACCACCTTAGGTGTATGTGGCTGGCGCCTTAACCACTTGAGCCACCAGCACCAAGCCTAGACTTTATTTTAGTCACTTTAGATTTTATTTAATTTATTTTTTTACTATGTAGTAATTCTCACTGAAAAGATCTAGTTATCTAAGAAAAAGATTCAGGGATCGGTGGAGAGAAGGTGATTGGAAAGATCCCCTATATGGTCTGTCTAACAAAGGTACTAGAACTAGAGTATAAATGTTTTAACACAATAACTAAGTAAATGACACAAAGTCTGTGTTAACCCATTTGATGAAAATATTTCAAATTGTATATGAAAACACTACACTGTACCCCATGTTTGCATTAATGTACACAACTGTCATTTAATTAAAAAAAAAGAAAGAAAAAAAAAAGAAAAAGATTCAGGTAGTATTTAATGGACATAAATCCATAAAACTTGTCAGCGCTCTGATCCTTTATCTTCTGTGAGGTGCTACGTCTTATCCTGAAATCCCTTGTCTGATCTAAAACGAAATTCATCTCTTTCTCTTACTATACCTCTGTTAATGTACCATTACTGTTTATTGATTGTTTTATACAAACATATGTTTGTGTATTTTTTTATTCTACTGGATTGAAAGGTTTTTGAAGGCCAGTAATTACCTGTTACTTGATTCCATATCTCATTCATATCATTGATTTTCACATTGCTAAAGTAAGAAATTCAAATTGAGTTGAGAATAACCGAAACAATTATATAGAGTTTGACTTTAGTGGGCTCTTTGGAACCTGATACGGGGAACTGTAAATGTTTAAGAAGTGAAAATACTGTCTTATTTTCCAAGAAGTTTACATTGTACTCATGGGTTAATTTTTATGTCTTCTTTCTTAGGAAAACTACATCTCAGACCCAACTATCTTGTGGAGGGCTTATCCCCATAACCTGATGACGTAAGTTATTTCTAGCCGGGCTTTTTTGGTTAAGCACTAAACTCATGTCAATATTAACCAGAATTCCTTCTTGTTATTTTTTTAAGATATTAGACAAATTCATAAAAAAGGTAAATCTGTATCTTTGACAGTCCCACTGCCATAGAAAAAAATTTCTAGGCAGGGTGTGGTGGCTCATACCTGTAATCCTAGCCTCTCTGGGAAGCCAAGGCAAATGGATTGCTTGAACTCAGAAGTTCGAGACCAGCCTGAACAGGAGCAAGACCCTGTCTCTATTAAAAATAGAAAAATTAGCTGGGTGTTGTGGCAGGTGCCTGGAGTCCCAACTACTTAGGAGGCCGAAGCAAAAGGATGCCTTGAGCCTAAGGGTTTGAGGGTGCTGTGAGCTACGATGACGCCACAGCACTACTGAGGGCAACAATATGAGACTATGTCTCAAATACATAAAAAAATTCCTGTGTACTTTTTTTTATGTATACAGGCAGTCCACAGGTTACACATGAGATAGGTTCTGTAGTTTTGTTGTTAGGCTGAATTTGTATGTAAGTTGGTATAGGTACATTTACCTATTACCTGTAATAGCCTCCATTCTTTTTTTTTTTTTTAATAGCCTCCATTCTTAAGTGTGAGTTGTCAGTTGGATGTTTGTAACTCAGAAACTGCCTTTATAATCTTTTCCGCTTCTTTCTTAGCTTGAGACAGCTGATTTTAACAATCGTAATACTTTTTCCTTTCTTTTCTCTTATCCTTTCTCCTCACAACTCCATTTTCTCCATACTTTCGCACCTTTTCTTTGCTAAGAAAAGGGATTGTTCCTTTTCATCTCTCTAGCCCCCAAGGTTTCTGTACAGTGCTGCCAGGTTATAGTGCTCAGTGATTATAAAGATCTTCAGCTAAATTATTCATCCTTCAAGCCTAGCTCTAGGACCACTATCTATGTTAATTTTCCTTGCATCATTTTGGCTTATGTTTTATGAAACATCTATATATTGTTTTGATTGTTCTATAATTGTCTCATTTATGTAAGTCTTGTATTATGCCCATATGGACCCATAACTGTGTGTGTCTTGGCAGCAGTAGGAACTATCTGTTTTATATCCCTTGTTGTGCGAAGTGCTTGTCAACTGAGCATCGCTTAGTAAATACATCGTGATGAGAGAATTGGTGGAAAAGATACGAAGAAGGAAAGTAGTTCCCTGAAATAACATGAACGTGAATATCTTTGTTTTAAGTCCAACAATATTACCCCTCTACTGAACCATACTCTGAATTTTAAAAATTTTATTAGTTCAGTGTTCAGTGAACTTTTACAAACATCATATTTATGTGAAGGGAACTGTATTCGCCTTCTAGAGAAGGTGGGAAAGGGAGAATAAAGGCTAGAGGGATGTAGTATAAAGAGGAAACTGATTATATCTCCTCTAGGGCAGAAAGACTAGAGGGATAAAGTATAAAGAGGAAACTGATTTTATCTCCTCAAGAACCCTTCTATGTCTTATTTCTCTCTTTAATCTTGGCTCTGCTTCCATGTTCCAACCACAGAGAGGTACCATTTCTCTAAGAAGAAAAAAAGTCAGAGGATATTTGAAATGGGGATTATCCCACTTTCGGGTGATTATTAATCCATGCTCTGTTGATTATGTCTCTTATGTTTTCAGGAGCTGCCATGACATGCTAGTCAGAATTAACTAGCAGACAGGAGCTCTGGCTCCTCCAGCTAGTTTGCTTGCTAGCAGCCTTCTGCAGATAGTATTGTTATTATAGAATTGACTGATAGTGGGAATATCCTAGGGAGATGGGGAAAGCAGTTGTTGAAGAGTTGTTCCAAGGTATGCAGAATATTGTATGGAATAATACAACAGATGTAGCTACTTAGCATATTCGGATTTCCAGGACTTGTTTACTTTATTCCTTAAAAAATGATGCTTTAAAAGATATTCTTTTTTTTTTCAAGGTTGAAATATACTTTTTTATTGCTTAGTTTCTGAAATCCAGTAACTCATAGTGTAAGACAGAAATTCAGAGGAAAATAAAGAGCACATTCTGACAGCACATAAAGACATTCAGATGTGATATAAAAACATAAAAAGTTGATATATAATTAAATAAGTAAGATACTCTTCACTTTCTTCTGTTGTGCAGGTTTCAAATGAAGTTTTTCTACATATCACAGTTGGCTTACTGGCTTCATGCTTTTCCTGAACTCTACTTCCAGAAAACCAAAAAAGTAAGCTGGGATTTTATAGTTTTAAAAGTTTTGTTATTTTTTCTTTTTTGGAAAGTCTTTGTAAAATTAAGTATTTCCTCTGTCTTTGCTTCCCTCTCACTTTGACTCTTTTGGTCCTTCTTCCACCGTCCCCCTACCTTTACATACAGACGAAAATCCTTAAGTCTTTCTTTAAAAAAATAAGTATTTTAACATAGAGGGGATTCTTTTACATTTGACATTCTGGTTGCTCGTTTTACAATTACATTACTGGTAATGTAAATTAAAATTTGATTTTTTAAATGTAATATTAGGTGGGGGACAGTGGTTCATGCTTGTAATCTTAGCACTCTGGGTGGCTGAGTACAGAGGATTGTTTGAGCTCAAGGAGTTAGAGACTAGCCTGGGCAAGAACAAGACCCTGTCTCTGCTTTTAAAAAAAAATAGAGGACGGCACCTGTGGCTCAAAGGAGTAGGGCACTGGCCCCATATGCCAGAGGTGGCTGGTTCAAACCCAGTGCCAGTCAAAAACTGCAAAAAGAAAAAAAAGAAGGAAAGAAAAATGACTCAGGCATGGTGGTGTCCGCTTGTAGTCCTCCCTTACTTAGGATGCTAACGCAACAGAATTACTTGAACCCAGGACTCCAATATCAGTGAACTCTGATAATGCCACTGTACTTTAGCCCAGGCAACTGAGTGAGACTCTGTCTCAAAAATTAAAGAAGGTAAAATAAAATGTAGTGTTTATTTTATCTTATTGTTATTAGCAGTCTTTTTCATAAGTGAGGCAAAAGGGATTGGTCACATCTATAACTAACAGTTCTTTATGTAAGACGCCCCCCCCCAGAAAAAAAATTCAGTATTGAACAAAGAGTAAAGCATAGTTAAATATTTACTAGCATAGCCTTTCCAGAAATGTGTGGAACATTCCTTTTTTAGCTGTGTGGGAAAGGTATTTATTTATTTTATTTGGGCAAATAAAATATTTGAACTGTTGGAGGCCTGTAATATCTCTCTCTCTAGTTATCCCCTTAGTACTTCCTGAAGGCAGGCTTTCATGGTTTGGAAAGTCAACTTTATTTCCCTTATTTAGCTCTTTTCCTCTGCAACTTATGCTGACTCCTTACTGCTTTAAACTCAGAGTTGCCTCCCTGTGCTCTGAGGGTTTCTCCTGTCCAGGCCACCTCTTCCCTGGTTGCTCTTCATCTCTCTCTTTCTGCTTCATTCACACTGATGTTCACTAGTTCTATAACCCCAGCACATCTTTTTACTGGAATACCTTTTCCTTCTGAGAAATTAATCAAACACCATTATTTCATTTTGTTATAAGTTTTTTTTTCTTTAATCCCCATGTATGAAATGCTGTGTAGGATTTACTTCAAAATAATATTGGAGGCTTGGTGCCTATAGCTCAAGCGGCTAAGGCGCCAGCTACATACACCTGAGCTGGCAGGTTCGAATCCAGCCCAGGCCTGCCAAACAACAATGATGGCTGCAACCAAAAAATAGCCAGGCATTGTGGCAGGTGCCTGTAATCCCAGCTACTTGGGAGGTGGAGGCAGGAGACTTGCTTGAGCCTAGGAGTTGGAGGTTGCTGTGAGCTGTGATGCCATGGCACTCTACCCAGGATGACAGCTTGAGGCTCTGTCTCAAAAAACCAAAAAAAAACCCAAAATAATATTGGAATGGCTCGGCGCCTGTAACTCAAGCAGCTAAGGGGCCAGCCACATACACCAGAGCTGCTGGGTTCAAATCCAGCCCGGGCCTGCCAAACAACAATAACAGCTGCAACCAAAAAATAGCTGGACATGTCATGGGCACCTGTGGTCCCAGCTACTTGGGAGGCTGAGACAAGAGAATCACTTAAGCCCAGGAGGTTGCTGTGAGTTGTGACGCCACAGCTCTCTACCCAGGGTGACAGCTTAAGACTCTGTCTCAAAAAAAAAAAAAAAAAAAAATACTGGGTGAAGGGAAGTGTTGATGGCTATAGATAAAACAAGTCTGGTCATTTGTTAATAACTGTTGAGGCCGGGTCATAGGTTTATGGAGATGCATTATATTCTTTTTTTGAGACAGTCTCATTTTGTCACCCTCGGTAGAGTGCCACGGTATCACAGCTCACAGCAACCTCCAGCTCCTGGGCTTAGGTGATTCTCTTGCCTCAGCCTCCTAAGTAGCTGGGACTACAGGTGCCCGCCCAAACGCCCAGCTATTTTTTTGTTGCAGGTTGGCTGGGGGCAGGTTCAAACCTGCCATCCTCTGTATATGGGGCTGGCGCCCTACCTACTGAGCCACAGGCGCCGCCCGGAGATTCATTATATTCTTTATCCTTTGTACATATAGTTCTATTTTTCTACATTTGAAACCTTTTTTTAATCTCTTTACTTTGAGAAGCCTTCCTAAATAGAAGTATGACAACATGTCCAGTGACCAGTTTCTCTCTTCCTCCTCAAAAATACACTTATTTTTATATGTGCTGTGAATAGTTAATTCGTGATTTAGGCACTTGATTTGCTACTATTGTTGTGTTTTACGTGTTCTCTTATCCATCATCATTAGTGTCTGCTAAGATTAGAGGACAGCACCAAATCAGTGGCCATTTACTAAAGCACTTTAGGTCTTTTTATGTTGATTTCTTTTATGAAGTAGAATGTTTTTCCAGTTAAGTTGATTGTAAGGATTAGGATGACGATCTTTTATTTTTAAACCTTTGACTTAGAACTATCATAAGATAAAATTATCAGGCCTGCAGTTTCCAGCAGCCCTTCCATACTTAGTAAGCTCCTAACATGAGTCACAAATGTCCTAGAGCTGTACTGTCCAAAATGGTAGGCACTAGTCACATCTCAGTTAACTTTAAAAAGAGACAAAATTTGCTTTCTTGATCACACTAGCCATATTTCACCTGCTCATTAGCCACATGTGGTGAGTATCTACTATTTCAGACGAGAGATACAGAACATTTCATCATTGCAGTAAGTTCTGTTAGACAGTCCTACTCAGAATATGATAGTTTCTTGAAGTCTTTGTAATGTGGTTCAAATATTTAAAGCTTTCTTCAGGTATTTGTGTACTCCAGAACATAATACCATCATGTCTTTATCTTGTTCACTGACCGTGGTAACTAAAGAGAGATATTTCAGAGTAATTGTTCATTTTAGTTCCTGAAGCTCTTTTCTTATCAGTTTCTGCCAGATGGCATTTCTCCAGAAATGCAATCTAATTTTTATAGAATAATTTGCATAACTTAGAACTTAACTGAAACTATTTTTAACACCTACATATGACAGTTGAAAGTAACTGTTTCAAGTAATTAACATAATTTGAAAGTAACAGCTGCATATGTGTTAAACAGTTTCTTAAAATTTTCTCTATGAAAATTATTTTTGGAAGAAGTCTTTACTGGAAGAAACTAGTAGAGTGATTGTTTTGAACCAATCCTACAGACAAATAAAGAAAGGAAGACTTGTGCAGTGCCTGTGGCTCAGTGGGTAGGGCGCCGGCCCCATGTACTGAGGGTGGTGGGTTCAAACCTGGCCCCAGCCAAACTGCATCAAAAAATAGCCGGGCAGAACGGCAGGCACCTGTAGTCCCAACTACTCGGGAGGCTGAGGCAAGAGAATCACCTACGCCTAGGGGTTGGAGGTTGCTGTTAGCTGTGACGCCACAGCATACTACCCAGGGCAACATAGTGAGACTCAGTCTCTAAAAAAATAATAAAAAATAAATTTACAAAACAGAAAGGAAGACTCTTAATATCAGTTCAAGAGGTCTGTTAGTAACAAATAACTTAGTTTCTTTCAAGGAGAAAATTTAAATATGCCATGCTTGCTTTAATATAAATAGTATTCCATTTTGCTCACAAGAAGACTTATGCCATTTTTTAGCCAATTTAAATATATGTGCTTTAGGAAAATCATGAAATAAGCAAGTGTTTTATTTCTAATATTCAATTTTAGTTTAATTACACATACATATAATTGTATATCATATAAAGTATAAACTAAAAATAATGTTTTTCCCTATTCCTACTTCATGACAATTATATTCACACTTTCCATATGCAACTTTGATTTTTTTTTTTTTTTGAGACAGAGCCTAGGTAGTGTGCTGTGGCCTCACAACTCAACAGCAATCTCCAACCCCTGGGCTTAAGCAGTTCTCTTGCCTCAGCCTCCCAAGTAGCTGGGAATACAGGAGCCTGCCCTAGCACCTGGCTAGTTTTTGGTTGTAGTTGTCATTGTTGTTGGCAGGCCCAGGTTGGATTCAAACCTGGCAGTTCTGGTGTATGTGGCTGGTGCCTTAGCCACTTGAACTACAGGCACCAAGCCCAACTTTGATATTATTAATAATATCTGCCATTCATCACTAGCTAGCTAGTGCTACTTTTCAGATCATCTGAGTTTTTCCAGAGTACATCATCTTTTACTTGTCTCACTAATTCCACATTGGACATCTATAATCATTTTGAAATGGCATTTATTGATATTTTTCAGTTCAGGTTTATAGGTCTTACCCAAAGACATATTTGTTGTGGTAAATAATATAAGTCACACTGGATATGATGGCTTACGCCTGTAATCCCAGCATTTTGGGAGGCTGAGGTGGGTGGATTGCCTGAGCTCAGGAATTCAAAGCCAGATCCCATCTCTAAAAATACTCGGGCATTGTGGCGGTAGCCTATAATCTCACCTGCTTGAGAGGCTGAGGCAAGAGAATTGCTTAACCCAAGAGTTAAAGGTTTCTGTAAGCTGTCATGCCAGGGCACTATACCAAGGCCAACAAAGTGAGACTCTGTCTCAAAAAACAAACAAACAAAAAAGAACTTTGTAAAGATTTAAATGTAAGATAATTCCACTTGGGGGTTGGGGGAACATCTTTGCCCTATATTTAGTGTATATATATGATATTCAGTTGTAGCAAAGTTTATTTTTTAGTATATAAATGTGTTTTCTTTTTTTTTTTTTAATTAAATCATAGCTGTGTACATTACTGCAGTCATGGGGTTCAATGTGCTGGTTTTATATACAATTTGGAATGTTTTCATCAAATTGGTTAACATAGCTTTCATGGCATTTTCTAAATTTATTTTTTTATAATAAATTTAATTTATATGTTTATGTTTAATAAACATTGGAATCACAACTGAAAATGTCAACTTGGAAGTTATTTATAATTTTAGAATTTGTTGTGATTTAAATACATTATATTTACTAGATTTTCTATGAAAAATGAAAACTATCAGAATTAATTTATGATTTCGTGAAATAATATCATTATTTCATTCTTTGTTTTTTTTTTTTGTTTGAGACAAAGTCTCACTTTTTCATCCTGGGTAGAGGGCTGTGGAGTCAAAGTTCACAGCAACCTCAAACTTGGGCTCACGTGATCCCCTTGCATCAACCTTGTAAGTAGCTGGGACTACAGGCATCTGCCACAATGCCCAGGTATTTTTAGAGATGGAGTCTCGCTCATGCTCAGGCTGGTTTCCCACTCCTGAGCTCAAGCAATCCTCCCATCTTGGCCTCACAGAGTGCTAGGATTATAGGCATGAGTCGCAGCACCTGTCCTTGTTATTTCATTCTTAGATAAGCTACAGGGAGTGTTATCATTAAGAATATTTAAGAAGATTGGGCATGATGGCTCACACTTATAATCCTCCCACTCTGGGAGGCTGCAACAGGAGGATCATCTGAACTAAGGAATTCAAAACCAGCCTGAGCAAGAACGAGACCTGATGTGTACTAAAAACAGAAAAGTTAGCCAGGCATTGTGGCAGGTGCCTATAGTCCCAGCTATAGTGGCTGGGACTCGTATGTCTGAGCCAGGAGGCTGGGGCAGAAGGATTGCTTGAACCCAGGAGTTTGAAGTTTCTGTGAGCTAGGTTGACACCTAGGGCAATAGAGTAAGGAAAAAAAGGGAGGAAAAAAAAGAATATTTAAGAACTTGGGAAAACCTCTAATAATTCATTTCCATTATATATATTTTCTTCATTCAAGTATAAAAAATGTTATTCTTTTTTTTTTTTTTCTTTTTTTTTTTTGTTTTTTGGAGACAGAGCCTCAAGCTGTCCCCCTGGGTAGAGTGCCGTGGCATTACAGCTCACAGCAACCTCCAACTCCTGGGCTCAAGCGAGTCTCCTGCCTCCGCCTCCCAAGTAGCTGGGACCACAGGCGCCCGCCACAACGCCCGGCTATTTTTTGGTTGCAGCCGTCATTGTTGTTTTGGCGGGTCCGGGCTGGGGATTCAAACCCGCCACCTTAGGTGTACGTGGCTGGCGCCTTAGCCAGTTGAGCTATAGGCGCCGAGCCAAAAAATGTTATTCTTAAATAAATAAACAAAACCAGATGATGACATATAAAAAGTCTTAAATATAAAAAGTTTTCTCTCAGTCACTTTTTTAAAATTTTATTTTTTTCTTGTGGAGATGGGGTCTTGCTATGTTGTCCAAGTTGGGTATAGTGCCTATTCACAGCATTCATAGTACCTCACAGCCTCAAGCTCCTGATTTATATTTCAGCACTTTTATATTCACCCAGACTCCAGATTCTAGAGCAGTGATGAGACACCGTTGGATGCCTTGCTGACTCCCTTATTGAAATCTGCAGTATAGCCACTGAACCGATTGATGAACTTCCTCTAAGAGACCCAAAGTTTACCTAGCCTCTGTTCTTTCCCTTTCCCCATGCCCCGTGTCCTCGTGTAAACATGTAAGCCTTAGAAACCAGGGTGCTGGGCAAGGTCTTTGTTGTGAGCAAAGACGTGTGCGCACCCAGTCACTGAGGTTGTAACCCTATGGGAATTGGAGGATAGGACAAGGATGTGAAAAACAGCTATTTTCTGGATAAAATTTCTCATTTGAGAAATCATGGTATGCTACCCCCACTTCCATTGTTTGTTTTGTTTCTGGGTTTTTTTTTCCATTTTGAGACAACATGGACTGTCAAGGAATTTTGTTTGTTTTCTTTTTTGCCATTGTATTTTTTAATCATATGGAAATGGCTTTATCTAGAGTGTGTATTCTTCGATTAACCACAATTGCTACCATTCTTTGTGTTGTTTTACTCATTTCTGTCACTTATCTTTATTTTATTGATTTATATTTTTTGAGAGCGCCTCAAGCTGTTGCCCTGGGTAGAGCGCCATGGCATCACAGCTTGCAGCAACCTCCAACTCCTGGGCTCAAGCGATTAGCTTGCCTCAGCCTCCCGCCACAATGCCTGGCTGTTTTTTGATTGTTGTTGTCGTTGTTTGGCGGGCCCAGGCTGGATTTGAACCCACTAGCGCCAGTGTATATGGCTGGTGCTTTAGCCTCCTGAGCTACAAGCACCGAGCCTGTCACTCATCTTTAATTTAATTTTTTTGGTATTTTTGTTGTTACCCCATTATTTGGAGAGGACTTAACCCAAGGTCACATAACTAGTAAGAACCACTTATTCTGGCTATCCATTCTCTTACACATTTTTACTTTTTCATGGGAGGTTTTGAGTGTACAAACATTGCTTTAGAATATACACTATATGGCCAGGCATGGTGGTTCACACCTTAATCCCAGCACTCTGGGAGGCCATCTCTAAAAAAATAGCTGGGTGTTGGGTCAGGCACCTATAGTCCTAGGTACTCTGGAGGCTGAGGTAAGAGAATCACTTGAGCCCAAGAGTTTGAGATTGTTCTGATACCATGGCACTCAACCCCAGGGTGACTGAGTGAGACTCTTTCTCAAAAAAAAAAAAAAAAAAATTAAATTTAAAAAGAATATGCAGTTTATGTATAATTGTATGTAGCCGACTGCATCATTACTTAGAAAAAAGTTTCATGATAATTCTCCTTTCAGAAGCTATACATATCATTTTAAATATTCTTGCTTTAGGCATTTGCTGGTTGTGAAGATAGAAGCTGGGATGATGGCATTTTACCCTCTCTTATCCCGTAGCACAGTGGTTATAGTGCCAGCCACATACACTGAGGGTGTTAGGAGTTCAAGCCTGGCCTGGGCCAGCTAAACAACAAATGACAACTGCAACAATAAATAGCCTGTCATTGTGGTGGGCGCCTGTAGTCCTAGCTACTTGGGAAGCTAAGGCAAGAGATTCGCTTAAGCCCAAGAGTTTGAGGTTGCTATGAGCTGTGATGTTACGGCACTCTACCCAGGGCCACATAGTGAGACTCTGTTTCAAAAAAAAAAAGAAAAGAAAAGTTAGGGCTAAGATGCAAAGTTGAATCTGGGTTTTTCCTTAGCTAACACCAAATGCAATCATGTCCCTACCTGAGTTGAGGTATAAAGATAAAAGATAAGGCGAAGTGCAGTGGTTCACACCTGTACAAAGACAAAAGATAAGGCCAACTCAGTGGCTGAGTTGGATAAATTGCTTGAGCTCAGAATGTGACCCCATCTCTACTAAAATTAGAAAAACTATCTGGATGTTGTGCAGTTGCCTGTAGTCCCAGCTACTAGGGAGGCTGACACTAGAGAATCTCTTGAGCCCAACCAAGACTTTGAGTTTGGTGTGAAATATGATGCCATGTTACTTTACCCAGGGCAACTGAGCGAGACTCTGTCTTAAAAAAAAGAAAAGGCTCGGCGCCTATAGCTCAACCGGCTAAGTTTTTTAATTTCTTAAGTTATTAGTGCACTTTTCCATCAAATTGGTTTTTTTACATTGTCTTACACTAGTTTTCATGTAATAAAATGAGTTTAATTAGCATTTTTAAAACTAAAAAGCTTTCTTTTATAATTACTGAGAGTTTCCTTGGGCCGTTTTCTCCTTCCACGTTGGGAGCATTGGCTGACACAGCTGGAGGGATATGCCAGTATTTCCCATACCTAGTCATTTACAGCCACCTCCT
>NW_003852508.1:6017377-6018625 GCF_000181295.1 Otolemur garnettii | reverse complement strand
GGTGTATGTGGCTGGCGCCTTAGCCGCTTGAGCCACAGGTGCCGAGCCATAATTAATACTTTTGAGTATATCCTTATTCTTTGCAGTAATTTTAAAGTACATTTTAAGGTATAATGTACATTTTAAAGTACATTTTAAGGTATAATGTAACTAACTTAAAATATTTTATTTAAAAATACAGTTAAATAGGCTCGGCACCCATAGCACAGTGGTTACTGCACCAGCCACATACACCGAGGCTGGCAGGTTCACTTGGCCCAGGCCTGCTAACCAACAATGACAACTGCAACAACAAAAAATAAAGCCGGGCGTTGTGGCAGGTGCCTGTAGTCCCAGCTACTTGGGAGGCTGAGGCAAGAGAATTGCTTAAGCTCAAAGAGTCTAAGGTTGCTGTGAGCTGTGATGCCACGGCACTGTACCCAGGGCAACAACTTGGGACTCCGTCTCAAAAAAAAATTACAGTTAAGTAAGTGTTTTGTTGCATACTATCTAAATTTTTTTGTACCACATAAAAAATAAAGACTGTAATTTGGGAGACACTGGTGTGTGTGTGTGTGTGTATGGTGACACTTCTGTATCCAAAGTATGTCAGATTGCACTGGTAATGCTACAAATGAGCTGTTAGGAAATGATTCTAACAGGAAAAGAGACATTCCTTTGTGGTTGAACTTTAGCATGTTACCTTGACAGCTTTTCTTCTTTCCTTTTAAAAGGAGAAATATTCAAAAATTGAAAATATTTCCAATTGGAAGTTTTACATGGAAAGGATCTTAAGACTGCCTATTTTCAGAGATACTTTTCTCACCAGTTAAAAGAACCATTGGTATCAGGTCTTGGGAATCTTGGTATCAGGTCTTGGGAATTTTCACAAGACTCCCAAAATATATATAACATTATTCAGACTGCCTTATGTTCTGCCTAACACTTGATCTTTGTGCCATTCTTACCAGAGAAGAGTTTTTAGTTTCAAAACTGGACTTGTAAAATCTCTACTTTCTTTATTTTGTTTTACATATACATGTGTTTATTTGGTTTCCACTTTTTGCTTTCACACAATCAAAAAGGCTTAAAATTTAATAACAATAACAATGTTTAAGATAAGGACTAGAAACAAAAACCTTGTAAAGAATGGACAAAGATAAATACATTTAGAAAAGAAATCAGACTATTGCTGCAACAAAATATTGAGCAATAATAATAATGCAAAAAAAGTAACATTCCTATTGTCAAATAAGAGTATGTCGGCTC
>NW_003852508.1:6015852-6016895 GCF_000181295.1 Otolemur garnettii | reverse complement strand
AAAGTCTCAAAAAATAGACAACTAACATTTATAAATAAAAATAAAGGATAATTTCAAAAAACAGATCATGCCAAATCTTACAGACAATAGAAAAAGAAGAACTACTTCAAAATCGTTCTACTTCATCTGCATACAAAGTCACATACTTTGTGCTTCCAGCTCTTCAGTGTGCATTGGCCTTTACTCTTTACCTGGATTATGAACCTCTTGGGACCAGGAAGCACATTTCTCCTTTCCGCGTACACATGTTAGTAGCCACCTGCTCACAAAGGGCAGATGATGAGATAGACCCTAAACGGTTACGTGAGCATGTCTCACAGGCACAGAATGTCATGGCCACACGCTAAGGTTCATGGAGCTGGCCAACTGAGCATCTGGAAAATCTCTACTTTCTTAGAAAATGTGAGGTAGCTCTATACTAAAATATAAGTGGAGAACTAGAGGTCCAAAAGAGATCTCTGTGCAACTATACTAAATGCAAGCAGTAAGTTTAGAGAGGTTTCAGAAGAATACAGTTCAGTCTGCCAGCATCAACCCACCATTTTCATCATAAGCCTTGTATATATGTGTATGAAGAAAACTATCAAAACCAGAAAGAGTAGAAATGGGGTGTAAGGCCAGGTGCAGTGACTCAAACCTGTAATCCAGTTTGCATTCTGGGATGCCCAGTCAGGTGGTTTGCTTGAGCTCAAGAGTTCAAGACCAGCCTGAGCAAGAGTGAGGACCCCCCCACCCCGTCTCTATTAAAAATGAAAAACTGAGGCAAGAGGATCACTTGAGCCCCAGAGTTTGAGGTTGCTTTGACCTATGATGCCATGGCACTCTACCAAGGACCACAAAGTGAGACTCTTTTCAAAAGAGTAAAGAAATGGGGTGTGTAGATGTTTCATCAGTCAACAGACATTTATTGAGCTTAATGTTATCAGTGTTTTGCGAACATTTTTTTACTGCAATGCAAGGTGAAAAACAAGATTTTATATCATCCTTGTGTGTGTGTGTCTGTGTGAACATGCATGTATGTGTAAAATATGGAATAAAATTTT
>NW_003852508.1:6009795-6015519 GCF_000181295.1 Otolemur garnettii | reverse complement strand
TTTTTTTTTTTTTTCACTTTCTATTTTATTTCATAGTGAAAAGATGTTGGTGTGGCCTTAAATAGATTACATGATCCAGCTGCACATGGTGGCTCCTGCCTATAATCTTAGCACTCTGGGAGGCCAAGTCAGGAGGATTGCTTGAGGTCAGGAGTACAAGACTAGCCAGAGCAAAAGCAAGATCCCATTTCGACCAAAAGTAGAAAAATTAGCTGGGCATGTAGCACATGACTGTAGTCCCAGCTACTCAGGAGGCTGAATCAGGAAGGTCATTTGAGCCCAGGAGTTTGAAGTTGCCGTGAGCTGTGATGACGACACACAGGGTGACAGAGTGAGATTCTGTCTCAAAATACAAATAAGAACAAAAAACTTTAAGAAAAAAAAAAGAAAAAGATTTCATGGATCCACTAGTAGGTCTTGATTTACATTTTTTTATAAACACTTTCAAATAATCAGGTCAGCTGAGAGGAAAAAAGAAGCAAAAGCAAAATCTAGATCCTTTGGCTTGCAGAATTACTGAGGGGAAAGACTGTAATTAAGTGGTATTGTAAATGAGAAGGTAAAGTTTTAAACTTCAGTTTTAATGACTATACCTGACAATGAAGTGAATAAGCATGAACTAAAAGTATGATCTAATTTAGCTAACCAAAAGCATCTCAACTCTAAACATAGCCATTTTAATAATAGACATCAAATCGTCAGCATATAACTATGGTTATTAATATTGTGTCATTTGATACATGTTATAAAAAGAATCATAGACTTTAGCGCTAACAGGGATTCTGAGTTCATCTGATTGAAGCAAATTCAAGTATTTACATTTTACAGATGAGATAGCTGAAGCCAAGAGAGATTAAATCACTTGCTGAAGCCATGTAACTAAATGGAAGTGAAAGATTGTGCGGGTAGAGAGGTTTTTCTTGTTTGTTTTTTGACATTTTTTTACTCTAGCACACTGCTCTTAAAGAACAGAAATGCTTTCAATATGTTTTGATGTATGATGTGTTTTTCTCTTTGCAGGAAGATATTCCTCGTCAGCTTGTCTACATTGGTCTTTACCTCTTTCACATTGCTGGAGCTTACCTTTTAAAGTGAGTTGGGATTTTTCTTGGGTGTGTAAGTGGGCTGGATATAATAGTATGTTGATCTATCTTAATTGATGATTAATATTTCGATTTTTAAATTTGTTCTCTTAACAGCTTGAATCATCTGGGACTTGTTCTTCTGGTGCTGCATTATTTTGTTGAATTTCTTTTCCACATTTCCCGCCTGTTTTATTTTAGTGATGAAAAGTATCAGAAAGGGTAAGCTTTTTAGCCTTGTATTTCTTGTGTAGTGGGTATTCAAAGTCAGTACCTAGCTAGATGCCATGGTGTGCACCTGTAGCCCACCTACTTGGGAGACTGAGCTGGGAAGATTACTTGAGCCCAGGAGTTCAAAGCCAGCCTGGGCAACCTATTAAGACCCCATCTCTAAAAAAAAAATAATTAAGGTCAGTGCCTAAATTGCCAAGATCCATGCTCTTGGGCATTAAGTTACTTTTTACGCAGTTAGTAGCAAGTTTAAATAAAATGAAACTATTTAACAATTCAGGCTTGGTATATTACTTTACTCCCTAAAACTGAGTCTTTCTCAGCTGAAGAGAGACTGTATTGGAATTTGAAATTTTGAAGGCTTTTTGAGTTCACTCTTTTATAATTTCTATCTTGTTGCATGTTTTTCTTTTGGAAGAGTGATAAAGAAGTGAACTTTCTAAAGAAATTGAAATAGATGATATAGCTTTAAAGAGACTAAAAGATTTTGGTGGGAAAATTAAACTGAAAATTGACTTGGAAAGGTATAACTTGTGTAAAGTGTAAAAAAGTCTTTGAAAAAAGTGAAACTGCAACTCTTAGAATTGGATATCCTATTCTTTACAGTACAGCTTTGTTTCGTCCATTTTTTCAAAATTGTTCTTTATATTAGTAGTTCTGAAGGTTATGACTATACACACACACAAAAGAGTTGAACTAAACAAGAAATTAAATTTAGATTTCTCTACTGGATTTCTTAGACTCTTAAATAATTGGCTAATATGTGTAGGATGTGGTAAAGTATGTATTTTAAGCATGTCCCAAACATTTGACTTTAAAATCCTTTTTTGCAGAATTATAAGTGCTGTTTTAATATGTATTTACTTAATAGGAGTCTAATTTCTAGTAGAATCTTTTCTTTTGAGATTTTATGACTTTGACTTAAGACATTTTTCTTACAGATTTTCTCTGTGGGCAGTTCTTTTTGTTTTGGGAAGACTTCTGACTTTAATTCTTTCAGTACTCACTGTTGGTTTTGGCCTTGCAAGAGCAGAGAATCAGAAGCTGGATTTCAGTACTGGAAACTTCAATGTGTTGGCTGTTAGGTAGAGTAATTTAACATTTTTTTTTCGCTTTGTACAGCTGTATGTATTGTCAGATCACTATGATGTGAATCTATAAAATAAAGGGATGGGGTTGAGGAAAATACTCATTTGTTTTATTTCATACTTGTTACAGTTTTGTATATCAAATTGAAGTACTAAAGCATTTATTTAATTTCTAGGACAGTTTGTTCATGGAATGATTATTAACATCTTGTCAATAGAATGGGACTTTTAGCACTAAATACTATCAAAGCAAGATAAAAATGAATACTTTATTCAATAGCATTATTTTCATACACTCTGATTTTTTGTTTATTAATATTTCTCAGAATCGCTGTTCTGGCATCAATTTGCATTACCCAGGCATTCATGATGTGGAAGTTCATTAATTTTCAGCTTCGTAGATGGAGGGAACATTCTACTTACCAGGCACCAGCTATAAAGAAGAAGCCAACGGTGACCAAAAGCAGGTCTTCTAGGAAAGGAACAGGTTCGTATTGACTAAGCAATGAAAAAGCCATGGGATTTAAAAAAAAAAATTGTTTTCAATTGTTGATCTTATTTATTTATTCTCAGATCCTATAAAGAAAATCTTCTACTTTTTAGCACAATTACAGGCAAAGTAATTCCACAGTTGGTGATACTCTGAGTGAGGGAGTCAGTTACTCCCCCAAAAGCTATGTACTAAATTTCTCTCTCAGGTTTTTCAGTCTTGGTTACATTGAGCTACTATAGACAGTGTATAATATGGGCACTTTTAGTGACTGACTAGAGTGTGATAGTTTGTTTTCAAGCATCTTTTTCACATTTTTAAAACCTCTGAATAACTTCTTCCCATCTGACCATTAGTCCCAAGTGGAGCAGCTTTTTTTAATAACTTCTAATTGCTTGAACTTTTGTCTTTGAACCATCTGCATTTAACTTCTTTTCTCCTCTGGCTTGGCAAAAATTGAAAAATGCATTAACATTGCGGTTAATCTTTTCAGTTTGTATGTGGTATTGTACTTGGAACTGTAAAACAGGAAGTTACAGTTTTTAAGATAAATCAACCCTGGTTTGCTTCTTGTTATAAGCAGTGATATTTGATAGTTTGTATGTTCTAGCCCCATTCTTTTCAAGTTTGTCCCAGTAATTCTTCACTCTGTGCATTTTCTTAATGAATTTTAGAACAACTTAATCAATTTTCATACACATGAAAAACTTGCTGGAATATTGGACTGAAATTGCATTAAATCTATAGATTGATTTAAGAATAACTGAGAATTTCAACCCATGAACATGATATATACCTCCATTTATTTAGATATTTAACTTCTCTCAATAATTTTTTTTTTGAGACAGAGTCTCACTTTGTTGCCCCCAGCAGAGTGCCATCCTGTCACTGCTCGCAGCAACCTCAAACTCTTGGGCTCAAGTTATTCTCTTGCATGAGCCCAGCAGTCATTAATATTTTTAATAACGTCTTTAACAGGATATAATTTATATACCATAAAGTTCACCCTATAAAGTATACATTTCAATCATTTTTAAGTACTGTGTATTTACAAAGTTGTGTAAACCACTAATTCCAGGACATTTTTATTACCCCCCGCCCCAAGAAGGAGCCCTAGCCCATTAGTCACTCATTATTTCTCCCTTGTCTCTGCCCCTGACAACTAGTTCAGCTAATCTATTTTCTGTGTTTTGGGGGGGGATTGACTTCCTTCTCTTGGCATAATGTTTTTTAGGTTTGTTCATGTTAATAGCAGGCATCAACTCTTCATTCCTTTTTATGGCCAAATAGCATTCCATTGTATGGATGTATATTGTATTTTGTTTATCCACTCGTCAGTTGATGAACATTTGGGTTGTTTCCACTTTTCTGGCTATTATGAATGATAATTGAACATTCATGTAAAGTTTTTGTTTGAATACCTATTTTTATTCTCTTGGCTTTATTCTGAAGAGTAGAATTGCTGGGTCATATGGTGATTGTCTAACATTTTAGAGGGAACTACTAAACTCTTTTCCAAGAAGGCTACACCACTTTACACTCACAGTTTTGCATGTTGATATTGAGTTGCCCCTGTGCCATTTGTTGAAAAAATTACTCTATCTCTATTGAATTGTCTTGAGACTCTTATGAAAAATCAGGAAATACATTTAATACCTCAGTTTTGTTCTTTTTCATGTTTTGGTTATTCTGGATCTTTTACGTTTCCACATGAGTTTTAGGATCAGCTTGTCAGTTTCTGCAGAAAAGCCAGCTGGGGTTTTAATATCAATAACTTTTAATCTGTAGGTTGCTTTGGGGAATAAGAATATGGATGTATATTTATTTGGGTCTTCAGTTCCTTTCAGCTAAGTTTTGTAGTTATCAAATATATGTCTTACACATCTCTCATTAAATTTGTTCTTAAATATTTAATTCTTTTTTATGCTATTGTAAAATAGAATTGTTTTCTTATTTGCATTTTCAGATTCATTACTAGTGTGTAGAAATATAGTTGGTTTTTGTATATTGATCTTGTATCCTGCAACCTCGCTAAACTTATTTATTCTAATAGGTTTTTTTTGTGAATTCCTTTGGATTTTCAGTATACAAGGATCATGTCGTCTATAAATAAAGATAGTTTTTACTTCTTCCTGTCCAATCTGGATGCTTTCTATTGCATTTTCTTGCCAAATTGCCCTGGCTAGAACCTCCACAACAATGTTGAATAGAAATGGCGAGATCTTGTTCCTGATCTTAGGGGGTAAGCATCCATCCAGTCTTTTACCATAAGTATGATGTTAGCTATGGGATTTTCATGAATGGTTTTTAATAGGCCGAGGAAATCCACTCCATTCCTAGTATGTTTATGTTTTTATTATGAAAGGTTATTGGATTTTGTCAATTGCTTTTTATCCTCACCTTTATTGAGATGTTCTTGTGGGTTTTGTCCTTTTTTCTGTTGATATTATAGATTGCCTTAACTGATTGTCAGATGCTGAACCAATGATACCTTCCTAAGATAAATCTTACTTGGTCATGATGTATAATCCTTTTTATCTTTTGCTAGAATTGGTTTGCTAGTATTTTGTTGAGGATTTTTATATCTGTATTTATACAGGAAATAGTTTTGCTGTTGGGGTAATTATGGCCTCATAGAATGATTTGAGAAATAGTCCTCTTTTTTGTTTTTTGGAAGCATTCTTAAAGAAATGTTTTCTAGGTTTCTATATGGGGATCTCACACATTTTTCATTAGATTTATTTTCAGAGATCTTATTTTTTAATCTAATATACAAGCTCTTTTTTATAAGCAGTTTTAATTATTTGTTATAAAGAAATACTATTTGTTGGCT
>NW_003852508.1:6007736-6009553 GCF_000181295.1 Otolemur garnettii | reverse complement strand
CTCTACCCAGGGGGACAGCTTGAGGCTCTGTCTCAAAAAAAAAAAAAAAAAGAAATACTATTTGTTTACTTTAAGATACTGTCCTTGGAAACCTTCCTAATTCACTTATTTTAAAGTTTATGCTAAAATACAGTCTGCAATATTAATACCTTCTCTTTTCCTTGATGTTTTTTATACAAGCTATGACCAAACCATTATACTGAATAGAAGAAATATTCTTCCTCATTTAAGGAGGAGAGCTTCTGATATTTCATTATTAATAGTGTTTTGTAAATGCCCTTTATTTAGTTCTCTTCTGTACTTTGTTTTTGTCACGATTGGATATAGAATTTTAAGATAATCATATGGTTTTCCTCCAATCTCCTTATGTAGTGAATTACATTGATTTTCAGATATTAAAATTGATCCTGCATTCTTGGCATGCATCCAGGTTGGTGATGATAAATACAAGTAGTCCCTCCCTTATCTGGGAGGTGATAGATTCCAAGAAGCCCAGTGAAGGCTTGAGACTGTCGTTAGTACCAAATTCTATACAGTCATGCACCGGATAATAACATTTCAGTTATTGGCAGGTCATGTGTACAACAGAGGTCCATTAAGATTATAATAAGATGTTTTTACTGTACATTTTCTGTTTAGATAGATTAAATACCTTTCTGTTACGTTTATGTACAATATTTAGTCCAGTAACATGCTATATACTTTTCTACCCTAGAATCAGCAGGCCATGCACATAGCCTAGGTGTGTAGTTGGTGTGCCATGTGGGTTTGTATAAGTGCATCATGTCTGCACAGCAAGATTGCCTGACATTTCTTAGAATATCTCCCTGTCGTTAAGCAACACGTGACCGTATATATGTTTTTCCTGTACATGGCTATCTATAATAAGGCTTAATTTATAACTTGGGTGTAATCAGATTATAATAAAACAGGTAAGGAAGGAGTAGGAACTACCTACACTGATAGTACTGATGTACTACTGTACATCACTGTTGCTGAGTTGGTTTTCCCAGCGTTAGGATTTTTCTTTTTTTGAGACAGAGTCTCACCATGTTGCCTTCAGTCGACTGCGGTGGTGTCACAGCTCGCAGCAACCTACAGCTCTTGGGCTTAAGCAATTCTCTTGTCTCAGCCTCCAAACTAGCCAGGACTACAGCCGCCCACCACAACAGCCGGCTATTTGTTGTTGTTATTGTTATTTAGCAGGCTATGGGCCAGGTTCTAACCTGCCAGCCCCAGCGCATGTGGCTGGCACCGTTACCACTGAGCTGAGCCTGATTAATTTCATTTTTGACTGATGAGCTATTTACAGATATTGGTCATTTTCTAGTTGTGTGTATGTGGGTTTTTTGTTGATTTCTAGCTTAATTTCACTGTGGATAAAGAATGTCTTCTGAGGGCGGCACCTGTCAGTGAGTAGGGTGCTGGCCCCAAATACTGAGGGTGGTGGGTTCAAACCCGGCCCCGGCCAAACTGCAACAAAAAATTGTCCAGGTGTTGTGGCAGGTGCCTGTAGTCCCAGCTACTTGGGAGGATGAGGCAAGAAAATCACCTAAGCCCAAGAGTTGGAGGTTGCTATGAGCTGTGATGCCACGGTACTCTACCGAGGGTGACAAAGTGAGAGTCTGTCTCTAAAAAAGAAAAAAAGAACATCTTCTGGATGATTTCAATTCTGTGAAATTTGTTGAGACTTTTATTATAGTTCAGCCTGATTCCAATTTTGGTAAATGTTTCTTTTGGACTTCAAAAGCATGCACATTCTGCATTTGTTGGGTATTGTCTGTATGCGTCATGTCAAATTTTTTTTTTTTTTTTTT
>NW_003852508.1:6000735-6006633 GCF_000181295.1 Otolemur garnettii | reverse complement strand
AGATTTCATTTTTTTCATCCTATCTTATCATTATTGTCTTTGCTTTGGAGTAGTAATAGTATGCTGTGCCTGAGTATGGATTCCTTTTTATTTATCTGGTTTTGTATTGTATAGAGCTTTCTGAATTTTGGCTTGGTTTCTTCTATAATTTTTGGAAAATTTCTGGCCATTATTTTTTTCAAATATTGTTTTGGCCCTCTTCTATTTCTCCTATTCTTCAGGGATTCCAATTATTCATGTGTTAAACCTTTTAGACCTTTATAACTTTTCACACTTTCTACATTTTTCCATCCTTTCTGTCTGAGTTTTAGTTTGAGTATTTTCTCTGGTTCATTAATCCCTTCTGCTGTACCTAATCTGTTATCAAATTCATTGATTAAACTTACATTTTCAGTTACTATATTTTTTAGTTCTAAGATTAATGGTTTCAGTCTCTGGTGAAATCCTATATCTTTTATTTTCTCGAGTACCTGTTCTTTTAATATCCCTTTCTAATGACTTAAGATCTGCATCACCTGATGTTCTATCTCTGACTTTTTTTCCTCCTGATTTTCAGTCATTCAGGCTTATTCTCTGGCATGCCTGGTAATTTTTAATTGACTCCTATGTGCTTTATATAAAAATTTATAGAGGCTCTAGATTGAATACAGGTAGTTCACACTATCTCACTAAAACTGATATATTTTCAGTTTGCCCTCATTCCTAGGATATTGACATACTAGGTGTTTATAAGGGCTTTCTTTCCCTGATAAAATCTGAAATCAAAATTTTGTCTCCCTATCAGTGTGAGACTTCCAGTTTTCTGTTTAACTTTCCACTTTCTTTGCAGTTGTTTTAGTACAATGCACAGTTCGTATTGGAAATGCCTTGAGGAAGAACTTCATATAGAATGTTAGGGTTTTTTCTCTACAGTTCTCTTTTCTCCAGAATTTTGTCTGGAATCTTGGCTGCTTGGTCTTCCTAATCTCAGCTGTATGTTGTTACATTCTTGTACTCTCTACCTCAGCTTCATTGAGCTTACAGATGGTCCGGGAAAAACAGCAGTTAATGAAGACTCACCTGGGTTCGTTTCCTTTTTTCCAGGACATTGGCACATCAAATCTTAGTTGCTTTGATTGTTTTCCAGAGCCTTCAAACATTCATTTTTGTATCCAACTGTTATGATATTTTTTGAGGGAGAGTTAGTCTGACATCAGTCCTCCATCCTATGTTGAAAAAGAAAACCATGGTACATTCTGAAACTTAAGAGTTACCCTAAGTAGCAACTTTTCTGTATGTTCTGAAGAAATATCCCTAAGAACTTTGGTGTCAAATGTGAAAAGTGTATTTCTACCAAAATGCTCTTGAGGTTTTGGTGTTTTCTTTTTCTGTAGAGACAAGGTCTCACTATGTTGCTCAGGCTTGTCTCCAACTCCTGGCCTCTGGACTATTTTTAAATTCCTGTAACTTAAAGTCTTCTATTCTGTCACTTTTTTCTACTTTCAATAGAAGTTACTTTTATTTTTAATTTGCTGCTTTTAGTTCATTGTGCTGAACACATTACCGGGTTTTCTGAATGGGTCAGATATTAGTGAAGATTCATATTAGTAAATATGTTTCACCAGTGTATATATTATATTTTAAATTTTCTTTTCTGAAGGAGTCTTTATGTATTAAGATTATATTACTTGCATTTACTTACAAAAGAGTAACACTGATTGTTTTCTTTTTCAGAAAATGGTGTAAATGGAACAGTAACTTCAAATGGAGCAGACTCTCCACGTAATAGAAAAGAGAAATCTTCATAGTGGATTATAAACTGATTAACGTCCCCAAAGAAATCTGCTTTTTACTGTGTCTTTTGGCATTAGAGATTTTTCTGTTCTTGAAAATACAGTTTGTGCTCTTTGATCCTTGCTATTGTACTGTTTCATGAATTTTTTTAAAAGGGCATTTGAGGGGAGGATGATTACTATGATGAAAAAATGTTTTAGTTTAGACTGAGCTACCTGCCTTCAAAATAGTTTAGGGACCACCACCATCGTTTATTTTCTTTTTTATCTTTGAACATTTTTGTAATGATTTGAAGAAGAAACTATTTACAGAAATCCCACATATCAGTGATACAGTTTCTTGCTCGCATCAGTTTTTTATAATATTAGCAAGGTGGCCTGTTCCAACGAGGTCATATTTTTTTAAGTTATCTTTCAGGGTAAAATGGAAATAATATAAAGTTGGATGTCAAACTTTAATATCTTTTCAGTGTTCTCTAATTTTTAGGAATTTTTGTAGCCTTTACACCTGGAAAAAAAGATTTGTAAGATTACCAAAATAATTGTGTGCTTTATTTTGTAAGTAGCAGTCGTTAGTGTTATATCCCATTTAAAAGAGAAAATACTAATGGTTACAACGGGGAGATTTATTGACATATATATTGAGGAAATACCTTATTAACATAAAAGTACATGTGAAATAAAATCTTTCTTGTGCATTTTCAACACTTGTAAACTGGAAATTAGAAAATATTTACTATGAAGAGGAAAATCTGACTTATATTCCCCTTTTGATATGTTTATTAATAATGATTCTTAACGGGGCTTGTCATAAGTTTGATATGCACAGCATCTTAGAAAAATATTGCTTAACCTGGAAACCCTTTTAAAAAATAATGCCTACTTGATTTATATCTATAAAAAGAATGTCAGGTAATTATATTTGGAAAATATTTAATGCACTAACTTTAAAAAAATTGAAAATTCAGGTGGATGAATAGTCTTACAAAAGACAGTGTGCTTTATGTTATAACTATAGCTTTGGTCCCGTCTTTAATTGAGAAACATTTATCTGTACAAAACATATTTTTGGATAAATATATATATATATTTGTATCTTTACAGAAAGGCTCTAAAAAGCATTTGAGTAAAATATTTGGTTCCCTTTTCTATAATTAGCCTTTAAAATCCTTATAGCTGCATTTGGTGTGTTCCCTGTCTTTACGGTATATATTGCTTCTTGTTGGTGTTCATATCTTGTTTCCCATTTCTCGGTTCTGTCATCTGCTAATGGTTGTGCCATTTTTAGTGTTAAAGTTGTAGACCTGTCAGGTCTGCAGTTTTAGTTTCCATGCTGCTAGAAAGTTGTGCTTTTTGTTTCCAGCTGTTTTCCTACTTCCTGAAAAAAAGTAGTAGCTCTCTGTAGCATTATGGAGTTTTCAGTGGAACCAAATTTTTGCCATTAAAAACTGGCATTATATTGAACTATA
Source organism: Otolemur garnettii (assembly GCF_000181295.1). Taxonomy (NCBI): domain Eukaryota; kingdom Metazoa; phylum Chordata; class Mammalia; order Primates; family Galagidae; genus Otolemur; species Otolemur garnettii. Next base: position 6,003,392 of record NW_003852508.1, on the reverse strand, counting down.
CATTGAGAAATCAATCAAATAAAAATTTTTACTTTAAGAAGCTGCATCCTGGATGTTTTCTTCTTTGTTAGCTATTATGCTATTGAGTATTTAACTTCATTAAAATGTACTATGTTTAAAGAATATACTCTTGATAGATGCTTAGAAACCCTTCATAAAAGTAGGTTTCACAAAAAATTGATCTGAGAATATTTATAAGGGCTACTGGGAAGAAAATGGTCATAACTAAATAAATCCAGGGACCAGTGTGTTAAACTCTGGAGTTGAGTACCTTGGTGTCACCGTAGCTCACAGCTAAAAGGGGTTCAGTGGTGTCCCCAGGAGCAGTTTAGGCCAAGTTTAATGAAAGGAGACAGAGGCCCACCTGGGCAGGGCAAAGATGGCATCTTTCCCCAAGGAGCTGGAGGCCAGCCTCTTTTTACCTTGGGTGGAAGGGGAGGAAGAATCCACAGTTTGCTGGAAGGTTCTGGTGGGCTAGGGTCTTTCCAGCAGAACTCTTGGAGGCCAGGTAGGCCTTGTGTTCTGGGAGGCTGGGATGAAGGGTTGGTGCAGAGCTCTAGGCCTCCAACAATAGCAACCTCAATCTCTTGGGCTTCATCAATCCTCCTGCCTCAGCCTCCCAAGTAGCTGGGGCTACAGGCATCCACCCCAATGCCTGGCTGATTTTTCTACTTTTAGTAGACACGGTCTCACTCTTGCTCAGGCTGGTCTGAAACTCCTGAGCTCAAGGGATAATCCTGCCTTGGTCTCCCAAGTACCTGGGTGTACAGGTGCCGGCCACAACACCCAGCTAATTTTTCTGTTTTTAATAGAGATGCGGGGGTCTCACTCTTGCTCAGCTGATATTGAACTCCTGAGCTTAAGGAATCTGCCCATCTGGACCTCATCTTAGCCACTATGCCTGGTCTTATTTATTACAGGACCATTTAGTCCTTGATACCCAATTGCACTACGTGGTGCAACAACAATGTTGGCAGTGTGGATATAATATGCAGTGTTTCCCACCTCTTATGGCTGTGGAATCTTTTCATTGAAATACTTAGGAACATTTGTGTTCCACAGCATGCCCTATAGGCTTAGGAAAAGAAAAAAAAAGCCCTTGTTATGTAGTTAGAACTTCACAAGATACAAATACACCCACAAGTAATACTGTAAATTATGAATTGTAAACTGAAGACCTTGCTCACCAATACTCTGAGGGAAGTTTGGGATTTTTTCTTTTCTTTATTTTTTATTTTCAGACATGGTTTTGCTCTGCTGCCCAGGCTAGAGTACAGTGGCGTCATCATAGGTCCCTGTAACCTCAAACTCTTAGGCTCAGTGAGCCTTCAGCTTCCATCTCCTGAGTAGCTGGGACAACAGCCACCTCCCACAAAGCCGAGCTAGTTTTCCTATTTTGGATGGGGGGAGGGGCTTGCTCAGGCTGGTCTCAAACTCCTGACCTCAAGCAATCCTCCAGATTCAGCCTCCCAATGTGCTAGGATTACAGACGTGAGCCACCTTACCTAGCCAGAAAGTCTTCCTTTACTGGCTTTCAGATCCTGCAGAAACTGTCACGTGGACTCAAGTTTAACTTTGAAGCCTGATGGAAGCTTGTAGGACATTAACCAAGACAGCTGCTATCTAAGACTCTCCAAGTGACCTAGTTGCTTGCTATTCTGGGACTTAATCTTTCCTCTGAAAAATGCCGCCTTGCCATTATTTTATTAATGTAAATTGAAACTTACATAAGTTTCTGGGATTTATGAATATAACACAGGATAATAAAATCAAGCTAGTTAACATATCACGTTGAATACTTAACATTTTTTGTAACAAGAATTCTTGAAATTTACTTAGACTTGAAATGTACTGTTTATATTAACTATATACACCATGCTGTACTATATAACTTTTTTTTTTTCCGAGACAGTCTCACTATTTCACCCTCGGTAGAGTGCCATGGCATCACAGCTCACAACAACCTCAAATTCTTGGGCTTAAGCAATTTTCTTGCCTCAGCCTCCCAGGTGGCTGGGACTATAGGCGCCCACCACAACGCCTGGCTATTTTTTGGTTGTAGTTGTCGTTGTTTGGCAGGCCCAGGTGGGCTGGATAGGAACCCACCAGCTCCAGTGTATGTGGCTGTTGCCCTAGCCACTGAGCCACAGGTGCTGAATCTACAATATAACTTTTAAAAAAAAATTCCTTCTGTCAGATATTTTGAACCTTTGACTATCATCACCCCATCTCGCCTATCCCCTCAGCCTATGTAACGACCATTCTGATTCTATGACTCAAAACTGTTTTTGATTGCACATATAAGTGACTATGTATGGGATTTTTCTTCCTTTTTTTTGGAGTCAGTGTTTCACTATGTCGCCCTCTGTTGAGTACTGTGGTGTCACAGCTCACAGCAACCTCAAACTCTTGGGCTTAAGCGATTCTTTTGCCTCAGCCCCCCTTGTAGCTGGGACTACAGTCGCTCGCCACAATGCCTAGTAGTTGTGGGCGTTTTTTTTTTTTTTTTTTCCTGCTGATTTGTTTGAGTTCTTTGTAGTTTCTGGATATTAGTTCTTTGTTGGATGTACAGTTTGCAAATTTCCCCCCCCATTTTCCAAGTCTTACATTTACATGTTGAATCTCCCAGTTGCATTTAATAACAGGATATTGTGTCA
>NW_003852508.1:5998343-5999637 GCF_000181295.1 Otolemur garnettii | reverse complement strand
AGAATGTGTATTCTCTTGCTATTGGATGGAACATTCTGTATATATCTGTTAGGTACATTTGGTCTAAAGCATTGTTCAAATCCAATGTTTCTTTATCAATTTTCTGTCTGTTTGACCTGTCCTTTGTTAAAAGTGGGGTGTTGGAGTTCCCTACTATTAATGTATGGTAATCTGTCTCTCCATTCAGATCCTTTAATGTTTGTTTTATATATTTAGCTCCTCTGGTGTGAGGTTATATCCTCTTGATGAATTGACCTCATTATCGTTATATAATGTCCTCCTTTGTGTCTTTTTTGCAGCTTTTGACTTAAAATCTATTTTACCACTGTCCACATGACCTACCTGTTTCCATTCCTTTGCTTTCATTTTATGTATGTTCTTAAAAGTGAGGTGGAGGTGGCGCCCATAGCTCAGTGAGTAGGACATGGGCCACATACACCCAGGCTGGTGGGTTCCAGCCTGGCCTGGTCCTGCTAAACAACTATGACAACTGCAACCAAAAAATAGCTGGGCATTGTGGCCAAAGCCTGGAGCCCCAGCTTCTTAGGAGGCTGAGGCTCCTAAATCCAAGAGTTTGATATTGTTGTGAGCTCTGACTCCAGGGCACTCCACCGAGGGTGACATAGTGAGACTGTGCCTCAAAAAAAAAAAAAAAAAAAAAAAGTGAGGTGTAGGCTGGGTGCAGAAGCTCATGCCTGTAATCCTAGCAGTCTGGGAGAGTGAGGCAGGTAGGTGAGCTTGAGCTCAAGAGTTGGGAGACAACCTGAGCAAGAACGCGACCCCATCTGTACTACAAATAGAAAAACTAGCTTGGGCATTGTGGCAGGTGCTTGTAGTACTAGCTAACTGGGAGGCTGAGGCAAGGGGATTGCTTAAACCCAGGAATTTGAAGTTGCTGTTAGCTAGGTTTACGCCACAGGACAACAGAGTGAGATTTAAAAAGAAAAAAGAATCCTAACCCTAAGCAAAGCTTGTGTAGGTGAGGAAAGAGATCTTTTTTTGTCACAGATGTGATTATCAATAGCACAATTATACCCTGTATCTCTACGGCGTTAGCAAATGTCTGTGAAAACTAATTCTGATGCTTGTCTGCATATGGAAAGCAATATCAATTACTTTTAAGAAATAAGAATAAGGGACTAAGGCTGGCGGGTTCGAACCCAGCCTGGGCCAGCTAAAACAATGACAACTGCAACAAAAAAAATAGCCGGGCGCGTGGTAGGCGCCTGTAGTCCCTGCTACTTGGGAGGGTGAGGCAAGAGAATCTCTTAAGCCCAAGAGTTTGAAGTTGCTG
>NW_003852508.1:5995812-5997283 GCF_000181295.1 Otolemur garnettii | reverse complement strand
GGGACCGAGGCTCCGGCCCCCTCTGGGGGAGCGCGGTAGAGCCGGGAAGGTGAATCCCGAGAAGGTGCATTCTTTAATGGAAATGCGGAGCGGCTGCAGCGGAGAGTGGGATCCAGGACTCGGGATGTGCTGGGGGTGTGTGTGAAGGTGAAGCCGGGTGTCAGGAGCGGCCGGGCTGAGACCCACGGCCCGGCTGGTTGGTCTGGTCCGTATCAGCACCGGCGGCGGGCGACGAGGGTCGAGGGGCGCCGCAGCGCGCACCGCGGGCGGACTGGAAGGAGCTTGGGACCGGCGTGGTGGGCAGGGGCCCAGCAGGCCCGGCCGCGGTGGGCGGGGAGCCGGGGACGCAGCGGCCACGCCCCAGGCCCTGGGCTCCCGAGGGCTGCTGGGGTGAAGGGGCCAGGGTCGTCCCGGCGGACTGGAGCTCCCCGCCCGCCTCCCCTCCAGGGAGTCCCGGAGGCGCCTCTTCTGAGATCGGGGGTGGGTTGGTTCCTGGTTAGATGTCCCCTCCCTTAGTAGTTTCCGGGGCCTGCGGGACCCAGGGGCGGGAATCGGGGACCGGAGCCCCGTTCCACTCCGGCCCTACCGCCTGCTGGGGCTGTTAATGGTAGAGGAAACTTTCCTGAACCAGATACTGCGCCTGAACGCCCTCCGACACCGGGTCCTCTAATCCCACTCCCACTCCACCCCTCCGAGGCCTTCCCCTCGACCAACCCGAATCTCTCTGCGTCTGACTGATGGGGCAGAGAGCCAATCGAAGGCAGGGAGTTGACCTGCCGCGTGTTGGTAAACCAATCGTGGGGATCGGGGGAAAGAAGGGGTGGGGTTTCTCCCGACCAGTTTGGACCTGAGTTGCAAGAGGTGTGGAGAAGTCTTGGAGGTGCCAAGAGGTCTTGGTTCATGCCCATCCCTGGTCACCCACTCCTCTATCTGTGGGGCAGTATCTCTTGTGCGGGCTGTGACCCGAAGTTTCACTCAGTTGCACTAGTGTGAGAACAATGATATTTGAAAGAGGACCCTTAGAATGAAGGCTTCAGAGTAGTCTTACTGTCCTAGTGGAAAGCATCTTTGTGATGGCTTCCCTGGTTCCTTGTTTAGATTGCTAATTCTCCAAGTGTGCTTGAAAGTTGACATGATACTAAAAAAGTTGTGGTTTATGGTATGCATCTTTTTTGTTCGTTTTTTCTTGGGCAAATACAATGAAGTTAGAAACCAAAGCGTCATAGATTGAAACACTAAGCGTGGTTACTTAAGGAGCAAAGCTAGTCAAAGGATATTTGTCTACAGAAAAAAAGTCTGAGTAAAAAATGGTTTGCCAGGCTCAGCGCCTGTGACTCAAGCGGCTACGGCACCCGCCACATACACCTGAGCTGGCAAATCCAGGTTGGGCCCGCAAACAACAATGATGGCTGCAACCGAAAAATAGCCGGGCGTTGTGGTGTACGCCTGTAGTCCCAGCTACTTGGGAGGC
>NW_003852508.1:5994325-5995408 GCF_000181295.1 Otolemur garnettii | reverse complement strand
GTCTCACTATATTGCCCTGGTAAAGTGCTCTGGGGTCACAGCTCACAGCAACCTCAAACTCTTGGGCGTAAGTGATTCTTTTGCCTCAGGCACCCAGCACAATTTCTGGCTATTTTTTGTTGCATTTGTCTTTGTTTAACTGGCCAGGCTCGGTGTGTGTGGCTGGACCTGTAACCACTGTGCTACGGGCACCGCACCATGCAAGAATGGTCTTTTTAAGACAGCAGCTGCTAAAGAGATGTGGAGTGTGTGTGTATGTGTGTGCAGATGCTCCTGTTCTTTGTTGGTTAGGTTAGTGCACCCTGACAGCAGCAAGATTCCTTTTCACGACTACAGTTTGTAGAATCTTTGAAAGTTAAAAGAGTGAATATTATTAGATTAAGAAATGAATCCTTCAGCTCAACTTCCATAGTTCAAGATAGGTTAGGACACCGGAGCTGATAGGTTTGAACCCGCCCAGGCCTGTGAAACAACAACGACAACAACAACAAAAAGATAGCTGGGCATTGTGGCGGGCTCCTGTAGTCCCAGATACTTGAGAGGCTGAGGCAAGAGAATCTCTTAAGCCCAAGAGTTTGAGGTTGCTGTGAACTGTGACTCCACAACACTCTACTGAGGGCCACATATGAGATTATGCTTCTAAAAAAAAAAAAAAAAGAATGAATCCTTCATTTTTGTAATAAGCATGTCCTGTACTTGACTAAGTTTGCACTTTTGTTGTTGTTGTTGTTTAGGCATGATGTTTATCTCGTCTCTACTGGGTTCTCAAACTTTTATTAATGTTGGATTGCTAAGAAAAATTGAGGGCGACTATATGACTCAGTGTCCGAAGCTCAGTGAGTAGGGCGCCGGCCAACATCACCGAGGCTAGCAGGGACCTCCTAAACAACAATGACGACTGCAACCAAAAAAATAGCCAGACGTCCTGGCAGGTGCCTGTTGTCCCAGCTACTTGGGCAGCTGAGGCTAGACAATTGCTTAAGCCCAAGAGTTTGAAGTTTCTGCTAGTGGAGACTTGACAGCATTCTCTACTGGGGGCAACATAGTGAGACTCTGTCTCAAAAAAAAAAAAAAAAAAAAAAA
>NW_003852508.1:5986524-5992773 GCF_000181295.1 Otolemur garnettii | reverse complement strand
TGCTATTTAAGAAATTACTAGCTGTTTAATATTTTGTGTTTATAGTTTTATTTCACATGTTATTACATGCTTTATTGATTTTAAATTAAGAGAACAGGAGGGAGAAATAAGTCTCTGCTTCAAGGTATTGGTCTTTTATTGCAGTAAATCATGAAATCAGCAGCAAATTCTCCCCTAGTGAAATGGTAAGACTGTACTTACAGACCAACAGTGAAAGCAATTTAAGGAAAACAGTATAAAACCTTCAGCTTTTGGTACTCTTTCTTATCTCAAGCTAATTTTATCTATATACCTTGCATTTCTAAACAGAAGATATTCTTCGTTTTTGTATTTCTTTTTTTGTTTTAAAGGGTTCTAGAAGGGTTTATGAATTGCATACTGTAGAAAGAATATTAGTCATATTACTCTCCAAAGTCTACTAAAAGTAATGTCTGGAAAGGCTATAAATACAAGTTTAGTGTCGCAGACCTTCAGTTCAGACAACTTAAAGAAAACACGTACTTTATAGATTCTAGATGCTGATTTCTAGATAGAGGTGAGAATGTGACTTCTGTGGATGTTTTAGAAACTGGTATAGTTCTCCTAACTGTTGTAAAACTGATTATGATAATGAGTGGAAATCTTTGCAGTTCCCCCACCCCCACCCCGGGGCTGGGGGTTTGAACCCGCCACCCACCTCCCGTTATGGGGCCTGCGCCCTACTCCTTTGAGCCACTGGCACCACCCATAAGTGGAAATCTTAAGTGAAACATACTTGCTGTGGCGAATGTTAAAAGATTTAATCCTTTGTAGCAGATACTTTAGATATAATTAAAACTACACACAAAAGAAGAACAGATCTTACTACCAAAGCAAATTGAAATTAAGGCAACTGGATACAGGTATGGTAAAAAATGAACCTTTTCCATCTGACCTTTTTTCTCACAAAATACATAAAACTTAACTTGAAATGGCTCTTAGACTTAAATAGAAAAACTTAAATTATACAAATGCTTTAGAACATAACATATGATAAAGTAATATCAACTTTGCGGTAGGCATGGATTTCTTTGGACAAGACACAAAAAGCACTAAGTATAAAACAAAAAATTGATTATTTGGACTTCATCAAAATTAAAGCCATCTCCTCTTCTATAGAAACTGCTAAGAGAATGAAAAGGTAAGCCACAGAATGAGAGAAAATATTCACAACACTGAAGACTCATATCAAGATTATATAGCAGGGCTTTGTGGCTCACGCCTGTAATCCAGCATTTAAGAGGCCAAGAGAGGGTGGACTGCCAGAGCTCACAGGTTCCAGACCAGCCTGAGCCAGAGCAAGACCTTGTCTGTAAAAAATAGCCAGGTGTTCTGGCGGGTGCCTGTAGTCCCAGCTACTTGGGAGGCTGAGGCAAGAGGATTGCTTAAGCCCCAGAGTTTGAGGTTGCTGTGATCTAAGACGCAATGGCACTCTACCATGGGAGACAAAGTAAGACTGTCAAAAAAAGAAAAAAGAAAAAATACAGAGAACCCTTACAACTTAAGAAGACAACCCGAATCTAAATGCAGTCAGAAGACTTAGATACTTCATAAAAATTAGATATTCAAGTGGACTGGACAGTAAACATGGGAAAAGATGCTCAGTATCACAAAGTATCAGGAAAATGCAGATTAAACCCACAGTCAGATACAGTAGCTAAAATTTAAGAGGAAAAATGTTAATTCTGAGTATACGGGAGAACAGGAGACAAATTAGATCTTTCATTCCTTACTGGTCAGCATTCTAAATATTTCACTTTGGAAAACACATTGCTGGTTTTTTAGGAAGTGTGATGTAAATTTTAAAATATGCCTACCATATTCCTAAGCATTTGTATTAGAGCAATGTAAGCACATGTCCACAAAAAGACATTTTACATGAATGTTCACAGTGGTCTTCTTTCCTCCAATTGGAAAAAACTCAGATGTCCATCAATAGGGCAAATGATTGAATAAATTGCCATATTTGTATAATGTAATGCTATTTAGCAATGAAAAACAAACTAGTGAACATAACCACCATAAGGATGGATCTCATAAATATTATGCTAAATAAAAGAAATTAGATATATCCTGTATGTTTCCTTTTTTTTTTTTTTTGATTGAGACTTTGCCCTCAGTAGAGTGCTATGGTGTCATAGCTCATAGTAATCTCAGACTCTTGGGCATAACCGATTCTCTTGCTTCAGCCTCCCAAGTAGCTAGGAGTGCAGGCACCGCCACAACGCCCAACTATTTTTTGTTGTAGTTGTCATTGTTGTTTAGCAGGCCTGGGCCGGGTTTGAACCCGCCAGCCCCGGTGCATGTGGTCACTACCCAGCCAGTATGTTTCCTTTTATAGCAAGCTTTAGAACAGGAGAAACTAAGCTGTAGTAACAGAAATCAGACAGATGGCCGCTTGGGGTAGGAGTGGCACATTGAAAGGGTTATGAGGGAACTTTCCGGAACCGTGGAAATGTTTAGTATAGTGTAGTAGAAATACACATTTGTTACATGTTTGTCAAAACTCGTGAAATAAAGTTTGATAGTTAAGTTTTGGAACTCACCCTTGAAAAAGTGCTATGTTCCTCATTGGTGACTATCACTACGGTCACCTTCAAAGTGCTGCCCTTTAGAAGCTGTTCACTGACACCAGCACCTAGTCCACCCTTCAAAGCAGTTTTGGAACTCTTTTTCTGGAATGGCCATCAAACCTGTTGTATTACCCTTGATGTCCTGAATGCCATCAAAATGTCTTCTTTTCAATATTTCCTTTGTCTTTGGGTAAAGAAGAAAGTTATTGGAGGCCATATCAGCTGAGTAGGAAGGATATTCTAATAGTTAATTTGTTTACTTGTTATAAACTACCTCAGATGGGGCGGCATCTGGGCTTAGTGAGTAGGATGCCGGCCCCAGGCACCGAGGGTGGTGGGTTTGAGCCTGGCCCCAGCCAAACTGCAACGGAAGGATGGCCAGGCATTGTGGGGGGCACCTGTAGTCCCAGCTTCTCAGGAGGCTGAGGCAAGAGAATCACTTGGGCCCAGGAGCTGGAGGTTGCTGTGAGCTGTGACATCAGGGACTCTACCAAGGGCAACAAGGTACAACTCTCTCTAAAAACAAACAAACAAACAAAAAAACTACCTCAGATGGTGCCGTGAGAGCTGGTGCATTGTCATGATGCAAGAGCCATGAGTTGTTGGTGGAGATTTTCAGTTAGGATTTTCTTGTTTCTCTGTTAATGTTTACTTGGTCTTTTGTGTTGCTCACAGTCAGCTGATGATTTTGACATATAATTTGATGAATTATGAATTTTGCAGTATTTTCATCAGTTCTGCTTGTTACTGGCCTCCCTGACTGCTCCTCATCAGTGATACTTTATCTCCCTTCAGAAAAACCTATAATCCGTTTGTACACTGCCGTTTTCTTCATGGCATTTTATCTCCATAAACTTGGACTAACATGATCTCACTTCTACTCTTGCCAGGTTTAACCAGAAATTTAGGAATGTTTGTTGCTCTAATTTAAGCTCTTACATTCTTGCACAGCACACACAAAAATGTAACAAGAATGAACATAACTTGTGTACACAAACACAACTGTGAGATACTCATGTACCAAGGTTATGAAGCTTTACTGAGCTGTTTGTGCACTACTGCCAACATAAGGGCAAGGGGCAAATTCGTGAACTTAAATGTCAGACGTCATATATATTCTGTACATATTTGTACATATTAGTATATTTTATAAAAAACAAGTTTTGGTATGGCCATAATTTGGATGCTTGATGTAAAGGATGGAAGGGTGCCTTCCAGAAGAGTAGGAATCGTGCAGTCCCTCTCTCCCTAGACACACACACACACAGCCTAGGTCAAATTGAATGATTTTAAAGTGGCATATATTTTGCTTTACAAATTGCAGTTTTAGTAGTACTTGGAGGGGAAACTCAAAGGCTGGGGGCTGCAGTTATCTGAAAGCTCATTCTCAGCTGAGATATTAGCTGGGGGCTAAGTCAGAACCTACATAGGTCTCCTCCCTGGGTCCGCAGCTTCCTCACAACATTGGTACTGAGCTCTAAGGACAAAACTCCACTGGTTTCTAGTCCTTTTTTTCATTTGTTTGTTTGTTGAGACAGAGTCACACTCTCCTGCCCAGGCTACAGTGCGGTAGCATCAGCCTAGCTCACAGCAACTTCAAACTCCTGGGCTCCAGTGATCCTCCTGCCTCAGCCTCCCGAATAGCTAGGACTCCAGATGCCCTCTCTTCCCTCTCTTCTCCCCTCTCCCCCCTCTCCTCCCTCTCTTCCCTCTCTTCTCCCCTCTCCTCCCTCTCCTTCCTCTTTTCCCTCTCTTCTCCCCTCTCCTCCCTCTCCCTCTCCTCTCCCTTCTCTCCCTTCTCTCCCTTCTCCCCCTTCTCTCCCTTCCCCTCACTCTTCCTCTCTTCCCTCTCCCGTTTCCCACCAATGAGAAGCTAAAGTACATAGTGTCTGGTCCCCGTTTCCCTCATTGATTCACAAGGTTGTGCTGTCATAAACACATCTGAATCTGTTTGAGTCACAAAGGAAAGCCCATGTTACCAATATGGTAAACATAAATATGTATGATTTAAGATTTGCAGTCCTGCTTCATTTCTGAGTCATGATACTACTCACCAGGATCCCCAAGGTAAATTTTCTTTCCAAAGAAGATGAAAGAAATCATTTTAGGATACTTATGTATTATTCTAGAACTATATTTCTGTGACTGTGAAGAAGCCTGGGCTCGTGATTGCTGTTGGGGTGGAAATGTTGAGGAGCTGTTGGAAGAGAGGACGGGGGGCACAAGCAACAGAGACAGTGATTCTTACCGGATACATTTCGGCTGTCCAACTTGGGATTTGGTTGGATACCAACTTGTGTCACCTTTCTTAAATAAAGAAAATGAATGATTTCCGTGAAGAATAGATCAATATGCAGGTAAAACGCCTACTGTTATTTAATAGGCAAGATCACTTCTTTGGACACGAGCACCATGAGAGCAGCCATGAAACCCGGCTGGGAGGATCTGGTGAGAAGGTGCATTCAGAAGTTCCATGCACAGCATGAAGGGGAGTCTGTGTCCTATGCTAAGAGGCATCATCATGAAGGTAAGCATCTCTAAATGATATTTTTCTTGAGCTTGATTTCCTATAGGGGCATTCTCTCAAACAGTGATCTGAAGTTCACCATGGGAGACTTCGACCTGGTGACTCTCTGTGTTCCTATAGTTGTGCCATCTGGCCCACACCTTGCCTTCTAAAGGAAAATAGAATAGAAAACCTGTTGGACAGAAGAGTGTGATGAAGGAAATGAAACAGAAGGTGATGTCATAAAGACAGACCAAAGGGGAAGGAGAGAGTCATTTTCTGTGATCTAAAGGCTTCTAGATGTGTGACAGTATAATAAGGTGCCATCTAGTCTATAGAAATGTTATCTGAATCCCACAGCATGTAGTAGCTCACACCTGCAATCCCAGCCTTTTGGAAGTCAAGGTGAGAGGGTCACTGAGGCCAGGAGTTGGAGACCAGCCTGGACAATATAGCAAGACTCATCTCTACAAAAAGCAGAAAACTTAGCTGGGTGTCATATATAGTGCATGCATATAGTCCTAGCCACGTGGAAGGCTGAGGCTGGAGTAGTGCCTGAGCCCAGGTATTTGAGGTTACAGGGACCAGTGTTTATGCCTCTGGCCTGGTTGACAGAGTAAGACTCTATCTTCTAACAAAATGAAAGAAAGAAGAGAGAAATGTTATCTGAATGATAAGAGAAATTTAAAATAAGAGTAAGTGGATTTTTCTAGAGCCCGTAAATCCCTGGTGAAAGTCACAGTGGGATCCCAAGCCTCCTTCAAGGTGATGAGCAAGGAAGACTGTCCAGGTGTTTCTAGAGGTGAAGTGACATGCCTCAGGTGACAGATTTAACTAATAGGACAGCTGGAACTAGCCCCCGGACCCCACAAGCATCTTTCAGTAATAGCAGCCGTCACTGAGAGCGCCTGGTCTTTGTGTGGCACCGTGCATTCTGCGTCATCTCACTGACCCTCGCAGGCACCTGTGCAGCAGCCATCACGGCTCACTCCGTAGGCGTGAAGGCTGTGGACAGTGAAATCCTTGGCTCACTAGCACTGGGTGTCAGCGCAGGACATCAGTCTGAACCTGTCCTGGGGGTCGCTCTGTTATGCTGCTCCAAAGGTCTTTCTGCAGAATCTCTTTTCCTCAAGCCCACTTTGGTGTTCTGTT
>NW_003852508.1:5983768-5985020 GCF_000181295.1 Otolemur garnettii | reverse complement strand
TGTTTTGGCGGCCCGGGCTGGATTCAAACCCACCACCTTAGGTGTATGTGGCTGGCGCCTTAGCCGCTTGAGCCACAGGCGCCAAGCCAGCAGAGATGTTGATGTAGACCAGATAGAAATGAAAATCTTTAATGATCATAGCCAAGGTCACACAAAGTTCTGAAATAATAAGCCATTGGAAATATGAATCCTATTATAAAAATTGTATCTTGTTAGCTTTTAGAATGTATTTATTGTGCAGAGCAGGATAAACCTAAATACCGTATCTAAGTGAAACTGCAGAAGGGAATCATTCCAACAGTTGCTCAAAAGTGAAATTTTACTAAGAAATCAGAATTCACCTATACGTCAGCCTCTTTCTCTCACCTGTGGCGGTTTTGAGGCAAGGTGAACGTGCCTGGTCACTTTGGGGCTAGCTGTTCAACCCACAGAATTTGTCCTGAGGCTTATGTGGTAAAATGTGGTAGTCTCCTTAAAAATGATTTAAGAGGGAACTAAATTATAGGGTGTTTTTTTCTGAATTGAAGTAGTCTTTTTTATGTGCAATATTAGACTATTATAAAATATAGTTGTTTTAAATATCTTAAAAATTCTTTTAGGAGGAATTATGTTAACCTAGTTGATTTATTTTGTTATATCTTTAAAGTGGAAGCACCTCAACCCTTTATCTAAAAGCTAAAATAAACCCGCATATGTCACTAAGATTTACACTTTTATGGTTTCAGTTTTAGCCCTTTTTGCTCTGAAAATGTTCTTCTGAGTGTTTATCTTTTACTTCCTGTTGTCCTAACCACAGAAATAGTCCTTCTTCCACAGTGATAAACAGAATTGGGTAAAAGTCCTGTGAGATGATGGATTGAACAGCACGTAACTTCACGATGAATATTCAGAGAACATGTTTAATCTCATCAATTGTATTTTAATATTTGTATTAGTTTAAGGGGCAAGTAAAATTAATTTGTCTACTTTGAAGATATCATGTTTATGCTCTGTATTGATTTCTAACATTTTAAATACATCATTGGAAAGTTTGTTTTGACCTGGTAAACCGTTATACTCTTTTGCCATGATACCAAAGGCTTAAAAAGAACACAATTTGTGGCTCGGTGCCTGTAACTCAAGCAGCTAGAGCGCCAGCCACATACACCTGAGCTGGCAGGTTGGAATCCAGCCTGGGCCCGCCAAACAACAGTGACAGCTGCAACCAAAAAAATAGCTGGGTATTGTGGCAGGTGCCTGTAATCCCAGCTAC
>NW_003852508.1:5980480-5983280 GCF_000181295.1 Otolemur garnettii | reverse complement strand
AAACTCAAACCCTTGGGCTTAAGCGATTCTCTTGCCTCAGCCTCCCAGGTTGCTGGGACTACAGGTGCCCGCCACAACACCCAGCTATTTTTTTTGTTGCTGAAGTTGTCATCATTTACCTGCCTGGGCTGGGTTCGAACCCAGCTTCCTCAGTTTGTGTGGCTGGTGCCAGGCCAGAGCTTATTGATATTTTGAGTGAAAAGTAAATGTAGTTTTAAAAATATTAATGTGTTAACTGGGTATAATGGCTCATGCCGGTAATCCTAGTGTTTTGGGAGGTGGAGCTGGGAGGATTGCTTAAGGCCAGACGTTTGAGGCTGTAGTGAGCTGTGATCATGCCACTGCTCTTGTGTCTGGGCAGCAAAGCTAGACCCTGTTTCCAAATATAGATTTGAGAGAGACAGAGAAAGAATTTTACATCCTGAATTATTACTTGTAACTCTTTAGCATGCTGGAAGGAAACTATGAGGCTGTGGTCCTTCATGAAGTTTATCAGTTACTAAGTCTCGTCCTCCTCCCAGCCTCCATGTCTTTTTCTAAACATGCCTTCTGTCCTTGCTTGCCCGCAGTTCTGAGACAAGGCCTGGCGTTCAGTCAGATCTACCGCTTTTCCTTGTCCGACGGCACTCTCGTTGCTGCGCAGACAAAGAGCAAACTCATCCGCTCCCCGACGACTAATGAGCCTCAGCTTGTAATTTCTTTACATATGCTTCACAGGTAAGCCTGGTCCCAAGAAATCATTTTCCCTTGCCAGCTCTTCGGGTTTGTTAAACACTTTTAAAATATAAAGTTAATTTGTTATGAAATAAAGACTAAATAAAAGACAACTCGTAACAACCCTCTTTATCCATGGGTTCCACATCCAAGGATTCAGCCAATTGCAGACAGGAAATAGTTGGAGGAAAGAGAGTAAAAAATGTTGAATTTAAAAGTACTGTATAACAACTATTTACATAGCTTTTACATTGTTATTAGCTATTATAAGTAATCTGGAAGTGATACAAAGTACTGGGAAGGACTTCTGTCGGTTATATGCAAATGATACATTATTTTTATTAGAGACTTGAGCCTCTGTGGGTTTAAGACCCAGCAGGAAGAGCACAAGCCTAGCTCTGACTTTGCTTGGACATGACTGGCTGTACACTGAAGAAGGAAAATGATCAGCTCTTAGTAGTGACATGTGTCAGACAGGAGTATTGGTGCCCAGTATTATGATTTTTGCTCCTGTATATTTAAAACTCTCAAATGTATATACTTAGAATATTTTAGATGTTTCCCATTTTTAAACTTTTTTAAAGTTCAAATTAACTTTTTGACAATAGACTTTAAATTGAAAGGTAATAAACATTTTTATAAAAAGGGGAAGTAAAGTAATTGAATTTTTTTAAAATAAATGTCATAAACCAGATTGTTTTAGAGCATACTTTTAGGAAATCAATTAAATCTCAGGTTACATAAATATTTATGTATATGCTATATAAAACTTTATGAAGTACTATCAAAAGAGATATAAAGTTGCTCTGGCCGCAGAGTCCTATTCACTTTCTTAGGAATTAAAAAAAAAAGATCAGGCAGCCCTGTTTGCCATCCGTTAATAAATCTGACCTCAAACTGAAACAATTTGAAGTTATTACAGATGTGGCAGATTTCATCCACCTGACTGAAGGCTGATGTCTAACAATTTGAGAACCTGTTTTATTTGGATTTGTGAACGCATTTGGTAACTTACAAGTGACTGCCAAGACTGTGAATTAAAGTTCATAGGGCTTATAAAGTCATTTTCCGCAGAAAACCTGCTTATAGTCACCAGTAAGGAGATGGGCTGGAGTTGCCCGAGAGGAAGGTCATAAGATCACAAACCAAGGCACCTCCTGTGTTGTTGGCTCTGGCTTGCAGTGGGGTGAGCAGGTGCATGGGAGTCTATTAGACAAGATGATCTATTCTCAAGGAGTTTGAGTCATTCTGCTGGTTCTAGAACTGGCTGTTTCTCTAACAGTTAGGGATAAGTTTTTCCCCCTAAATTTGTTGTTTATCTTTAGCCAAGTAGAACATGCCAGAGTTCTCCAGGCTTATGAATGTATCTATTGTTAGGAATTGTAATCTCTGGCAAAGAATTGTAGTCAGCTCTGTTGGGGTCATTTATTTAAGACAGTACATGCTCTCAGTTGCTTTTGAGGAAGATACATTATGAAATTGGAACCTTGCTAACATCTATCTAGTAGCTGCTATTTCAGTATGGCAGTAGTCAAATTTAAACACATCCCCTCTGCAAAACCACAGATACCTTAATGAAAAACGTCCCACTTGGTCCAAAGCTGTACATGTTCAGTCTTGTCCATAATGGCACATGGTTTCATCAAAGTGTTGTCTATCCTTTACATGTCTGTTGTCTGTCCTTTTAAAGGAGGCAATCTTCTTATATATTTCTTTATTTCCTTATTATACAGAGAGCAGAATGTATGTGTAATGAATCCGGATCTGACTGGACAAGCGATGGGGAAGCCATTGAATCCAATTAGCTCTAGCAGCCCTGCCCATCAGGTCATGTGTGGGAACCCAGGTCAGGACATGACCCTCAGTAGCAATATAAATTTTCCTATAAATGGCCCAAAGGAACAAATGGGCATGCCTCTGGGCAGGTTTGGTGGCTCTGGGGGAATGAACCACGTGTCAGGCATGCAGGCAGCCACTCCTCAGGGTAGTAACTATGCACTCAAAATGAACAGCCCCTCACAGAGCAGCCCTGGCATGACTCCAGGACAGCCCAACTCCATGCTCTCACCACGACATCGCATGAGCC
>NW_003852508.1:5950793-5980054 GCF_000181295.1 Otolemur garnettii | reverse complement strand
CAAGGGGCAGACCAAACTCCTGCAGCTGCTGACCACCAAGTCCGACCAGATGGAGCCCTCGCCTTTGGCCAGCTCTTTGTCGGACACAAATAAAGACTCCACGGGTAGCTTGCCTGGTTCTGGGTCCACGCATGGAACCTTGCTCAAGGAGAAGCATAAAATTTTGCACAGACTCTTGCAGGACAGCAGTTCCCCTGTGGACTTGGCCAAGTTGACAGCAGAAGCCACAGGCAAAGACCTGAGCCAGGAGTCCAGCAGCACAGCTCCTGGGTCAGAAGTGACTATTAAACAAGAGCCAGTGAGCCCCAAGAAGAAAGAGAATGCACTACTTCGCTATTTGCTAGATAAAGATGATACTAAAGATATTGGTTTACCAGAAATAACACCGAAACTTGAGCGACTGGACAGTAAGACAGATCCTGCCAGTAGCACAAAGTTAATAGCTATGAAAACTGAGAAGGAGGAGATGAGTTTTGAGCCCAGCGACCAGGTAAGTTTGAAACGTCTTGTCCCAGTTATGCTAATCTGTATTCATCAAGGATTTTCTTCACAGGGGCAGTTTGAGAAAAATAAGGTTTCTCTTTTGTTGTTCTTACCTTGAAATGTTCACCAAAGTTGTGTGTGTTTTTAAAATACTCTTCCTGGCAGTGCCCGTAGCTCAGTGGTTAGGGCGCCAGCCACATACACTGAGGCTGGGGGGTTTGAACCTGGCCTAGGCCACCTAAAACAATGACAGCTGCAACAACAACAACAAAAAGATAGCCAGGCATTGTGGTGGGCGCCTGTAGTCCCAGCTGCTTGGGAGGCTGAGGCAAGAGGGTCGTTTAAGCCCAAGAGTGTGAGGTTGCTGTGAGCTGTGATGCTACAGCACTCTACCCAGAGCGACAGCTTGAGACTGTTGTCTCAAAAAATAATAAAAATAAAAAAATAAAATACTCTTCCTAGCAAAGAGTGACATTATTATAAAATGTGGTTGAGCAGACATTTTCGTAAGGACCAAATGCCAAATATCTTAGGCTTTGCAGGCTGCGTAGTCTCTGTCACCACTATTCAGCGGTGCTGTCCTAGAGCAGAAGTCGCCATAGCCACCATGTAAACAAAGGGGTTTAGCTGTACTCCAGTAAAACTGCACTGCCAGATGCAGAAACTCGCTTATCATATAGCTTTTATATGTCAAAATATTTTTCTTTTGAATTTTATTTAACCATTAAAGAAAATGTAAATCCATTCTTAACTTATGCACGAACAGGTGGTAGACAGGATTCAACCCTCAAGCCTAGAGTAGTTGGCCGACCCCTATTACAGAAGATGCCTAAATTGGACATAATCAATTCCTTGAAACTGGACTTTGTCAGAATAGACTTAATTGAATTACTTCTTATTTACCTTGTCTACTAAGATCAGAGTTCAGCTGGTTTTCACATCTGAACCTCATTCTGCCTTTTTTTTCCTCAGCCAAAATTTCTGATTAATGCAGAACAATTTCTTAGGCCATGGGTATAAAAAAATATTTAAGGAGAAATGGATAGTAGAAAAGAGAGGTAAAGTTGAATAGCTATTAGTACGCCTGAGCCATTCTGTGTAAGTTCAAAACCGCAGAAATAAGTTACATTATCTGCTGTTCTTTGTCTGAAAAATGAATTCCCTGAAAAAAATCCAGGATACCCAAAGTGACGTTCAAAATCACTCTTTTTTAATAGACAAGTAAAAATTGTATATCTTTATGGTGTATGGTGAATACAGACACATTGTAGAATGGCTAAATTGAGCTAATTGATGTTCACATTATCTCACACACTGTTTTTTGTGACATGAAGGCTTCAAATTTTCCAGTGTGGAACCCATTGTTAACTTTAGCCACTGTGATGTACTGTAAATCTCTCCAGTATTCCTCCTGTCTAACTGAGATTTGTACCCTTTGACCAGCACCTCCCCAGCTCTTCCTCCCTAAAATCATTCTTGATAATACTCTAAGGAAATAATGACATCTTACAGAAAAAGTAAACCATTTATTATTTTTCTTTAATAAAACACACACACACACACTCCCTAGGTCATTATAGCCACAGTGACTTGGTGTGGGGTGTCTCCTGGGGAATTAGTGACTGAGTGGGGTTAATGATCCAGACTCCACCCTGGGCTACCACTGTCCTCTAATCCCTGGACGTGCCCTGTACTTCAGATCTGTTCTTAAATCTTGATTTGTTGGGAAGTGAAGAAACTATGAGGGCTTTCCTACTTAAAATGGCTAATGAATTTCTTTTTGAAATTTGTTTTGCAAGTAGGTATTTTATGTGTCACTGTCCTGGGGACTAGCAGTGGATGGGAAGAGGAAGGGTGAACCCCCTGCTGCACCTTGGACTTCTGCTGAGTCAGCAGAGACTACAGGCTTGGGGTTGCAGTGATCACTGGGGACCTGAGGCCGCACGTGTTCCCTTCTGGCTGGCTCCACGCGGCTTCTAAGCACTTGGCCTCTTTACTTCTTTCACTGTGATGTCTTGACAGCCGCTCCCATTCCTAAAGGACAGGTAGAGTCTTTCAAGCCTCTGTGCCCTTCCCAAGAGAAACGGAGCCAAGTTATATAAACCTCTTGAAAAATCCCTGAACATAGATGTTAGTGCAAGTTTCTGTGTAGCAAGCGTTCTGTAATTGTGTAAAATCTTGAGACGGGGGAACCAGGGTCTTGGCAGAAAGTTAACAGCAATGTTAGGTAAAGTGAAGTACAAAACCGTATTGACAACTGTAGCTGTTTGAATCTTTTGAGGTTTACTAGACCAGGATATACAAAGCTAGTGGCAGTCTGGAGGGGCAGGCCCAGATAGTGTCACACACCCTAGAGGGCAAGGTGGTGACTCACCAGGTCTACCTTAGCGTAGCCAGCCGCTGTTTCTGTAAACAGAATCATCTCCATCCCAGGCCCGAGGCCCTAGGGACTTAAAGACTCAGCAGAGGGGACTGTGGTCTGGCATTTCCATAGTTGTGTATATGATTGCACAACAGACAAGAAACTGACCAAAGAGATGGGTTTTTTATTTTTTAAGTCGTTGAATCCTTGTAGTTTAATATTTTTACTTAGGAGAATTTTTCTACTCAAAAGTATCATACGGCTCGGCGCCTATAGCTCAACCGGCTAAGGCGCCAGCCACGTACACCTAAGGTGGCGGGTTCGAATCCCCAGCCCGGACCCGCCAAACAACAATGACGGCTGCAACCAAAAAATAGCCGGGCGTTGTGGCGGGCGCCTGTGGTCCCAGCTACTTGGGAAGCGGAGGCAGGAGACTCGCTTGAGCCCAGGAGTTGGAGGTTGCTGTGAGCTGTAATGCCATGGCACTCTACCCAGGGGGACAGCTTGAGGCTCTGTCTCAAAAAAAAAAAAGTATCATACCTAGGAAAATTAAAGCCCAGCGTATGATCAGCACAGATCTCTCATGTTGGTGTGTGAACAGCAGTGTACACAAGCACGAACACACACAGAGACGTGTACAGTCAGTGTACTTTTCTTAATGAAATCCAGTCCCTGATCTCACCCTCCTTCTACTCTCATTTGAAACTCTACCGAAAATACTGCTTCAGGGCAATTTTAACATCAAAAACGTTGCAGCTTGAAAAGTTACCACAGGAAGTATGCATTATCTAAATTTAGATCAAAGTTAGAATAACTCACTTTAAGAAAAAAAAAGTGATTCATTCCCCTCCTGCTCACTTTCACTATTCCCAGATACGGATTAAGTGTCTCTTCTGTTAATTGCTATACACGTTTACTGAAGACTTGTCTTTCATTTCAAGGAAATACAGCTAGTTATTTATTTACTAAGACAAAGCAAGCTATTGCTGACCCTGAATTGTATCATTAACTGTCTTGTTATTTTAACTCAGAAAAGAGCCATTAACTGAGTGTGTTTAACCTATTACTGACTTACTAAGGACAGGAAGTACCTTGATCATGCTATTATACCTAAAATAGCATTTTTTACTGAGTAGAGCGTTTAAACAATATTTGTTTCTACAGCATTTCCTAACCAGCAGGAAACAGTGACAGAAAAATTTCCAGTATGTTCACCGACTTCTAAGTTACCCGTGTGTGCTTATTTACACAGTGGAACATGGTTGATGCCTAACCAGATGACACTGTTCTGGTCTTTGTAACGCTACTGGGACACTTATGATAAGCTTTGGAAATACTATAGTTTTAAAAGAATGTCTTTTGGGTATTTGAGTCCATAAGAAAGCCCACTATATTTTAAATGGTAGTGTCCTGAAAAATTTCCCTCCAAATATGATAAAATTGTATTGCTATTTCTTAAAAATTTTGTGTTAGGTAAATGTGGTAAAATTATACTTTATATTTAAAATATTTTGAAAAGCTGTTTTGTAATTTATTAGAATGCTTACATTATTAAAATTCCTGTGCTTTTTATACTTTCTTCAGAGAACAAGTTGATTTGCACACAAGAAAAATCCTAAAACCAGAAAAAATGAAAAATTAAAGAAATCAAGTCTAATTTTCATTTTGTAGGACTTTTATAAAAATCTTTCTGACTCATTTTCTGCCTGAAATAGTTTAACTACTCAAATTGATGTGGCTAATTTGAGCATTCAAATAGATGCCTAAGCAAAACTTTGAAGTATCTTGGCAAAGCATTTTAAAGGAAGGCATTAATCTTTTTGTCTTGCAAAGAAATTGTGCTTAACAAAAGTGGATAGGGAATAGAAGATGTTTTGATGAGAATTAAAGCTTACAAAAATTTAAAGAAGAAAATTTTTATCAGAAACAATGTAAATCAATTCATCTCTTCCAGAACATACATGAAAATAAGAGAATGCTATGGTCATCACATTTTATTATTACTACACAACCGAAAGGTATAGATACTCTGAACTTCATCTTCTTAAAGAAGAACATATAGAGTAATTTTAGGACAATTAAAGTAATGTTAAATGTATACTCTGAAAATTGACAAGGAATAAACATAGGCCATGCGATCTTATTTCTTTCTACTGGGGAAAATGTCATAATGTATTTTTCAAATGGTAAGCTGAAAATGGCGCTCTTAGTTATGTGTCTCCATAGAACCAATTTCCTTTGCTTTCTTAAGACAAATGTATTTGGTTACTAGTAAGAGCTAAAACAATCCACAGATGAATTGGATCAACTCTTAAAAATGGCAAAGATCAAAATTTTAAAGTTGGTTTAACTTTAATACATGCCTTTAAAGAATAAAAATTATTCAGAAAAATGGATTTAAAAATTTTTAATTAGGAATTACTTGAAATAAATGTAAACTACCCAACTATTTTTATATACATACATATATGTAATATTAGACTTATAGTAAGCTCATTTATGTTAGACACAGGTATAGATTACAGAGGAAGAACCATGAATACCATCATCAGAACTCTTTAGAAGTAGGATCATGGCTTGGCACCTGCTCAAGTGACTAAAGCGCTAGCCACATACACCTGAGCTGGCAGGTTCGAATCCAGCCCGGGCCTGCCAAACAACAATGACAGCTGCAACCAAAAAATAGCCGGGTGTTGTGGCTGGCGCCTGTAGTCCCAGCTACTTGAGGTGGAGGCAGGATGATACTTGAACCCAGGAGTTGGAGGTTGCTGTGAGCTGTGATGCCATAGCACTCTACCCAGGGTGACAGCTTGAGGCTCTGTCTCAAAAAAAAAAAGAAGTAAGATCGTTGGTTTCTCCATTTGTTATGGGTTATGCTATAATTTCGTTTGCATGAAAGGTTGGAGGTGAAAAGGAAAGGAAAGAGTCTAGACTCAGACTGTTGTTAATATGTATTGTCAAAATTGTCTTGGCTCGTCATTCATAGCACAGTGGTTACGGCACTGGCCACGCGCACCAAGGCTGGCGGATTCAAACCCAGCCCAGGCCAGCTAAACAACGATGACAACTGCAACCAAAATATAGCCTTGGTTATGGCAGGGTGCCTATAGTCCCAGCTACTGGGAGGCTGAGGCAAGAGAATCACTTAAGCCCAAGGGTTTGAGGTTGCTGTGAGCTGTGATGCCACGGACTCTGCCGAGGGCAACATACTGAAACTCTGTCTCAAAAAAAATTTTTTTTTCTTTTATGTATGTCTGGGATTGGGAGCAAGTATAAGTGTATCCATTAGGAAAAATAACACTTTTTTTTTGTTACTGTTCATGTGAACCTATTTGTTTTGGCTGTTTCTCTTCAGAGGCAATCTGCAAAGTCTTTTTAAGAGGGGGACTTATTACAGCATACCTCCGGCACCCCACACTTGAATCTTCCTCTTGTTAAAAATGCTTAACACAGGGCAACATTGTAGTCGGAAAACATGGTTTCATAGAACAAAGATCAACTTCATGGTTTCTTGGAGCTTCTTTCTGATCTCTGTAACTATTTTCATGACAAAACTGTAAGAATATTTCTCATGCATGTTTATGATTCATTTTTCTGAGAAATAGAAATTATAGGAATGTCTATGAAAATTTCTGTTGATCTTTGGAAATGTTTTTCAAGTGTGTATTAACATGGTTAAAGGAATTCCTCTTACTGATTTGCTAAGTTCCAAGTAATGGTCATAGGAGGGCGATACGTGTTTATACCAAGAGTATCAGTTTATGCCTTTATGTATTCAGCAAAAATATGGTAAGAAAGATTTACAGTGGTCACTTTCCACATGCATTTGAAATACACAAAGTCAGTTTCATACATTCAGAAGAAAAAAAGAGATGGTTCTTAAGTGGTTGTTTAGGTAACATGAGCAATTTTGCCCACTATTCAGCTCAATGACGTGTGTGCCCTCGCAGGGGGACATGAGGTGGTAGCATGAGTTTGCTGGGCTAGGGTTCCCTTGTGGCTCTAATAATGTGAACGTGTAACTATAGGTTTTTTAAATGCAGCGTGGCCCCCTCATAAACTGTTTCATTTAGGAACTAGCCAAAGAAAGCAACCTGCTCCCGTAGTGAGGGAGAAACTGCACACCCCTGCAGAAGTTCCACAGTGCCGCACCTTCCTGAGGAGCTTCGAGCTGCGTTTTGTCTGCCACTGTCTGTACCTCAGGGTGCTCACTTTGGAACCTAACCCTTACTTAAAATAAGACTAACTCCCCCGTATCTGATGCCTCCCCCTTTTGGTAGAATTGAGTGACTAAGGAAAAAATGATTTTGTAATTGGTCTAATAGTGCACTAGGGAAATGGATCTCCAAGTTATTGCTAAGCTAGTTGTCTAAGAAGCAAATAAAATACCACCTTACTGACTTGAGAAATAAATACATCCAATCATAAGACATCCATATAGATACATTACATTTGCCATAATTAACAAAAGTCTTAGCGAATCCACCCTCTCCCCGGGGGCTAGGAATTATACTTAGGGTAAACAAGCCATTCTGCTCTCAGTATCACTCCTTACCAGATGTATGAGTTGTATTTGATTTGATTTGCCAGTGTAGATGGAATGTCCACTTGTGGTCAAAGATTCAAAGTTCATCCAATGACTGAGGAAGCTGCCTGACAGTTTTTCCACCTGCACGTCAAGAAAATCATTCATAGCACTTTCGCACTAGAAAGCAGCAGTCCTCACGTATAACTCGGCCATTTTCTTGTGTGGTTGGCACCATCTGATTTCAAATACCTGGCGCACAGGGAGATTCTACTTAGAAGAGTATCTGTAAAATCTAGAATCAATTCCCATTCATCCTGGAAGAAAAATAGACCTAAGTAGCGAATGGCAGTGAAACTAAACATTATTTTAAAGCTGGTGATTGAAAATGATTGAATGGGCCCTAAGAAACATTTGTATGGCTTGGGTATGACAGGTTAATAAATTCTCTGTTTGGGGGCAACCAGTTTTTATCCTACTTTCCTACATTTTGTCACCAAAGCTGGTACATGACTGAGAAAGCCATTGTCATGGGAAACGGAAAGTGCAAGCAGCCAAAAGCACCACTCATGAGAAAGCAGTGTTTAGTTCATGGTTGCTTCAGGCTTTTTTGCCCCCCCCCTTCCCCCCCATACGCACATTTTGAAAATAGAAAATGTCTGCAAAGGAACTGACCATTTGTTAAATGCTCATTCAGCACAAATTTGGATCACATTTTCTACAACTGTTGTTGTTGTTGTTGTTGTTGTTATTTCTCAGAGAGATTTAACTATAAGACCTACGCCTGGGCTGTAAGTCACAGTCCACTCATAATAAATTAGACATAATACATACTTGTAATTAATTGAATGATTAGCATAAAATAAGATTTTATAAACCGAGAGTGAATCAGTGTTGGAAGAGTGCTTTCTTTTCTAATTCAGACATCTCTTTTTATAGACCAGATAATCGAAGACCAAGAGATTACATTACTTGTCCTTTGTTGAGTCAATTTTTTTAACAATGATCGATTAGCTGTTGGGCCTGAGGTGCACGTGTATCTGCATCTTTATGTGGCTGCAGTGCCTCGGGCCAGTCAGGTCTGGGTTATAAATGGGCCTCTGCTGCCCACTCCTGCAGCAGGACTGGATAAACTCTTCTGTTTGTTAACTGCAGCCTGGCAGTGAGCTGGACAACTTGGAGGAGATTTTGGATGATTTGCAGAATAGTCAATTACCACAGCTTTTCCCAGACACAAGGCCAGGCGCCCCTGCTGGATCAGTGGACAAGCAAGCCATCATCAATGACCTCATGCAACTCACAGCTGAAAACAGCCCTGTCCCACCTGTTGGAGCCCAGAAAACAGCACTGCGAATTTCACAGAGCAGTGAGTATGGGATATTGCTGGTTCTGCCAAGAAATTTCCATATAATCCCTATCAGAAACAGATATTATTAAGGTCTGATGCAAACAGCTTAGTCACTTCAAGGTTTTTGTGATCAAATAGCACCATCTACTGTCTTGGTCTTTAAAAACAGTATTCAGAACAGATGTGGTGAACAGAGCTGCCGGTCTCTTGTGAGTAATTTAA
Organism: Otolemur garnettii; assembly: GCF_000181295.1. Lineage (NCBI taxonomy): Eukaryota > Metazoa > Chordata > Mammalia > Primates > Galagidae > Otolemur > Otolemur garnettii. The sequence goes on along the minus strand of NW_003852508.1, from coordinate 5,971,114 downwards.
CCAACATGATGCAGGAAACTGAGCTGCAGTGATAAAGTTCTTCAGCTGACTGTCATAATTCCCTCCACGGCAGTAACTCCCTGCGCACGTGGAGTTTAAAGTAGATTTTACATGTTTGCTATATAATGAATACTTAAAATATAGAAAATTAAAGAATTATGCTGGCTTTTTGGAATAACACACTATTAAAGATTTTCAAAATATTTAATCATTATACATGAAAGGGCTATACATATTAGAAATATGTTGCCGTATGTCTTAGGAACCCTCATATAAACGTCTGTTTACATGGAACTAAGTTTAATTAGTTGCCTATGTATAAAATACATGTTATCTTCTATTTAAATTTTTTAAAGTTTAGGATAAATTCTTTATTTACTGTGAACACTTAGTTTATGAACCTGATAGTACCTGAAGTTGTATTGATAGTTTTGAATGGAAGAAAATATTTTTTCTATGGCAGAATATAGTTTATAGAAAGACAGATAACCTCTTTGATGTTAAAGGACCAACAGAATGACTTTTCCTATCAAATACACTTTGACCCAGTCCCTAGCATTCGTTCTCAAAGCAGGAATGGCAGCCATCAATCAAATCATAGAAGGTCTTAAAGTCTAGATCTTTTCTCAAGTGATTTCTGACCATTCTGAAAAGAAACATAAGAAAGATTAGTTTTTGCTTATTTCTCAAACCTGCCTCTTTCTTATGCAATGAGGGATTAATTCTGGACCTTAGAGGAGATCACAGAGTCAAAGTGGTTAAGAAATAGACCAGATAGTTCATGCTCATTAACTAGGAGAGATAGTGAAGGCCCGTGTAAGAACTCAAGGTTTTTCCTCCATCTGTAACCGCTAATGGTATTGAGAGTACTGAATAGTAACCAGATAACTAGGCCTGAGAAAGTTGTGATTAGACATGTACATAGTTTCCATTCCCAGCCCTAATTTTTCTAAATATTTTATATCCGTTAATGGTTATTAAAAACTTTATTTTAGGCCAGCCGCAGTCGCTCGCACCTATAATCTTAGCACTCTGGGAGGGAGATTTGCTCAAGCTCAGGAGTTCAAGAGAATGAGATCCCATCTCTACTTTAAAAAATAGAAAAAATTATTCAGATGTGGTACATGCTTGTAGTCTTAGCTACTTGGGAGGCTGAGGGAGGAAGATCGCTTGAGCCCAGGAGTTTGAGGGTACGGTGAGCTTTGATGACACCATGACATTCTACCCAGGGTGACAAATTGAGACTACTGTCTCAAAAAAAAAGAAAACCTTTCTTTTAAATGTGCTAGTTTAGACTTTGTTTATGTAACTCAGAGAAGACAAAGTACTTGATATTCTCAGATATCTTACTGTGATGTATACTATCTAGGTATTTTTAAAATTTAATAGAATTAAATTACAGGTTATCAGTGTGGTGCTAATATAGTCCTTAATACATGATAAATTCTTGTGAACTAACCATAAAAATTATTTTAAATCTTAAGTATGTCCAGAATTTAAAGAAGCTATACTTAGAAAGGGAGGGAGGGCTCTACAGCTTTAATTTAATACTGCTTCAGGTAACAGAATTCACACTTAAAGATTTTAACTTCCGATGAGGATAACCACTTTTAATCTAACACTAAACCCAGGAAAACACAGTAAAGAAATGATATTCTGGCTCGGCGCCTGTGGCTCAAGTGGCTAAGGCGCCAGCCACATACACCTAAGGTGGCGGGTTCGAATCCAGCCTGGGCCTGCCAAACAACAATGACGGCTACAACCAAAAAATAGCCGGGCATTGTGGCGGGCGCCTGTGGTCCGAGCTACTTGGGAGGCTGAGGTAGGAGACTCACTTGAGCCCAGGAGTTGGAGGTTGCTGTGAGCTGTGAAGCTACAGCACTCTACCCAGGGGGATAGCTTGAGGCTCTGTCTCAAAATAAATAAGTAAATAAATAAATGATATTCTAATGTCCAAACCACACATGTTTAGGTTTGATGCTATGTCCAAGAGACACTTAACAGCTTCATATATGCAAAAAAGCAGTACTCCTAAGTTTCAATAATAAAACATGAAAGAAAAACCACATTAGTGGTTTACTTAACAAGTAAAGTTGACTATTAGAAATTAACTTGTGGGTAGCCGGGCATTGTGGCAGACGCCTATAGTCCCAGCTACTCGGGAAGCTGAGGCAAGAGAATCACCTAAGCCCAGGACTTGGAGGTTGCTGTGAGCTGTGTGATGCCATGGCACTCTACCAAGGGCAATAAAGTGAGACACTGTCTCTTTAAAAAAAAATAAAAGAAAGAAAGAAATCACTTGTGGGGAGAAAAGTATACGGTAAATAATGTACATATGGTTTTTTTGTTTGTGTGTTTTTTTGCAAGATCATCAACAGTTAGAGACTTGATTAGATTATGAGTCTGTACTTTGGCGTTGCGTATGTTTTTTGTCTGTGAATTTGTTTTTTATGTAGGCATTTGGTCCCTGATGTGCTTATATTTGTCATTTTACAGATGACATTTTCCCTAAACACTACTATTGTTAATATTATTTTCCATTATCCTATATTAACCATCAATTTTCATTTGTTTTCTCCTTAGCTTTTAATAACCCACGACCAGGGCAACTGGGCAGGTTATTGCCAAACCAGAATTTACCACTTGACATCACATTGCAAAGCCCAACTGGTGCTGGACCTTTCCCACCAATCAGAAACAGTAGTCCCTACTCAGTGATACCTCAGCCAGGAATGATGGGTAATCAAGGGATGATAGGAAACCAAGGAAATTTAGGGAACAGTAGCACAGGTAAGGGCTCAAATGCACTGTTACTTTATTGGTGGGTTATTTCATTTGATGATGTATTCATCCACATCAAACTAGTATAAGTTTTTTCAAGTGAACATTTTATGTTAGAAACTACCAGTTTAGAGCAAGAAAATTGTACACATGTCCACTGTGAAAGTGGCATATCGGAAAACATTCTAGTAAGCTAACCTTCTAATTCTGTGATCCTTCCTTTTGTATGATTTCTAATTGTTAATCCTAAAGCCTAGACTTACTACGCATCTGTCCCAGTTACTGTTCTAGGCATTGTGTAGGGTGTGTGTAAAATGATGGCCAGCTTCCATGATCGTTTGCCCACGATACCCCCAAAACTTACAAATTGATGATTTGTATTTGGAGGATTTCAAGATGGAAATAAAATAAAGAAGTTTAAACAGTAGTATGTCTGGCCTGATAGTAACTTTCAGATCTCTGCTTTTAAAGGCATAGGAAGTTGGCTGTGATCTGGTTTGGACCCAGCTATCTGTTCAGGTGTCTGCCAAATTGCCCGGGCACATTTCCTAAGAAGTAGTCATCGTCACAGTGGCACTACATTCCCAAACTTCCACCCAACTGAGGCTAGAAACCATTGCAGCAGCCTTGATTGCTACAACCACCACATCCTGTAACATCTGTTTATTACGGGTACAGCAGGATGCTGGGCAGCTTTCTCCCTTTGTCTCAGTGGAGTACTAGAAACAAACACCCTGGGAGAAATAGATCTCATAAAAAGAACTTAATAGTTGTAGGTGTCTTAATTCTTCATATTTTATTATTAGCTTGGTCTGTAATCCCTATACACACATGGCCATTTAGCTAGGTCACAAAATACAAGAGTTCAATTTGAGGGGGAAAGGTGGATGTTTTGCTCTCCATTGTGGTAAGGAGGTGTGCACTAAGCGCTGTTAAAGTAGCTTCTTCACTCAGCGTGTATTTACTGAGCACCTGCCACGTGTGCCAAGCTCTGACTGCCCCACTAATTTATATATTCACAGAAACAGTGCCATATGCATTTTATGAATAAATAAAATCTTCAAGATGAACAAAATATTGATTTGTGAAAACTTCCCTAATAGAAAAGAAGCCAGTGGTTTATTAAGGCTTATCAGCATATCAGATACAAGAAGATGTAGTTTCCTTTAGCAGTCTTAGGTAGAAATTTGAGAAGAGGCCCGTATTAGAATCTGAACAGCCTAGAGCTCACTGGTGTCCAGGCGTGGTGAAGATTATATAATACCTATGCTCTGTTTCAAAAAAACAAAACAAAAAAATAGACTGAAAGGGACTATCCCAGTTATTACTGCATTAATATTTTTGAATTGTAGATGATTTTCCCTTCTGCTTTCTAGACTTTCTATAATATTGTTATATTCTTTAGATAATAGATTTTAGGGAACATTAAAAGCTTTTCCACCATAATATTTTTGTACGGTTCAAGTCTAATCTTAAAAATGTTTTTTAAAATATAGTACTCGTCTAACTTTTTAATCTAATTATCTCTCTCCCTTAATCATCCTCATGGCACATTTCCATTTTACAAGTGAAAAAACACCCACAATTCATGTTCTCTCCACTTGTTAAATATATCCTATTTTTAGTTTTTTAATCATAATTAAAGAAAAGGAAAGCAAGTCATGTATTTGAAAGTAGAACTTTTCACACCTCAGAAATCTCACTGGAATACCGAGTCTGAGCTCATGTTGGCCTGGGGCCCTCAGAGCACACACACTTGGCAGCATCGTGCTCCCATCGTTAGTGTGGCCAGATGACTGCTCAAGTCTCGAGTGTGACGGGATTGTCACAGATCTGTCCTAACCCATTCTAGATGTGTATATATATACAACCAGGACTGAGGTAGTCCTGGTGCACTAAAGTAGTGGCAGCTCCCTGCCCTGCATATGAAGAACTAACTTTAGTAAATATCAGAAAAATCCTGTCATTTCCCCACTACTTAGAGGCTACCTGGGGTCCATTTTGAAGTGAAACAAATTCTAATAGTCTGAAAGGGATCTGAGGATTCAGCCGTGTGGTATAGGCTTCCCAGGGTGCCCTCTGGGATTTCAGTTTGCAATTAGAGTATTGATTATCAGTTTTGACCTTGTTCCTCTTAGCCATTACCTGCCTTTTGGAAAGAAAAGCATTGACGTGTGTCTCAGCTAATGTGATTCACTTCCTCAGGAAGGAAGTCGGGGTTATCCCCACGCCACAGCACCTGTGTCTGTGTACAGATGGGAACAATTTTAATAGCTTTTCTGAACAATGCAGGGTGGCAAGGCTGTGTTATGAAAACTTTATAGTGATTGCCAACTCTGACTCTTACTTCTTAGCCAAGGCCTACGTCTGCCCAACGAGGGCACTAGCTATGATTGTCTTGTAGAGAGCAAAGTCATCTGGTGTTCAAACAATACATTTTCAGTTCCTGCATGTCTCACTTTTCTGTGTTTTGCCCGCAGGAATGATTGGTAGTAATGCTTCTCGGCCCACCATGCCATCTGGGGAATGGGCTCCACAGAATTCAGCTATAAGAGTCACCTGTGCTGCTACCACCAGTGCCATGAACAGGCCGATCCAAGGAGGCATGATTCGGAACCCAACGGCCAGCATCCCCATGAGACCCAACAGCCAGCCCGGCCAAAGACAGATGCTCCAGTCTCAGGCCATGAATATAGGTAAGGTAGTTCCTGTGCTCTCTCCTCTCCATGTGTGTACTTTCTCAGTAGGCAGTATCGGCTCCATAAGTTCCTTCAAGCCGTACTTCTCATTTGCAGTTTAGGTGATCTGCCCATGGGAAGCTGTCCCAAGTGGGATTTTGCTGGAACTATAGGATCATAGAATCCTACTTATAGAAGAGAACCAGTTACCTTTGTAATTTTTTTTTTCAACTTTGGGAAAGTTGAATGAAAGGAGTGAATGAAACTGTCACCCTTTACATTATACATGTTATTTGTGTATATGACATTTTAAAAATGAAGTAGTTCAGTGGCACATTAGTGTATCCTGACTCTGGACAATCATCAGAATCTTCTCAGGAATTTAACATACAGACTCCTGGGCCACCATCCTAGACTACTTGAAGATCACTGGAATTCTATTTAGAGCCAGTTGACATGTTATTAAAAATGACGGTCTGATAAATTGTGTGGTACCATTTATGTGAAATGTCTACAATAGGCTAATCTGTGGAGACAGAAAGTAAAGTAGTGGTTGCCTGGAGTCGGGGGCTATGGGGAAGTGGAGAGTCACTCCTAATAGGTAATAAATTTCTTTAGGGGGAGGGAATAAAAATGTTCTAAAATTGAACATGGTAATGATTGTACAACTCTGAATATACTAAAAGTCATTGAATCATACACTTTAAATGGGTAAATTGGCTGGGCATGGTGGCTCACACCTGTGATCCTTGCACCCTGGAAGTCCAAGGTGGGTAGATCACATAAGCTCAGAAGTTCAAAACTAGCCTGTACTAAGATAGAGAAGTATTAGCCAGGCATGGTAGCCATGCCAGCTACTCGGGAGGCTGAGGCAAGAGGATCACTTGAGCCCAAGAGTTTGAGGTTGCTGTGAGCTGTGGCCCCACAACACTCTATCCAGGTTGACAGAGTGAGACTCTTGTCTCAAAAAAAAAATTTTTTTAAATAAATGGGTGAATTGTATGCAATGTGATTTATATCCCAGTAAAGCTGTTCTATAAAATAATTACTGGTACAACTCGTATTTGCAATTATTTTCCTAATCATTGGCATATTAACTTTCTTCTTATCAGGTACATTAGCATAATTCTGATAAGTTAATGTTTAATGTTCTTTTCATGTGTTTAGATATTACACAATGAGGAAGAGCTGAGTCATTACAGAACGGTGCCAAGGTTGTTTTAAAAAGATAATGCAGGGGTGCTAGCCATGTACACCTAGGTGGCGGGTTCAAACTTGGTCTGGGCCAGCTAAAACAACAATGACAACTACAAAAAAAAAAAAAATAGCCGGGCCTTGTGGCAGGCACCTGTAGTCCCAGCTACTTGGGAGGCTGAGGCAAGAGAATCACTTAAGCCCAAGAGTTTGAGGTTGCTGTGAGCTGTGACGCCACAGCACTCTACCAAGGATGACATAGTGAGACTCTGTCTCAAAAGAAATCATAGTAATGGACTTGGCGCCCATAGCACAGTGGCCACTTGCACCAACAGTGGCAGGTTCAAACCCAGCCTGGGCCAGCTAAACAATAGTAACAACTACAACAGAAAAATAGCCAGGCATTGTCGTAGGCACCTGTAGTCCCAGCTACTGGGGAGGCTGAGGCAAGAGGATTGCTTAAGCCCAAGAGTTGAAGGTTGCTATGAGCTGTGATGTCACAGCACTCTACCGAGGGTGACATAATAAGAATCTGTCTCAAAAAATAAATAAATAAATCCTAGTAATGAGTTTTTTATACCCCCAAATTTACTCTGTCTTCACTAAGAATCTGGCTTTTAGACTGTATCAGCTATATCTTGTAGCTGAATTTCTCTGATTTTTAATAACTCAAAATAGCTATGAATTAAACCGTAAATTATCTATTTTAATGGAAGATGGGCGTGCAGATAATAATACAATATTACAAAGCTCGTGTCACCCATTAGCTTTGAAGCCTCCAGAAGAATTTCTGAGAAAGCATATCTGGGTTTCCTTTCTGCCACACTCTTCCTGTGGTGCAAGAACTCACCCAAGTGCATCTAGGAAAAGTTCAGGAGCAAGTGGTCCAGACCAGTACCCTGATGTCCCTGCAGGGGGTCCGCAAGGCCAAAACTGTTGTCAGGATAAGACAACGCTATTTGTGTTCTTCACTCTTAACTATCCCCCAAGTGTCCAGTCGAGTTTTCCCAGAGTTACATGCTGTCTGATAGCACCGCAGAGAGAGTATGGAGACAGACTGGAGACACTGCTCTCTTCTATCGATCAGTCATGCGAGCGATTTGCAAAAATGTGAAACTATGCCAAGAAAATCATACTTTATATTACATAGCAGAAATAGACACTTTCTGATTGTAAGATATAAGATTTGGGGGGGTTCTTCTTTTTATAGGGCCATCTGAATTAGAGATGAACATGGGGGGACCTCAATATAGCCAACAACAAGCTCCTCCGAATCAGACTGCCCCGTGGCCGGAAAGCATCCTGCCTATAGACCAGGCATCTTTTGCCAGCCAGAACAGGTGAGTGCTGAGTGCCTCGTGTAGGCAGGGGAGGGGTGGGTCGTAAGTTCTATTAAGTTATGCCAGAAGTTAAGCTTTTCCTCTTGGCCAGTTTTCATTTATTCAGACTACATCATCTACTCAGCCAGGAGTGAAAGGGAGGGAGAAATCTAAAGAATCAACAGACCCGCATCATGCCTTTACGGAAGTTATAACTTAGTTGAAGAACCAGATATGTACACTGTAACTGTAATATGTAGGATGCAGTATTAATCCTCTAAGACAGCGGTTCTCAACCTGTGGGTCGCGACCCCTTTGGGGGTCGAACAACCCTTTCACAGGGGTCGCCTAAGTACATCCTGCATATCAGATATTTACATTACGATTCATAACAGTAGGAAAGTTACAGTTATGAAGTAGCAATGAAAATAATTTTATGGTTGGGGGTCACCACAATACAAGGAACTATATTAAAGGGTCACGGCATTGGGAAGGTTGAGAACCACTGCTCTACAGGCCACGTATCAAAAGACTGACCAACTGGAGTGATGAGGAAGGCTTCAGAGTCTTGAAGAAAAGGTCCAGTTTGTGAGGCAGAAATGACAGGGGCCAGTCCAACCTGGCAAAAGAGTACATCAGAGGCCCAGAGTAGAATTGCTTTGAGTCAAATTCAGGCAGTAGGAGACAGAGGACGAAGCTCTGACCAAGCAGTGTGGCTCATCCCAGACCAACAGCCACGGGCAGTGGGAAGGCAGTGTCTTAGCACAGTTGTCACACTCAGGGATGCTGGTTTCTTGAGATCCTTCCAGCTCTTCAATTCATGATATCAGACTTTTTCTAGATATGCTTATTTAACAAGTTAGAAACCCACCCATTTCCATGGAAACTCATACATAAATACAGTACAAGTGTATAATAATTAAAATTGGGCACCTGATAGTTGTTTTTGGAAGAAATGTCAAAGATTAGTTTCTAGGGAAAACTAGGCTCCAAATTAGGATTTTTAGTGTCACCCAAACAGGTCAGAGTTCTGCAAAAAACAACAATGGAAGCAATTGCATTACAGTGGGCCCAGTTACAGAGTAAGTTTGCTCAGTTTGCTGTGCGCAAGTGTGAAGCTCAGCGCCATCCTGGTCTGTTGTTGCTTCTGTTAATTGTTAGTTTTCTTGGAATAAGAACTGTGTGGACAAAACATTTTCATCACTTTCAAATTATTTCAGTTTTCCTGGCCACTTATTTCATGTCTTTTATTTTAAATAATTCAGTTTAGAAGAAATATATTAACAACTTTATGGTAATCTGTAGTCATAGAAATTCACATGTGATAACAAAGATTCTAAATGTGCCTCCTTTGAAACAACAACAACAAAAAGCAATGCTCTTTTAAACCTCTTCTTCATAAATACCACACAGTTTTTAGAAACAAGTTTTGTCATGTTTATGAAACTAACATTAGTTATACTTCAAAATGACAATAATTTAGCCCTTAAATCTGTAACATATTGCATACTCATTTATTTATAACTAAAACATCTCCTTTTTCTTTAGTTTCATTATGGTTTTTTCCCTTCATTCAGGTGGTGCATAGAAGAGATATTTAAATTGTAGCCAGAAATTTATAGATGACTTTTTAAACATTTCTGTCAGGTTTATTAAAATTTAGAATATTGGGCTCGGCGCCCGTGGCTCAAGGGGCAAAGGCGCCAGCCACATACACCTGAGCTGATGGGTTCGAATCCAGCCCAGGGCCGCCAAACAACAATGGCTGCAACCAAAAAATAGTCAGGCATTGTGGCGGGCGCCTGTTGTCCCAGCTACTTGAGAGGTGTAGGCAGGAGACTCGCTTGAGCCCAGGAGTTGGAGGTTGCTGTGAGCTGTGATGCCACAGCACTCTACCCAGGGGGATAGCTTGAGGCTCTGTCTCAAAAAAAAAAAAAAAGAAAGAAAGAAAAGAAATTTAGAATATTGAATATTTATTGAAATAGAGCACTTGCCTTTCATGAAAGCTCTTTTCACATTAAGTTCAAAATGTCTGAATTAATTTGGTTTTCTCTTGTTTGAAATGTATCTGTAAGAGTAAAATTCCTTTTGTTGACACCGTCTCATTAAGTAGGTACTTTGTAGAATTTTGAAAATTCTTATATATGTGAAGAAATGGCAGTGGTATATAGTTTCAAACAAGATCTTACTCTCCTTCTTAATTCCATTCTCATTCTTAATGACCTGCAAGTCCCATAAATGTGTAGATTTTAAGGGATGGAGTTTCTATTGATTATGAATCTTTTTTTCTGCTAATTTATTGCTTACTATTTTGTACCAGCCTAGGCCTGTGTGTGTTTTTATCCATCCTTGACTTAATATTATATTTATCTGCCAGGTACTACTTAGCTTATTCCTATATTTGTAATTGCCCCACATGTAGGAAATTAATTTATTCACTATGTTAGTGGCAGTTTGCAAAGTTGAGATTGAAAGTCTAGATCAATATTTTTTTCTGTAAACCAAGCATACTGTGATGTCTCTAAGAGAAGTGCTATAACTTATGATATATGCCCATATTTATATTACCAGGCCACAGGGCAATGAATTTTTCTGAAAATAAAAGTGGTTTTCAGTATATCATAGCACAGCTGGATGAAGAACCTCGTGTTTTCATTCACTGGAAACTCACTGCTCCCAGGCTGTGTTTATGTTCAACCACTGGGCCCACAAAGAAATAGAAGGTACAGTCCCTGCCCTCAGGAAGCAAGTGTGGAGTTTCACTTCTAACCTAAGTGCCCTTGTCAGTTCAGCACAGCACAGTAAGGGTACAGCCCTGAGAGGGACTGGGGTGGTCTGGAGTGGCTGTGAGGAGACAGGTGGAAGATCTGGTGGGAGAGTGGGAAGGACGGAGTGAATGCCAGAGTCTTGGGCTTCCGATATCCTCCAATGTGTGTGGCATCTTTAGGAGAAAGATCAGTCGTGCAGGGCGGCCGAGGCTCACAGGGAAGTCGTGGGTGCCAAGTCCAAGAGTGTTGGACCTAACCAAAGGTGTGTGTCCTTGACTTCTACCACCACTACCCTCCCCGGGACTCAGATGTCTTCCTGGGAGAGCTGAAGAACCACAGAAGAATTTTGAGTAGGACCCGTGTACTCAGTGAAATGTGCTTTTGGGGAAAGGAACCTGAGAGCATCATACTAGGAGAATTAGAGATGTAAGCAGGGAAGTTGTTGGGGAGACACCCTTGGAGTCCCACCTAGAGTGGAGGAGCGCCTTGACCAAAGTGGGAAGGCCTGGATGTACTGTTTGACTTTTTAATCTATGTGTTCGAGTCGTACTCTGTTTTTTAATAAAAAAAGAAAAGCATAGAACCAAAAGGATTATTTTATTATTGTGTAGGGAATTGTTTAAATGCAAACAAATGTTTACATTTATTTTTTGCTTTTAAAAAAATTGCTGATTCATCATAGGGTAGGTGGTCTTGTAAAGGTGTGCGAGTGTTTCTGCTTCTCTCTGACACTGGGTTTCACTCAGATGCAAGACCAAAACATTGCGCAGAGTCCACGTGGCCTTGCCCAGATTCGTGAGAGCCTGTCATCAGTGGAGAGATCTGGGGCGGGAAAGTTGCACATGAACGTAGCTTCTGAAGAAGCAGAAGTTGGCTATTACCAATTAAAGCTAGGCAGAGAAAAGACTCACATGCCTAACTTCACCTGCCACTTTAGGGAGTGAGGTAACAGAGAACTTGGTAAAGAGCCAGCATCTGCTTGGGCTCACAGGAACTCTTCTTCATGGAACTTTCCACGTGCCCCTGCCAGTCATTCTCCACCGGGGAGTTTCCTCGTCTGCCTGCTTCCTTGACGGGCAGTCTGTGGCTTTCTCCCTCTCAGGGCCACGCTGCTGTGTCTGCTTCTCCTCCTGCTCTCCAAGGGAGCGGTGTGGAGCGACCTGGTCACACTGGAGTTGAGAGGGCTGTTTCTGGGAGAATGTGCACTGTGGAGGAGAAGCTGGAAGGAGTAGGAAGCCTCCTGGGTGGTCCAAGCCAGGCAGTCACTGGCAGTGGGAGGAACACATGGCCCCAGGGCTTGGCAGGCCCCAGTAACCTTTGGAGCTTTGGCCCCGTACTGGGTGGGCCATGATGCCTCAGAGGCTGTGGGAACTGAGGTTCAGGGGCCTACAGGTGAGGAGTGGCCTCCAGGGGACACTAACGTGGGTGATTTCCTTTCAGAATGACTAAGGGTGAATGGAGAGTCTAGGTCATTATTAATGCACTGCGTATAACGGTTCCAGTGCTCAGAGCCTCCATGTTTCAGGGTTCTAGGCCAAAACAGCATATTAGAGCATCTAAAACATGACGTATCGAACTGGGGTAGATAACTTCATCCCTGGATAAGTTTACTCTCACTTCGTAAGGAGTCTGCTTATCTGTAAACTTCTATTTTCTCCAAAAGATTATGTAGTAAGAGTACAAAACAGATTTTTTTTTTTGTAAAGTAAAAAAAAGTATCACTTTCAGTATTAAGGTATGTCAAAAGCTCTTTTTAAAAAGCTCCCAATTTGTCGATTATTTTCATTTACAGACATTTTTTAGATATAGAGTCTGGAGTTTAGTGTTCTCATTTTATCACCTGTTACCCTTATATAATAACAAATAAAATTTGTGTGTTCATGATTCACTTTTCTTGCATACCTATCTCTGGGAGCCTGACAGATACACTTTGTAAGAGCTTTGGTAATTGTCTATAAGAACTTCTTACACATTACTAAGAAATTTCCTATCAGCCCAACCAAGTTTAATCTAGCTGCAACTGATCTCAGGAAAATTAATGCAGCTTTTATGCTTGTAGGTCTCTGGTCTCTCCCAGATGGGTCATCCCAGTATCCTGTAGATGAGATTCTTAAATCGATTAGTGTTTCCTACTAAAGTTTAGCAAAGTACTTTCATTCCTTTAGCTCAAAGTAAATACATATGTGCTTGAGAGGTCAGCACAGATTTGTGGGACAGGAAGGGTAGGTGGCCCTGGACCACACAGATGTGTGTTGAAATCCCAGCTTGGCAGTGTCTGCCTTTGTGAGCTCCAGCAGATGGTTTAACCTTGCCAAGCCGTGGCTTTGACAGCCGTGAAGTGAAAACACTGGAAACAAAAGTCATACTTCAAATCTCTGGATTTGTGTCTGGCCTGTATTAGGTACTGTACAAAGTGCATCTGGCACAGAAGTTGATTGCAGACACCCTGGGAGATGGTTGATACTTTCGGCTTTAAAGCAAAAAAAAAAACCAAAACGTTCTCTGATCACCCATCGGCCCAAGGTAAAGTTTGTCTCTTTACAGGCAGCCATTTGGCAGCTCTCCAGATGACCTGCTGTGTCCACATCCTGCAGCCGAGTCTCCAAGTGACGAGGGGGCACTCCTGGACCAGCTCTATCTGGCCTTGCGGAACTTTGATGGCCTAGAGGAGATCGACAGGGCTTTAGGAATCCCGGAACTGGTGAGCCAGGTACGCACAGAGGCTGTTCCTTCACTTGCAGGTGCCTTGCAGTCTGCCTGTCAGAACACCGTTTCACCTCGTAGCAGGCTGGCCCTCTTTCCTTCTTCCCCCTCCTTGTTACTTTTATGTAAACTCTTGCCCCAAATTGGAAAACACTGGGAATGAACTTTATAAAATTGAGGTTATTGAGCAGAAAGCCAGAAGCTCAGGTTTAGCGCACCTAGTGGGTTACCTTGCTGACAGGAGGACAGGCAAGGAACCAGAGAATAGAGAAACCACAAACAGCGTGTTGTGTTGCTGCCCAATGACCCAGACCCCTTCTGCCTAGAATGACCGCGATGTTAATCTGACCCTGTGGAATAAGGGTGGGGACCTGTTGGTGCTAAAAGATTACTTGAGGGCCCGGCGTGATGGCTCATGCCTGTAGTTCCAGCGCTTGGGGAGGCTGAGGTGGGTGGATTGCCTGAGCTCACAGGTTCAAGACCATCCTGAGCAAGAGCAAGATCTTGTCTCTAAAAATAGCCAGGCGTTGTGGCGGGCCCCCTGTAGTCCCAACTACTTGAGAGGCTGAGGCAAGAGAATCACTTGAGCCCAAGAGTTTGAGGTTGCTGTGAGCTATGATGCCACAGCACTTTACTGAGGACGACAAAGTGAGACTCTGTCTCAAAAAAATAAAAATAATAGATTTCTTGGCACATAAGTTAGAAATCATTTCAGAGGTAGCTACAACTGCCTCTAAACCATTTTGACCTTTCCGTGGGTTTAGCCCACAATAATTTGGGGGATATTTAAGCATAAATGGGAATATAGCAAAAGTTGACCAGTTTTGATGAGCTCACTTAGTTTTCTTCTTCCCAGTAATTGGTTATTTTAAGAACGTTAAGTTTCTGTTTTGGAAGTGCTTGATAGTTTGATTTGTCTTATTGATAAAATAAATGAGTACTAAAACAGAAAGTACATGGTAGCAGTATAAACATAATAAACAGCCTAACAAAGTTTTGTGACATGTTCTGTCTGAATCAGCTGCGCAGGTGATTGTGTGAGGCCCTGTATCCTAAAGAGTGACCTGAAAAAACCATATCACACACTTATTGCTGTCTTCATCTGGACTCGGCATGAGTCATCTTTCTTTCTTACTGCCACAAAGTACCTTCCAGGGTCCATTCCACTTCTTGGACGTGTGGAACCCTCAGGCCTGTGACGGAGGGGATGCAGATTCATTCAGGCTTCTCTGAAGCATTCAAATTAGTCTTGTCACCATTCTCACAGTTCAGCAGACAGAAGTGGGAGTAAAGACTTGTCGATTCATATTGAAAACAGCACAGTGGAAAGAAAAGACATGAGGTTACAGCCTATAACCTGAAAGAAATCAAGAAAGAAAAATGGAGTTTAAATATTTCCTGTGTGGCGGGTGTGGCTTTGCCTTTTATGATAGAATTTAGCATTAAGTGGTGTTGTCCTTGAGTTTAAGTAATACTTAAAAATGAGATCCTTGGGGTTGCTAAGTGACGTGTAACTGGTGTCGTGTCATTATTTGCTATTTTTAGTCTTTAAAAAGGTGTGTGTTATTTCTGTCCTGTCTCATCAAATCCATCATCCTAATAATACTGTCATGCTAAACTAAATTATAAAAATATGATTATTGGGTAGAACTGGGAAATACAGAATACATGCAACTTTATTCATACTCATCAGCATTGTCCTCATATATTATCCTTAAAAATGGAAATTACTTAATTAGATTTTCTCTCTATTAAAGATGGGCAAATGTTTAAAGTTCTGAGATAGTTTTGTATATGTAGTTAGAGCAGTAGTTCAGCGGGAATGGTTTCCCCTGCTTGCTCTGTCCTCACATCTACAGTTATCACAGCAATGGGCCCCTGGTGCTCAAAGGCCAGCCTTGCGGCTGTGCTAGTCTGAGCCCAGGACTCAGGGGCTCTGGCACTATATGGGTAGACTGTTTTGATGAAGGCCTAGGACGTACTAGTTTAAAGAAAACTTGAGAGATTTTATTGCTGCTTTGAGTCTTTCCCACCTCGAAGCCATTAGGTTTATAGCAGTTACTCTTAGAAGCAGGAGAGTTAGCCAGGGCCCCAAAGTCTGAAGTGTCCCTGGGGAGTTCTGGACTTTCACACCTGCCCCATCCTGGCCCAAGTGGATAGGTGCCCCTAAGAAGTCCCAGGTGACAAAATCATAGACTGTGTCTAGTCGGTAATGAGAGGGTGGAGTGGGAGATTCTTTTTTTTTTTTTTAAGCAAAAGGATAGATTTTATTATAGATAAGAGGAAAGCAAAGCCTCTTGCACAGCAGAGAAGGTCCCAAGCAGATTGTCTGGTGTGGGAAATTCTGGCAGCCAGAGAAAACAAATAATAGGCAGCGTATTACCCTGGCGAGGCCCTCAGATCCCAAATCACAAA
This sequence comes from Otolemur garnettii, assembly GCF_000181295.1. Classification (NCBI taxonomy): domain Eukaryota; kingdom Metazoa; phylum Chordata; class Mammalia; order Primates; family Galagidae; genus Otolemur; species Otolemur garnettii. The sequence goes on along the minus strand of NW_003852508.1, from coordinate 5,955,256 downwards.
CTGAATTGGAACCACCGTATGCTAGCAGAATAGGCTCACGGAAGTTCACATCATGCCTTTTAGTCTCATCTTGCCATATACAAAGTGAGGGTGATGGTGATTCATATCCCAATACTGCTGATCCCAGGTAGGTACCAAGATGTTGTCTAACTGAAATGATTTATATGACTGTGAATGATCAGTCAAAAAACATAACACTTCAGGCCAAGTGCGGTGGCTCATACCTGTAATCCTAGCCCATTGGGAGGCCAAGATGGGACAATCACTTGAGGCCAGGAGTTCACAACCTCCCTGGGCAAAATAACAAGACTCCACCTCTACAAAAAATAAAAAAATTAGCAGGGCATAGTGGCATGCACCTATCGGCCCACCTACTTGGAAGGCTAAAGCAGGAGAATCACCTAAGCCCAGGACTTTGAGGGTGTAGTGAGCTACGATAGCGCCACTGCACTGCAGCCTGGGTGACGGAGTGAGAACGTGTCCCAATTTAATGCTTTTAGGAGGTAGTTGCACTTTTTTCCAGTTCAGGTCAGTCTTTGATGGGTAGAGTAAGTGGAAGGTGTTTGGAAGTCATGCTCCATTTCTCTCTCTCGGAAGAGACACTGCCCTGGAAGTCAAACTGGACCCCTGCTTTTTTCCCTGTGTAACTAGGTCTGTTCAACAGAGGTATTTTTTAGAAAGAAAAATGGAGCCAATCTAAAAGTGCCTGTGTGCAGTAAGCACAGTATAAAAATCCTTAAATATGTGACAGTAAAAGAAAACAAGGCTGGGCGTGGTGGCTCAGGCCTGTGATCCTAGCACTCTGGGAGTCTGAGGCGGGTGGATTGCCTGAGCTTAGAAGTTCAAGACCAGCCTACTCAAGAGTGAGACCCCACTGCTAAAAATAGCAGGACATTGGGAAGCTCCTCTGGCTCAGTGGGTAGGGCGCCGGCCCCATATACCAAGGGTGGTGGGTTTGAGCCCAGCCTGGGCCTCCTAAACAACAATGACAGTTGCAACAGAAAAATAGCCAGGCATTCTGGTGAGCGCCTATAGTCCCAGCTACTCAGGAGGCTAAGGCAAGAAAATCGCCTAAGCCCAGGAGTTGGCGGTTGCTATGAGCTGTGACGCCATGGTACTCTACCGTGGGTGACAAAGTGAGACTCTGTCTCTAAACAAACAAACAAATATATCAGGGTGTTGTGGCAGGCACCTGTATTCCCAGCTACTTGGGAGGCTGAGGCAAGAGAATCTCTTGTTCCCAAGAGTTTGAGGTTGCTGTTGAGCTGTGATGCCACAGAACTCTACTGAGGGTGACAAAATGAGACTCTGTCAAAAAAAAAAAAAAAAAGAAAGAAAGGAAAAGTCTTACGTTGAGTCTGCTATTTTTCATGTTTTAATTTATTTGTTTGTTATTTGGGGCTTTCTCTTCAGAGCCAAGCGGTGGATCCAGAGCAGTTCTCAAGTCAGGATCCCAACATGATGCTGGAGCAGAAGGCCCCTGTCTTCCCACAGCAGTACGCATCTCAGGCACAGATGGCCCAGGGTAGCTATACTCCCATGCAGGATCCAAACTTCCATGCCATGGGGCAGCGGCCTAGCTATGCCACACTTCGCATGCAGCCCAGACCTGGCCTCAGGCCCACAGGCCTCGTGCAGAACCAGCCAAATCAGTTGAGACTTCAGCTTCAGCATCGCCTTCAAGCACAGCAGGTGCGTTCTTCGGTGGTGCCTGGCTCAGTGAGTGGGTAGGGCACCTCCAGGGGAGGTGAATGTGAGATGGAGCGGCAGGCCAACAGCAGGCTGATAGTGGGTTGAGGAGAGCGTGATTTAAAATAAAGTGTTTTCTGTTTTTAAAATTTATTGATTCCTGTGTGTATGCATTTAGAATCGCCAGCCACTTATGAATCAAATTAGCAACGTTTCAAATGTGAACTTGACTCTGAGGCCTGGAGTACCAACACAGGTAAGGAAACAGACCAGCTATTCACTTTCATTGTATCCGTTTAATTTCTCTTGTAATTTGTTCCTCTTGATAACCCTGCATGAGGTAACTTAGTAGGCCAGAAGATCCCATCAACACATTGGATCTCTACTGCCACCCAGTTATCTGTCTAGTAGGTCTGTTTTTTAATTCTCTTCTCAACACTCCCATTTTTATTGCCAGGTACTTTTGATGCTTGTTACTCTAGGGAACTGCCTTACACAAGGTTAGCTCGAACACTCAACTAGAGAATGCTGGACTGAACTGTTGCTCCTAGGAGACTCACAGGGTTAGGTTCCTGCGAGCCTCTGGTCACAACATTTTCATCAATCAAGCATGACCTAGTTTTATGTGTTTCTGTTTAAAGACATCTTATTTAGTATATAAATATTACTGATTCATTAGCATTGAACTCAGCGGTCAATAGCATGCACATCACAGCCTCTTGGACTTGGTAACTCTATCCCGCCCTTCAGCACTGTGCTCGAGGGCCATTTTAAAGAGTAAAATCACTAACAAAAGAAAAAAAATGCAAAAGTCTTGACACTCAGTAGACCACAAAAAGGACACTTATTTACATGTAAGTTCAACTTCAGCTGGAAATGTCCATGTTGAACGCCTGAAAATTTTGCCAAATTTTTCGTGTGCATGTACACAAATTGTGACAGTGCCACTATTATTGATTTGGGGGTGACAAGTGAATTCTAGTGAGCAGAACACAAATAAGGAATTCACAGATAATGAGGATCAACTGTCTTCTTAAGACCTGCAAGCAGCCTTGTATCTCATACAGACAGCAAGTGCCTGTGTTTCTTGCCTCTGCCCACCTCCCCTGCCTCTGCCTGCCCATATGTTCCCATCTCCCTCCACCCGACTCTCCTCCCTTTCTTCCTGTCTCTGTTCAGCCTCTTTTGAAGTATACCATGTCATCTTTTGTCACAGGGATTTTTGTCTCTCTTTAGACTTGTATGTCACTCAATTAAGACTCTAAGCTGCCATCCTGGAGTCTTAGAGAAAGGACTGTGTTCTTTCGAGATCCTTCAGTTAATTGTGTCCTTATGGAGTAAGTTAAGTTCTACTCACATGGACTCAGCAGGGTTTCAGAGCACTCGCCATTTCTTTAGAACTTAGACATTCACATGCACATTCTCGATCACAAGCTGTTCAACTTGAAATTATTCTTTCCAAGCAATTTTATTTCCCATGTAGTTCTCCATAAGGAGGTACCATTTGTTTTTCTTTCTACAGTATTCCCTTGGGTTTTTAATCTGTGTCTGCCTTCCATGTTTCCCTCCATTCATTGCTCCTGATCCCAGGCGCCTATTAATGCCCAGATGCTGGCCCAGAGACAGAGGGAGATCCTGAACCAGCATCTGCGACAGAGACAGATGCATCAGCAACAGCAGGTTCAGCAGCGGACTTTGATGATGCGAGGACAAGGGTTGAACATGACACCAAGCATGGTGGCTCCCAGTGGTATACCAGCAACCATGAACAACCCCCGGATGCCCCAGGCAAATGCACAGCAGTTTCCATTTCCTCCAAACTACGGTACTGGACTTACATACCCACCACCTTTCACCAGTCCTTTCTCCCTGGTGTCCCTGAGTCCTGGGTCACAGCTCCTCTCTCACAGCTCTTTGCATGGCTCCCCGATGAATCTGGCTACCCAGGGAATGGTAGGAAACCTGGGAGGACAGCTGGGGCCTGTCAGGAGTCCCCAGGTGCAGCACAGTGCCTTCCAGGCTCTCAGCTCAGGTACCAGCTTTTCTCTGGGTGCAGGGCTCACTTTATGAATGACCAGCATATGTGTGTGGAGTGTATCTATTGTGTGTGAGAGCAGGTGTGAACATATCTGTTCATGTCAGTGTCTCTGAACATGGGTGCCTGTGTGTATGTTTAGATTTGAAAGCCTCTATGTCTGACTCAAACAGATCAATAGGTATAAAATGTTAAAAGGCATATAAACTTAAATACTACAGCATTCTTTGAAAAATAAAACCCTTCAAGATGTATAATGAATCTTTAACCGAACAGATAATTCTTGCAAAGTACTATACAGGGTTGACGCCTGTAGCACAGTGGTTACAGCGCCAGCCACATGCATCCAGGGTAGCGGGTTCAAACCCGGCCCAGGCCAGCTAAACAACAATGACAACTGCAGTAAAAAAATAGCCGAGCATTGTGGTGGGCGCCTGTAGTCCCGGCTACTTGGGAGGCTGAGGCAAGAGAATTTCTTAAGCCCAAGAGTTTGAGGTTGCCGTGAGCTGTGATGCCATGGCATTCTACCAAGGGCGACATAGTAAGACTGTGTCTCAAAAAATAAAAAAGAAAGTACAGAAACCGCAATGGGAGACGTGTTAGTTTTTCCTCGTACTGAATTGTTATGTAAGTCTTTAAGAGATGAGATGTCGGCTCGGCGCCTGTGGCTCAAGCGGCTAAGGCACCAGCCACATACACCTAAGGTGGCGGGTTCGAATCCCCAGCCCAGGCCCGCCAA
>NW_003852508.1:5949647-5950614 GCF_000181295.1 Otolemur garnettii | reverse complement strand
TCTCAAAAAAAAAAAAAAAAAGAGATGAGATGAGATGTCAAGTGTGTAATGTCATAAATATTAATATTTGTGTGCATGTCATGTTCAGTTAATAGTTGAATTATTAATAAAAGTGCTCATATTAATATTCAAAATGACTTTCTGTACCCTTTGCCAGAGTTACCTATAAATAGCTATTAAGTCTTTATGTTGCCTAAATCCAAGGCTCCTATTTCTTTAAAAAAAAAAAAAAGAAAGAAAGAAAGATAGTATATACCTTTTTCCTTAACTTTTCTTTCACAGTTAAGCTTTAATTAAATATGCATATTTTACAAGTCTTCCAGGCAAAAATAAACTAATTTACTGTCATCCCAGAATTGCCCTGGGAAGTCACCATCCTTGTTCCCCCAGCTCCTTTCCTCTCTTTCCTTTTTTGGTTGTTTTAAAAACAAAACAGGGTCTTGCTCTGTCACCCAGGCTGACTACAATAATGCAGTCGTAGCTCTAATTCCTAGCATCAAGGGGTCCTCCTGCCTCAGCCTCCTGAGTAGGTAGACTGCTGAAGTGTGCCTCCATGCCTAAGTTTTTGCTTTTGTTTTTTTAAGAGAAAGAGTCTCACTTTGTTGGCTAGGCTGGTCTCATACTCCCAGCCTCAAGCAGTCCTATCACCATGGCCTCCCAAAGTGCTGGGATTGGCTGCAGCCATAGGGCAGGCCTGATGGCTACAGGCTTGAGTCATCAGGCCCGCCCTATTTCCTTTTGACGATTTAGAAAAGTTCTATCTCAAAACTGAACAAGAAGCATAGGTGGAATTTTTTTTCCTTATTCTAGCTAATCTTGGATAGCTTTAAAGTACCACAAAGCTCTTTATGTAGAAACAGAATAAGCTAACCATGAGTACAATTACTTATTTTTAATAATATATCCATCTCAGCTCAGCGCCTGTGGCTCAAGCGGCTAAGGCGCCAGCCACATACACCTAAGGTGG
>NW_003852508.1:5936699-5949495 GCF_000181295.1 Otolemur garnettii | reverse complement strand
GTGATGCCATGGCACTCTACCCAGGGGGATAGCTTGAGGCTCCGTCTCAAAAAAAAAAAAAATATCCGTCTCAGCTTGGGCACGGTGGCTCATGCTTTGTAATCCTGACGCTCCAGGAGGCTGAGGTGGGAGGATCATTTGACCATAGGAGTTTGAGACCATCCTGAGAAAGAGCAAAACAGAAAAAATTTGCTGGGTGTGGTGGCACGCCTGCAGTCCCAGCTACTGGGAGGCTGAAATAGGAGGATAGGTTGGATCCAGAAGCTTGAGGTTACTGTGAGGTATGGTGATACCATTGTCCTCTATTTAGGACGACATAGGGAGACTGTCTCAAAAACAAAAAATCTGCCTCATCATGGAATGACTTAATTCAGTGAAAATGTGTTGACTTTGGTTGTGTTGGTAAACTTTAATCCAATTTAAGCAGTCTAATTGTAGTAATACATAAAAATTTATGGCAGTGCCTGTGGCTCAAAGGAGTAGGGCGCTGGCCCCATATACTGGAGGTGGCAGGTTCAAACCCAGTCCTGGCCAAAAACTGCAAAAAAAAAAAAAATTTTAATGACTTTGCCTATTTCAGGTTAAAGAGAAATATGCGTATTTTGACCCAGTCTTGATTAGTAAGTGGGTTTAAGGAAAGAGTACCATTTTCTCTCACTCTAGCCGTGGTGGTTAATACAGTTCCTCGGCACCCTGTAACTAATGTGGAGAATGAAAATACAGAGATTACTTTTTTCTCTAGGCATTTTATCTCAGCTTGGAATCTCTGAAATGTATATAATTAATCAACATACAATCACGTATCGTAATTCGCTGTGCATGATTTGTAATGTTCTCTTTTTGCCGTCAGTCTCTTTAAAACTAACAGTCTGTTTCGGATTTCTGTTTTGTCTCTTCAAGGAATAAGTCAGCAACCTGACCCAGGCTTTACTGGAGCTACGACTCCCCAGAGTCCTCTCATGTCGCCCCGAATGGCACACACCCAGAGTCCCATGATGCAGCAGTCTCAGGCCACCCCAGCCTACCAGGCCCCCTCAGACATGAACGGATGGGCGCAGGGGAACATGGGCGGGAACAGGTAGCACCGTGGTTCTGTGTGTCTTGCCGACTATCTGTGCTTTGTATAGACTACCCGTCCCTTTTCTTTATTCTTCTTATAACTTCATTGCCCACGCAAGCAGTATCCAGTAAACTGCTAAGTAAGCCAGTTTGCTTTTCCTGGGGCAGGAGTCATCAGAATTTACAAAAGCTTAGCAAAACACCTTTTCCTTTGAAGTAAAAAGAACGGGTCTCTCAGAGGAAACACCCAGGAGTTTATGGTAGAAACTGCTGTGGAAGGCAGTGACCTGGAAGCCGCTCTTTATCAGCACATGTGATAAAAACAAACAAAAAGCTCCATGACCGAAAGCAGGGAATACACCTTGACTATTTGGGGATGTTCTGAAAAGGAGAAGAGCTCGGTGGCCGCTGCAGCTCCCTCAGCGCAGCCTCCCCTGCTGTCTCAGGCCCCAGGGACCCCACCACCTGCCAGTCACCCCACCCTGGGTTCATGCAGTTCGGATTTATTTGTTGTAACCTAAATGCCTGAGAGACAAGGGCTCTAAACTGCCTGCCTCTACTCCCCCGCAGGCTCTAACACTTCTCTCTCCCTTGTGTCCCAGCATGTTTTCTCAGCAGTCCCCACCACACTTCGGGCAGCAAGCAAACACCAGCATGTACAGTAACAATATGAACATCAATGTGTCCATGGCAACCAACGCGGGTGGCATGAGCAACATGAACCAGATGACAGGACAGATCAGCATGACCTCAGTGACCTCCGTGCCTACGTCGGGGCTGTCCTCCATGGGTCCCGAGCAGGTAAGCACCTGAGGCTTCTGATCATAGCTTTTGGTGTGTTTCTGCATTGAGCATATCTCTCCAGGAACCTAACTTCTGTTGTCAACTCCCACATTTATTTTAAGAAGTGTTTTTTCTCCTCATTTTCACCTGTGTAAGTGAGGTTAACAAAAATACTTGTTAATGATAAAATAAATATAAAAGAACTCCTGGCCCACTCAAGGATCTTTTAAAATATTTCTTAACTTTCTCATCATTTACATTTTTCTCTTATGTGAAGAATTTAGCAGTATCTAAAATGAATCACTAAAAATGGAGTAGCAGATATGCTCTTAAATAGCTTTATTTTGGGTTTATGGTTTAGGAAATGATACTTTTCTCAATGTAAAACCAGATGAAAAACAAGGGCCAACCACCTGCCATCCAGGTAGCTTGAAAGGCTCCTTCCCTGGTGTAGGGAGACAGGCACAGATAAACCAGAAGGTCTTCTTTTAATCTTTGGAACATGGGTGTCATGATTTTTTTTTAATAATTTTTTGTTGAATAACATGGAAATAATTTTATTGTCCCTGTGCACACACCAGCTTCCCTAGGTGGCAAAGACACTCAAAGCGTTTGAGGTGGTAAATCAGCCAGCCTGGAATTCAAAACTGTGGCTGATGCAGGGATAGAGATTCAGGTTAATAATCTTAACCACGGTATCTACAGAAGATCTTATTTGTGAAGGGCCCAAAATACTAATCATTCTACTCCTGATTCTCCCTAGCTCCCACAAAGTAAAAATGTGGCATGGATGCTGAACCTTATTTCATATATGGGCAAACTATAGCCCAGAAAAATTAAATGGCTTAAGCACCCAATCATTGGTAGCACTGAATTTGCAGTTAGAGCTAAGACTGTGGGAAGAGTGAAAGATTAGAAAAGGTTGATCAGAGCTGTTTAATTCTAATGTTAGTAGACCACAGTCTTTGTGAAAATGTACCAAATGTAACAATGCCTCAGTGTTTTATTCTGTAAAATGATGATTAATAAAAATATCAAGGTGGTACCTGAAAAATATTAAAGAACACTCTTTGCATTTTAAAAAGGCTCACACCTGTAAATCCTAGCACCTCTGGGAGATCAAGGTGGGGGGATTGCTTGAACTTAGGAGTTCAAGACCAACTTGAGCAAAAGCAAGACCCTGTCTCTAAAAATAGCCAGGTCAGTTGTGGCAGGCATCTGTGGTCCCAGCTACTTGGGAGGCTGAGGCAAGAGGGTCACTTGAGGCCAGGAGTTTGAGGTTGCTGTGAGCTATGACACTATAGCACTCTACCAAGGATAACAAAGTGAGACTATGTCTCAAAAATAAGTAAATAAAAAGGCGATGTGCTTATAGTAATAACTTGTACATCTATTGTATCGATGGTGGTTAAAGACAAAAAGAAATATAGACTTTAGTCTTTTCAGTGGAAAAAGTACAGGATTAATGTTGAACTTCCTACAAAAATGGGTTAATAGTGACCATGATTTGCTCAGAAAGGAATGGCCACTGGGATAGTCTAGTATCAGATAGGCCTGGTCTAACCTGCCCAGAAATGTTGCTACCACAACACCCAGCTAATTTTTTTCTACTTCTAGTAGAGACAGGTTCTTGTTCTTGCTCAGGGTGGTCTCAAGCTCCTGAGCTTAAGTAATCCAGCTTCCCAGAATGCTGGGATTACAGGCATGAGGCACTGCACCTGGCCCTGCTGCATTTTTAATAATCCAGACAGTTTTAAAACTTTTACATGGACTTAAACCTTCTTTTTTTTCTTAAGACAGAGTCTCACTTTGTTGCCCAGGTGAGAGTGCCATGGCGTTAGCCTAGCTCACAACAGCCTCAAACTCCTGGGTCCAAGCAATCCTCCTGTCCCAGACTCCTAAGTAGCTGGTACTACAGATGCCACTGCAATGCCCAGCTAATTTTTCTATTTTTAGTAGAGATGAGGTCATGCTCTTGCTTGGGCTCAAATTCCTGAGCTCAACAATCCTTCCCACATCAGCCTCCCAGAGTGCTAGGATTATAGGAGTGAACCACTACACCCAGCTGACTTTAAGCCTTTTGAATATCAGAGTTAGTTAGGAAGCCCCAAAACACAATTGCATTGCGTCTTCTGACAAAATCATTCCTCTGTTACCATTTGTACATTTACTTTGTAATTTATAAAATAAATGTACAAATGCAAATAGTTTGCTTTGTCAGGGTAAATTCACAAAATCTAGCACTATTTTGGGTACTCACACCTGCTCTTGCTAATTAATACCTTGCCTAAGTGGCAAAGATGTCAGGAGCCTCTCAGGTGACTTCAAAGTCCCGATATATGAGTCATTGGTCTAGTTTGAACCAGACAAAAAGTGAACAGGGTGGGGCATGAAGATGTTTCTACAATTATTATCTCTGTTGAATCTGATTACTATACAGAATGCAAATAAAGTTTAATTTTGAAAGCAGCTAGTGTATTATGAATATTTTCATATTCCTTTATACTTGCCCCTGTATACATGGGATAATCCTTTGGGGATGAAGACATCATTATAGAGTCCCTTTTCCCCATTATTAGATGTCCTAAAAAGAGGAAGAGAGGAAGGGTGCTGGTTGATTGTATCCTGCTGATGCATGTCTTCCTGTCCCAGGTTAATGACCCTGCTCTGAGGGGAGGCAACCTTTTCCCAAACCAGCTGCCTGGGATGGAGATGATTAAGCAGGAGGGAGACACATCACGGGTAAGAAACAGAAATCGGTGTGTAGTAGAAAGTGAACGTGCCAATATACTTCCCAGATATATTTATCAACCAGTGGATTAAAGATAGTTGTAAAATATCTTCTGATTTCATTTGGCATGCAGTGCTTTTGTGTGAATAATTATTGCGTTAAGCTAATTTTAATTGAGCTGATGATAACATATGAATTAAGAACACTAGTTTTACCCTGGGATGATATTATTACAGCAATGAAAAAAATAAAGTAGCAAAGACTTAATCACGTTAAAGCAAACTTATTTTTTCTTTTTCTGAATCATCATGATCATCATGTTAAATTTTTAGGAGGATGAAGAAGAGTTAACTAATAATTATTAGCTCTTAGGAGTAGGGTGCCAGCCCCATATGCCAGAGGCGGAAGGTTCAAACCCAGCCCCGGCCAAAAACTGCAAAAATAATAATAATAATTAGCTTTCTTAAGTCTAAGTATTTTTCTGTATTTCATTGTGTTCAGATGTTAATCTTGTGCATTATTTGTACTGTTTGTTTATTGTACCCTAAATTCTTATTCTAAGGAGAGTGGTATTACCGTGTTCAAACACATTTTGAAGCCATAGAATAATTAGTACTTAGAACCCAGGTGACATGTGTGCCTAGCAGCACATCCCGTGGGGTGGGGGCAGCTGTGGACAGTTTGGTGCATAGGCAGGTGAGTCTGTGTGGGCCTCTGAAGGTCAGGGATGTGACCTTAGCAGTAGATAGCTCTCTTTAGATTTTATTTATTTCTTTTTTGAAAAGTAAATTTATTTCAGGTCAATGTGAATACAAACAACCAGGTCAAAATATTTGATTTTGTTAGATAGAGTTCCTCTTATGTGATAGCTTTCTTTCTAAAAGTTCTCTCCCAATAGGAAAAATGTAGGGTTGATGTTAAATTTCCTACAAAAAAACTGGATGTTGGGTAGTTTTGTTAATATTAACATCCAGCTTTAGAATAAACTTTGATTGATTATGATAAATATGTTCCAGATTTTAGTAACATGTTGTATTAGTATTCTCCATGTGGCTTCTCTTACTATTAAGAACCGCGGTTGAGGATGGCAGAGACGCTGGCTGTGGCTGGAGTCCTGTACTGCGGGTGTTGTCTGTAATGCCCAGACAGCATACTGCTAAGACACACACACACGCGCACGCAAAAACTCACTTGAATGGTTTACATGTTGATACAGTAGGTCGAACAGAAGCTGGAATATATATGTGTATATATATATAATATATGTATATATATATATCTCATATTGAGCATGTGTTTAGGCTTGAAATGTACCACTGATTGGGGTTGGATGCCCCATGGGAGCCTAGTGTCTTCCCAGATGTCAGTCCGGTTTTACCCTCCCCTCCCCTGAATCTGCGCAGGAAAAGAATTCCCACTTAACTTGGTGGTTCATGTGCAGTAGGGGCTTGAGCCTGGAGGCACTTCCCAGAGAAGCAGGGACATTAGTGACAGTCAAGCTCCCAATAGAGAACAGCCACTTTAACCCCTGAGTGCCAGAGTGCTTCACCTCTGAGCACATGAAACCTCTGTGGGACAAAAGCGCATTTGGGAGGCCAGACTCACATTCCCCGCAGCCACCCTTCCTCCACCAGAGTCAGGTCAGGCTTCTGCCTCTCTGTCTTCAGCATCTGTGACTGTGTGCAGCCAGGCAGGGCTCCAGTGGAGCAAGCGCCCTGAGGACACGTGGTGTGGTACCCACGAGGATTGAAGGCAGGGAGCCAGTGACCAGGCCCAGTTCAACCACAGGAGAAAAACAGCTGGCTGGGGAGGGGTGGACCTGCAGCCATGGTTACCGGCAGGCAGGCCCCACTGCGCTGGGGAGTGGTGCTGGGCACTGTGGCAGGCCAGCAGGAGCAGGTGTGTACCTTCGTGCACATCCAGGTGCCTGATAGTGTCCCTAAACCCAAAATTGAAAGATTCACATTCAGATCTCAGACAGCGACTTTCAATAAACACAGGCTGCTTGCTCTGGTCATCAGAAAGTACTGTTGGGACCCATGACGAGAACCCCTTCTGTTTTCACCTGACTGGGCCGCCCTCCTTTCTCTGGCACTGCCAGTCCCCTCTGTAGTCTGGCCCCTCCGTCTGCACTTTGTTTATGTGGATTGGTAAGGCCACAGGGCAGTCTGCCTCTTGTTTTCTTCAGAGGATATGTATGGTGTGTCCCTTCTGATTCATGAGCAGGAACTAGAAGGTGCTTTCCACTTGTCACCACACCTGTGTGTGCTCAGACAGGCTCAGTCATCTTCATCCTCTGTATTCCCATAATATGCTCTGCTGCTGTTATGAATGAAGGAACTTTTTTTTTGAGACAGTCTCACTTTGTCACACTTGGTAGAGTGCTATGGCGTCACAGCTCACAGCAACCTCAACTCTTGGGCTTAAGTGATTCTCTTGCCTCAGCCTCCCAGATAGCTGGGATTGCAGGCGCCCGCCACAACACCCAGCTATTTTTATTTTTTGGTTGCAGTCGTCATTGTTGTTTGGCAGGCCTGGGCTGGATTCGAACCCGCCAGCTCCCATGTATGTGGCTGGCACCCTAGCCACTGAGCTATAGGTGCCGAGCCTGAAGGAACTTTTAAAAGCATTTTTCATTGGTAATCTGGTTCTATTTGTTGAGCTAGAAAGCACTGTTACACCTTGATGACTGCATTCCGTTTATCTTGAAATGGAGGTTATAATTGTACCTCGCTTTAATCAGAGCTAGTATAATATATACAATTGTAGATTTACCAAAAAACCTGTTCAGGCTCTCTACCCAGGGTGACACACTTGAGGCTCTATCTTTAACAAAAAAAAAAAAACCTGTTCAGAGAAGGGCAGTTAGCTTACTTAACCAAAAGATTCACTTTATAAGGACTTATAATAGTTTACATATATATATATATATATTTTTATTTTTTTTTTTTTTTTTTTTTTTTGGCCCTCAGGTGGCTCGAACCTACCACCCTCAATATATGGGGCCGGTGCCTACTCCTTGAGCCACAGGCGCCACCCAACTTACACATATTTAAAATTGAGTTTACTGCTCAGCAGCATAACTCTTATATACAATAAACAAAAAGCATAATTGTAATTACTTGTATTTACTCAAGTTACAAAAATAGATCATTAACTAGGACTGGCTTTCAGTTGATGTTGGTGACAGTGATGATGACATTGACTGGGCACTCACGATGTCCCAAGAACTGCTCGAACACTTTATTCTTCTAAGCTAATAATTTTGAGACTGATGTGTTAGAATTCTGTCTAAATATCTGACTCCCTGAAGCAATTGATACGTTTCCACAGCAACCAGGATTTCTGCTCACAGCACCCAGATCACATTGTATAATTAACTGCCTTGCCTATTAGCAGTGACCAAGAATGTCTTGTTGTAGTTCTGTCCCCAGCACCTGGCACTTCTTTAATTAATTACTAAATGAATGAAAAGGGTGGGGTGGGCAAAGAAAGTCCTTGGTATATTCTTGCACCAGCCAAGGAAGCGCCTTCGCCTGACCCTTGCTCACTGTAGCCTTTGCACCATGATTCCAAGTCATCAGCACAGAGAGCCCAAACCAGCAAAATATCCCTGGAGTCAAAACCCAAGTTTATTTAGCCCGCTGAAGCTAGGGAGAGCACAACTATGGAACCTTGGAGTGTTTCACAGGGAAAAATCGCAAGGGACATTTTAGGATGGCCCAAAGGTCATGAGTTCTCTCACTTGTTGCTCACAGTCAGTCACAGATCAAATTCCTTATTCTACTCTCTCCCCTGTCTCACAACTATACATGACTTAAAGAAAAGAAAGAGGGGGCTTTTAGAGGAGGTGAGTTTACTAGAGGAGTCTGGGAAGTGGTGGCCCCTTCTGCATTAGATGCTGTCAGAAAGCAATTGGCATCTCAGTAACTCCTGTTGAGAGGCTGGGAGAGCTGAAGTTGAGCTGGGATGTCACAGATGAGCGAGCAGCAGTCACTCAGGAGAGTCTGATGGTCCGTGAGCAGACCGTGCTCTGCAAGCAGCAGCCTGCAGGCTGTTGGACTTGTTCTCGGCAGGACACATTGGTGAGGAAGGGCACCGTCTGCTTGTCCACATCCAGCGTACTCCTCCAGATGCAGCTTTTGTGGTTCACATTATTTAAAACAAGTATTTTGCTGTTTTGTGATGAGCTTGTGGTGGTTCATCACACACTCAGGCATCTCACAACTTTGTCTATTTTCCTGCAGAAATACTGCTGACACTGAAGGTTGCTTCTTTCTTCAGCTGACCAGGCTCACTTGCTCAAGACACTACCCAGTCTGGAGAGCTGTGTCTATTTGTTTTGACCCAATTGACCTGCCAGCCGGTTCTGCCAGAGCCGAATCAGCAGACAGGCCTGGGCCTGGCTCCCAGGGTGGAGTCCGCTCAGTGCTGCAGGAGGGGCCGCCTCTTCTCTCGACAGTCTGAAGCTCACATCCAGACAGCCGCTCAGTCTGTTCACTGCATTCACCTTAGTGCAACTTAGATCTCTCCTGCAAAGTAAATGTCGACAGGCAAATTTCATACCCGTGTCAGATTGAATGTATTTAAATGTATGTATTTAAGGAGAACCATGCTCTTGTTCTGTTCCTGTTAGGTGCCAGACACTGGTTTCTTGCTTTGTTTTCCCTGGCTATCAGTCTAGTACAAAGACTTAAGATTTCATCTGGGGGGGGAAAAGAATTTTTAAAAAATCAAACTAAAGGTATTTTAAAGTAACACCTGCATTTGGGATGGAAGCAGGGCAGACAGCACGGACAGCGCTGTATGTGCAGACACACCCAATGAGTGAAGGCCCATGAGGTCGAAATTGTATCTTTGTAGAAAGCTCTAAAGACCATGTTGGAAATTGTTTCCAGTTATTGAACATACGAGAAGGAGCCTGTAAGAGGGCTGTTAATGTTAACAAGGTTTTTTTTTCTCCTTTATTAAAACCAAACTAGTTTACCTAAATCATAAATCGAGCAGAAATGTTTTTCATTTCTCAATTAAGTTCCCTTCAGATTTATCAGACAGCTTGAGTTGGCATCTCTTCTCCCCACTGTGATCCTGACTCCTCCCTCTCTGCCTTCCCCCATCTCCCCTACTCTGATTCTTTTTTTTTAATAATATAAGCTACAGAAACCAGGTAAGCCCTTTATTTCCTAAAATGTTTTGCCAGCCACTTACCAATTGCTAACTATTGAATTTCAGAAAAAATGCATTTACTGGCAAGGAGAAGAGCAAAGTTAAGACTTGATACCACTCACGCTAAGGACACCTGCTCTGGAAGCATGTTTATCTGTTCCCAGCAGCTCTGGCCTCCAAAAGGGGAGAAAATACTATTGTGTTTAAATTGACAGATTTAACCTCTGCCATGTGTTTTTTATTTTGTTTTTTAGCAGTGCTAATTAAGCCGAAGTTTTGTAAGGTACATAAGATCCAATTTATATGTAAACAAGCAATAATTTAAGTTGAGAACTTAAGTGTTTTAATTGTATAATTTTTGTGAGGTATACATATTGTGGAATTGACTCAAAAATGAGGTACTTCAGTATTAAAATTAGATACCTTCATAGCAATGTCTCCTAAAGGTGTTTTGTAAAGGATATCAATGCCTTGATTAGACCTAATTTGTAGACTTCAGACTTTTTATTTTCTAAACCTTGTGATTCTGCTCATAAATCATTTATCTAATCTATATGATATGCAGCCGCTGTAGGAACCAATTCTTGATTTTTATATGTTTATATTCTTTCTTAATGAACCTTGGGAAGACTACATGTTACTAAGCAGGCCACTTTTATGGTTGTTTTTCTTGCCCACTCTGGTAGGGGAATAATCTTTTATTAATTGGTATCAGTTTCAGACAACTGCAATACCAAGAAACTGATGACCTTTTTTGAGCTATTTCTTCTCAACCCCTAATACATATACCTTTCTTACCTAAATTTCAGAATGATATCTTTTTGATGTCTAAAAAGCAAAGCATTTTGTAATATCTCATTAGCCAGGCTTTTTAGGAACAGAGAAGTTTTTCCTTGAAATTTGATTGTTTATTTGTGGCAGGGTGAAAAATGTACAGACTACCCCTATTTATATTTATATCTCTCTCTATATGTACAGATTATGGAAATATGGAAAGAGATATAGCCCAAAGATAAATAAATGGTAAGTGAGTCTGAAAGTGTTGCTCTATACTAAAGAAACTTTCTGGAAATTTGCATTTCGCAACTTTTTTCCACTTGAGAGGGATCTCAATACAGGGAGGTGGCCAAGGAACAGCACTTCTTGGTGGCTACCAGTTCACAAATCCCCTCAAAAGGCTCTACTTTTCTCCACCAAACCATGGGGTTGCCCAACTGTGATGGAAGGAACGAGCAGATGTTGGCCCAGAACTCCAGGACCTCCTCCGCGGGACGAGGCTCAGCTGGCCCACAGTGTAATGTGACCAGCCTTAAATTGATGTTTAGAAATATGTGAATTAGAATGACTTCAACTTCACACAGCACAAAAGAGAAACAGAGTTTAAGCTGGATTTTTTTTTTCCTTTCTCTTGAGTTTTAAGCCCCTCTTTACTACAACACTGTCTCTTTTGTTGTTCATCCACCTGCCGCTGTGTTTTACTATCAGTCCCAGTTCAGACAGATCTCTGCAAACCTGCGATGCTGGTAATTCACCATCACTACTGTTTCGAAGGAAAAGAGATGATAAATGCTCTTGTGGTTCAGATCAGGTAATGGATTTTGTTTTACATCTAATTAGGAGAAGAAAAGTAAGTGAAGGAATCTCCTCTGATCATATTGATCACTATAGAAGCAAAAGCCAAATCAATTCCCCTCATCATCAGTATTTCTTAAGCTGTACACAATAAATTTGTTAGACTGAGTACTTGGTTTTTGTTTAATAGAACAAATAATCAGTGTTTTACTTATATTACTAAATGTGAAAAACATAATGTGAAAAGTATACATACATTAACTTGGTTGTAAAATTCATTTAAGTGTTCACGTAATGTGGTAAGTTTAAAAAGTGAGGTGAGCTGTTTTACTACAATGAATTCATTTTGACGCAAAGATTAAACTGCCCCTCCCCCATGTGTATCTCTTATGGCCTGTAATAATTGAAAGCAATGTTTTTGCGGTTTATATAATGCAATTTTTATCTGTGTTCAAAAATGGAGTTCATATGGGCTTAACACATGAAATGGGTGGCACAGATCCACTTGCAGAACCCAAAGATACACAATCAATTTTGAAATGCAACTTAAGCCATTAATTGTTGGTGTGAATTTAAAATTTTCTAGTGTTTGTATGGTAGTTTGCTGCCTAAGAGCAAAGCATTCTCTGCACAAAAGAAAATTACTGTAGTGGCTTCGATTTTAATTAGATTTTTCTCCCTGGTGTTTCTTTATAGACTAAAACAAAATCTTTTAAGTTTCTTACTACAGGTAAAAGCTATGTGCAAGAACCTCAAAATGCTAAAATCTAGCATAATGCCTTAGATCTGTTTTTAAGTCTTGTATATTCCTACATAGCTGTCCGATGTATTATATTTGTATAGTGAATTGTGTACAATTTTTGAATAAGTGCGTCATCACTTAACCTTTATGTTGTTGACCAGTGATGATGATACATTTCTTCAAACATTTAACTGTCTTTTTTTTTTTTCTTTGTCATTTGTGGGTTTTATTTGTACAGTTCCTCATGAAGTTGCATCTGAGATGTGTGTATATGAAAAGATTATACAAGGGTAAAATTAAGCAATATATTAACTATGGTTCTTCAGGAGAAGCTTACGGTGTTTCAGGTTGTGATTTATTTTCCAAATGGAGTTGACTCTGAACATCACTTTGTTCACCTGCATTGATGTTTGTATTTCTAGTGTGAGCAGTTTATGCAAAGGTAGATATATTCAGAGAACTTTTAAATACATTTATGCAAGTTAATATTGCTTTGCTGATGCTATTTGCTTATTTGATGTTAAATAATGCTATTGTAAATAAAGAATTCTGTTGTTATTGCATCATTTAATAAATTTTAATGCCTTCGGGTTTTACATGGCTTTAGAGATTTTAGTGTTTTTATCTTGTATCTTTCATAATTGCATTTAAATTAAAAATATCTTATAATTTAATAATTTCTTACATTATATGGTAGTTGACACAATTCACAGCATTTTAATACTTAGTTCATCAAATAACCC
>NW_003852508.1:5924693-5932314 GCF_000181295.1 Otolemur garnettii | reverse complement strand
ATCTTTGACGTCTAGAGTAAATGTGTAAGTTTGATAAGTTGGGTATTCCTTTGAATGTTGTGTAAAACACATCCCTGAAGCTAAATGGCTGGGGTTGTCTGGCCTTCAATTTAATTATTCAAAGTGTCACCTCTTTTTAATCCTCTGTATTATTTCACCTACTACCAATCTGGACTGTTAGGGGTTTTTTGTTGTTGTTTGTTGGGTTTTGTTTTCTTTCCTAGCTTGTGCTTGCTTTGGCTTTATTTTGGTGGAATTGTTTTTCCTTTGTAATTTTTGAGAATATAGAAATAGCTCATTTTCAACCTTTGATTTTTTTTAATGTAAGTATTTCAAGGTTTTCCCGTTTACTGCTTTTAGAGCATCTCACACATTTTGTCTATTCTATAAATTAAAATCTCCAATTATGGTTTCGGGTTTTTCTTAGTTCTCTCAATTTTTGCTTCTTATACTCATTCAGAAACTGGGTTCTAATGCTTCACTTTATCTCTGGTAGTCTTTGTCTTGTTTTTCTGATATGTATGTAAGTGCACAGAGCCGGATTAGTTTTGTGCACTATAATACCTTTATTCCTCCTTTAACTTCTATCCTTGCAAACAGTATGTAAGTCGGGGGTCCTCAAACTTTTCAAACGAGGCCAGTTCACTGTCCCTCAGACTGTTGGTGGGCTGGACTGCAGGCCCCGGGACGAGCTGGCTGCTAAGCCGAATAGGCAGTGGCAAAAACACCCAGCGGACCTGATAAATGTCCTAAGCAGGCCACTTGTGGCCCACAGGCCAGAGTTTGAGGACGCCTGATGTAAGTGGTTCCTTACTATAAATGTTTTAATCTGGTTTTCTTTCAGTTACTGAGAGTGAACTGTTTTTTTTTGTTTTTTTTTTTTTAATTGAGACAGAGCCTCAAGCTGTCCCCCTGGGTAGAGTGCCATACCATCACTGCTCACAGCAATCTCCAACTTCTGGGCTCAAGCGAGTCTCCTGCCTCAGCCTCCCAAGTAGCTCACCACAGGCGCCCGGCCACAACGCCTGGCTATTTTTTGGTTGCAGCCATCATTGTTGTTTGGCGGGCCCAGGCTGGATTCGAACCTGCCACCTTAGGTTTATGTGGCTGGCACCTTAGCCACTTGAGCCACAGGCACCAAGCCTGAGAGTGAACTGTTAAGGTCTCTTTCTCTCTTTACTTATCCTTCCTTTTGTATTTTGAAATATTATTAAGCACATATGCACATATACGTGATAAATTGACCCTTCAATCATTTAGTCAACCAAGTGAGGGAGCACAACATGTAAGGATCAGGGGAAGGAGGGCTCCATGTAGAATGAACAGCAACCACAGGGTCATGAGGCACAGACCAGCTTGTGGTGTCTGAAAGACAGCAAGGCAATTAGTGTGTGGCTAGAGAAGACACTGAGGGGCAAGTATCAGGAGGTAAAGGAGCTGGGAGCCAGATTATACAAGGTCTTTTTTTTTTTTTTTTTTTTTGAGACAGCCTCAAGCTGTCCCCCTGGGTAGAGTGCCGTGGCATTACAGCTCACAGCAACCTCCAACTCCTGGGTTCAAGTGAGTCTCCTGCCTCCACCTCCCAAGTAGCTGGGACCACAGGCGCCCACCACAATACCCGGCTATTTTTTGGTTGCAGCCGTCATTGTTGTTTGGCAGGTCCGGGCTGGATTCGAACTGCCACCTTAGGTGTACGTGGCTGGCGTCTTAGCCGGTTGAGCTACAGGCGCCAAGCCAATACAAGGTCTTAAAGACCAACCAAGGCAAGGAGTTTGGGCTTTATTCTAAGTGTGAAGGGAAGTCATTGGAGGGGAGAGGTTTTAGTAAAAGAGTAATTAGAGGAGGAGTTTTTAGTAAAGGAGTAATATCTAACTCTTGTTTTTAAAAGACTGGTTCTACCTGAGTTTAATCCTAGGTAAAATTCTAAAAAGAGAGAGGGCAGGCATGGTGGCTCACACCTGTAATCCTAGCACTCTGGGAGGCTAAGGTGGGTGTATCCCTTAAGCTCAGAAGTTTGAGACTACCCTGTCTCTACTAAAAAGACAAAAAATTAGCTGTACATTGTGGTGGGCACCTGTAGTTCCAGCTACTGAGGAAGCTGAGGCAGGAGGATCGCTTAAACTCAGGAATTCAAGGTTGCTGTAAGCTATGATGCCAGAGCAACAGAGTGAGACTCTGTCTCAAGAGAGAGAGAGACATTTAATTTTAAAAAATGTATATATCGGGTACTGTGTGGAGAAAAGTCTGCAGGGAAACCAGTAAGTAGGCTATTGAAGATATCAGTTAAAATAGAGGATTGGACCCCTGACTTCACCCCAGGTCCATCCTAAATACAAAGGCCTTTTTATAAGGTCACAAACCCACAAGGACAATAATAACAAGAGATGAAACAACAGCAACCAACTTTGGAAGTTGAAAGGAGTTAAGTGAGTGATATGTCGTTTGTAGATCCAGGAAAGATTGGTGAGCCATGCCAAGAAGCAGGCAAAGTTGCCTGGAGTTAGCAGGCACCTCTGAGTGTGGCCATGAGAAGCTGAATCAAGAAGTTGGCAGATCAGCTGCTCTTGCTACAAGCAAACAACTTCCTGGGCAGAATAAGTGAAGATGTATTTTCCAAAAATGTCAGCATGATTTAATGTAAAATGAGTAACACCTACTCAGTCCATTTTCATTGAACTGAGGGACCCCAGAAGGCCAACACCAGCAAGCCCTCCACACAGAGGGACAAGGGCGCAGCCCCTCCTAATGATCCTCACAACTTTCATTGCCATCTCAGGCATGAAACAACAGAGTACAGTGGCAAGCTTTAAAGAGAGTCCAGGTTAAAAAACAAGGAGTTTATTTATTTATCTATTTATAGACAGTGTCATTTTGTCACCCTTGGTAGAGTGCCATGGTGTCATAGCTCACAGCAACCTCCAACTCTTGGATCCAAGCGATTCTCTTGCCTCAGCCTCCTGAGTAGCTGGGACTAGAGGTGCTGGCTATCTTTAGATATAGGGTCTCACACTTGGTCAGGCTAGTCTCAAACCTGTAAGTTCAGGCAATCCACCCCACCCGCCTCGGCCTCCCAAAGTGCTAAGATTACAGGCCTGAGCCACTGCACCTGGCCAAAAACAAGGAGTTTAACTGCATGATCCCACAGTGTTGCGCAAGGACCCATATCCTGCTTATTGCACTTCTGTCTTTCTTTAATCTTATCACTGCTAAATATGACTTAGGGATGAGACAGTGTGCCATGTCTAGTGAGTATTGTTTTTAGTACTCAGGGCCAGCAGTGATGCTTGGCTTTACCCCAGCTTACTTTGTTTCTGCGCCTAGCCCTTCTAACCCTATGCTCTATCCTACACAGAAAGGTTTAACAGAGGTGGTCCATGCTGAAAACGGGATTAAAATGTTGATCCCTGTTCACTAAATTAGCATCCTGCACACATACCCCAGCATCAAAGAGGCTTCACAGGGAAGCCTGAGCAGCCTCAGAGAAAAGACCCACAGATACATCTGTGGTTCCCTACTGGAAAAGCCAAGATCATCTCACAAGTGAAGCCCACTATTAACAATCCTGCCCCCACATACTGAGCTTCCAACATCCTTCCACTGTTCCTCATGTTCCTCTCTGAAACATGAGTATGTGACCAAGGATCACTACACTTTGGAGGAAAACCCTGATGTGAAGGGGACTGCAGCAGCCATGAAAATGCAGCATGAGATTTCCTATTGTGCAGGGGAGTGTGGCTGACCCGGGGCACGGTGCATGCACACTTCCCACAGCCAGCTCCCAGCTGGTCCCTAAGGCAGGTCCACTCAGCAGAGACAGGATGGCTCTAAAGAGTGACTCTGACTCAAGCACCCCATGTTGGCCTTGCCAAACTTTCAGACTTGAGCTACACCTAAGACTTTTTCACCTAGCCTGCCTTCATGGACTTTCAGCTTTTCTAACCTCCCCTAGAATCCTCCTATTTTCACCCTCAACTAGTTCACCAAATAAATCACTTGCACATTGAAACCCCGACTTGGGGCTTGGCGCCTATGGCTCAAATGGCTAAGGCACCAGCCACATACACCTAAGGTGGCAGGTTCGAATCCAGCCTGGGCCCACCAAAACAACAATGACGGCTGTAACCAAAAAAAAAGCTGGGTGTTGTGGTGGGCGTTTGTGGTCCTAGCTACTTGGGAGGCTGAGGCAGGAGACTCGCTTGAGCCCAGGAGTTGGAGGTTGCTGTGAGCTGTGATGCTACGGCACTCTACCTATAGCATCACAGGGATAGCTTGAGGCTCTGTCTCCAAAAAAAAAAAAAGAAACCCCGATTTGGAGGGGCGGCACCTGTGGCTCAGTGGGTAGGGCACCGGCCCCATATACCAAGGGTGGCAGGTTCAAATCTGGCCCCGGCCAAATTGCAACACCACCACCACCCCCAAAATAGCCAGGCATTGTGGCAGGTGCCTGTAGTCCCAGCTACTTCAGAGGCTGAGGCAATAGAATTGCCTAAGCCCAAGAGCTGGAGGTTGCTATGAGCTGTGATGACACAGCACTCTACTGAGGGTGACATAGTAAGACTCTATCTCAAAAAAATAAAATAAAATAACCCAACGTGGAGGGCGCAGACTAAGCCAAAAAATCCAAAAAATAGGAAGTAAGACAGGGATGTGGGATTGGCTCACTTAGGCCAGTAGAGGAGGATGAGTGTGATGCAGACAGTCCCTGGCACAGGCAGTGGCTCAGATGCTAAAGATTTCACTGGGGGTGACCAAGGAAAATGTCCCATAAAGATAGAATGATGCAAGGACTCCCAAAGATTCCCTGGGGAATGTGCACAGGCAGTGGAGCGGGCTGGCTGCCTCAGAGCGGGGAATTGATGCCCTGCAGGGGGTAAGGAAGCTGAGGCTGTTAAGGAGCAGCTGAGTGGCAGGCTAAAACACTCACTGTCACAAGCTTAAAATGCTCTACTCACTTTGTGAGGCTGAGGTGGAAGGGCTGCTTAAGGACAGGAGTTCCAAACTAGCCTGAGCAACAAATTGAGACGACAAAAACCAGAAAAATTACCTGGGCGTGGTAGCTTGTGCCTGTAGTCCCAGCTACTCAGGAGGCTAAGGCAGGAGAATTTCTTGAGCCCGGGAGTTGGAGGTTCCTGTGAGCTATGTGACAACTGCACTCTAGCCTGGGTGACAGACCAAGACCCCATCTAAATAAACAAGATAAATAAGTAAGTAAATAAATAAAATACATACATAAATATATAAAGTAAGTACTATGATGCATGAATACCCACCAGGTTCCAGCTGACTTTAATATTAGTCTTCCTTTCTGTGGGAAGCAATTGGAACTGATTTAGCTAACAAAGGAAAAATTTAAAAACAGTAAAGAGCTTTAAGCAGCAGGATATATACACTGAGCAACTTAAACTAAAAAATAGCCAGGCACAGTGGCTCACACCTGTAATCTTAGCACTCTGGGAGGCCAAGGAGGGAGGATTGCTTTGAGCTTAGGAGTTCAAGACCAGCCTGAACAAAAGGAGACCCCCTATCTCTAATAAAAACAGAAAAACTATCTGGGTGCTGTGGTGGCTGCCTGTAGTCCCAGCTTCCCGGGAGACTGAGGCAAGCGTGGCTGAGGCTACCCCAGCTAGAGTTCTTTGGCTTTCTCTCTAGAGCTGCCATTACCATAACTCAGCAGCGACATCCAGTTTCTGAATTCCTTGTCCCCATTTTCACATTATCCAGAGAGAAAAGTATAACTGGACTATTTTGAATCAGGTTTTTCAAAAGCTATGGTGGATGGTCTCAGTGGCACATGCCCGTGATGGCGGCCACTGTTATCCTAAAAACCATTCCTCACAGGGCGCTGCTGGACAGGCTCCAGCAGGGCTGGATGAGCCCACGTGCCACCATCCGGAGGTGTCTACTCACTGGCAAGGCCTCTGTCAGAGACAGTTAGAGGACTGGATGTGCCAAGGCCCACAGTGCTGCCCAAGGCCCCGGTACACTCAGTGCACTTAGTAAAGTACAGACTATAAACTTAGTCTGGAGCAGGAATGCTTTCAAGTGTAACCCTTTTAAGTAGGGGATTTTGTGTAACCTTATAACCTGGGGAGAATCTGTTTGATGTACACTATGATGATTAATAACATCTCTGATGCTTGCTTTTACTGTGAGAGTACAAAAGTAACAGAGGGAAATAAGAGGACAGAGCAGTTCTTTGAGGAGATAGCCTCACTGCTCTCTGGAACTGCTGGCATTTCTGTACATAAATGAAATGAAACTCCCATAAAATGAAACTGCTGATCTCTCCACAGCATCTCCTTTAACTGGCTTGGGTGACAGGCAGATGGATTCCTTAGTCCAGCAACATAATTTGGCGACCACGAAGGGACCATCAGCTGAGTGGCTTGGAGAGTGTAGCCTGGTCTAGGGCCCTGCTGACCCACCAGAACAGATGAGACCTGGACAGGGCAGTGCTGCTGGAATCTCTCTTCCACAATGGCTGGCGTGGCATCCTCCTGCTCTCACCATCACCCTACATCTGTAAAGAGATCCTTTCACTCCACTCTGGAGCTTATTCAGGTGTACGTAGGTGTCCGTTTCCTTGTCTATCTACCTAGGCATCATGCAAAGCCCAGCCATGGGTGCTCAAAAGTGGGGCAATGACCAAAGGCTTGCATTAAGTATCAGGGTTCCCCTTACTTGCCATAATGCTCCAGGTTATGGGACAGATGGACCTCAAGAAACCTGATTTGGGCTCGGCACCTGTGGCTAAGCCACCTCAAGTGGCTAAGGCACCAGCCACATACACCTAAGGTGGCGGGTTCGAAACCAGCCCAGGCCCACCAAACAACAATGACGGCTGCAACCAAAAAATAGCCGGGCATTGTGGCAGGTGCTTGTGGTCCCAGCTACTTGGGAGGCTGAGGCAGGAGACTCGCTTGAGCCCAGGAGTTGGAGGTTGCTGGGAGCTGTGATGCCTCGGCACTCTACCCAGGGGGGTAGCTTGAGGCTCCATCTCAAAAATAAATAAATAAATAAATAAAATAATAAATTTAAAAAAAAAAAAAGGAAGAAAGAAACCTGATTTGGACTCTCCTCCAGAGGCCGCACTGGGACATTTGTCCTGACAACTCCGTGGCAGGTTGAATCCATTTCCCTCGTCCCTAAGGAAAAGTCTGTCCTTTATTCCATGTATGAGTGCTCTCCTGCTTCTGTTTGTGCGTACACCTGGTCCACTCTCTGATTATGAGGGCACTGCCTGTGCATGTATGTGGGTATGAGGATGCTCCCTGTATCTGAGTACGCACCTGTTACCTGGTCTGCGTAATCACCTGGTATCTATTTGTGTATGTACACACCTGGTTATAGGTACTCTCTGATTACAAGTGCACCTTCTGTTTCTGTCTCTGTTTTGGCACATACCTGGTATATGTCTCTGTGTGTGTATGTGTGTGTGTGTGTGTGTGTGTGTGGTATTTTTCTCTGTTTGTGTGTCTATATAGCTGGAGGAAAGCCCATAGGGGCAATGCCTGTCTGATTGGGCCACTTATGGGTATTACTCTCTGATTAAAAGAAAATTAACTGGCTCGGCGCCTGTGGCTCAACCGGCTAAGGCGCCAGCCACGTACACCTAAGGTGG
>NW_003852508.1:5919909-5924201 GCF_000181295.1 Otolemur garnettii | reverse complement strand
AAAATTCCCTATATACAGCTTTTTATGTCTCTCAGCCTCCCAAGTAGCTGGAACTACAGGTGCCTGACACAACGCCCGGCTGTTTTTGGTTGTAGTTGTCATTGTTGTTTGGCAGGCCCAGGCTGGGTTCCAACCTGCCAGCTCTGGTGTATGTGGCTGGCGCCCTAGCCGCTGAGCTACAGGTGCTGAGCCAAGAAAAGAATCTTCTGATGGTTCAGAGAACAGAGGGAGAAAAATCAGCCATTAGGGAAAAAAGGTTATAGTTCAGGGTGAGGATGGTCACTGTAAGCTGGATAAGGGAGTTGGATGAGGCCTTATGCTTCTGTGGTCCCATCAGCTCCAGAAGGAGAACTGAGAGAGTCAACCCCTCCTTACCTGAGGGAGGTAAGCTGGAGGTGGTATCCACATCTAAAAGTTATCAGCAAACTCAGCTCAGCTGTGGAGTCAGCCAGGAGGAGGTGTGTTTCAATGCTTTCTTTGTACCGTATGCGCTGCTGAAGTTGCAGCTTGCTGGACTTTCCGATCTTCATTCTGCCTGCTCTGCCTTCACCTTCCAGATAAGGTGTCTCATTGGATTCCCTCCTTCCCAGTTCAGATCCCCTGACATTAAGGAGGGACAATCTATCCTGGCAGCACACTTCTCTCCCAGTCAGCCACTGGTATGTCACATGAACTCCAAAAGTTGGCAAAAAAATCTCACATTCCACAAGCAGAATTCCAAACCTGGTCTTCAAGTTCAGATGGAGAAAGAAAGAAGGGGGAGGCAGGATGGCAGCAGGACCCGGGAGAAGAAAGGGCTTTCCAAACGGTGGCTAACGCTGTGACAAAAATCTTTTAGGGGCAGAGCTGCACTGGAGGCTCATGCAAGAAGAGCCAAGAATGGGCCCTGCTCCGGAGGCTGCACCTGCTGCCTCTGCAGCCAGCTGGGTCTCTGGAGAGAAATGCGCCGGGGAACAGAGTTCATGGCCAGAACTAGAAGACCCCCTGAGCAGGTATCCTCCTCACCCACTGACCCTCTAGAAATACTACAGTCTGACAGACAGACTCCAGCCTTGGGACAAACTCAACTTCCTCACACCAGGATGGCTGAGCCTTGGGTAACACTCTCTCTCCGTGACAGGTAAGCAAACGAAACTGATTTTAATAACATGAGCCACTTCATCTGCCCTCCCTGAAATTCTTCCTTCTGTTTTCCTCTCCTATCTCCCTCATTAGAGTGAAAGGTAAAATACAACCCCCTGTGTATTCCACAGCTTCTCTGCCTGCTGGGAGATCAAGTCCAGTTGCCCTACCCCACTGTCTGAACAGAACCTTAAGGTTAAGCTAAGATACCTCACTTCTTTAACATCACGGGCTTCCGTTCTCAGACGCTTAACTGAGCTTTTATATACAACCTTCTTTTTCCTTTGTTTTGGTCTTGGAGTTAAAATAAAAGGAAACAGTAAGAAAGAGAAATGTGTAAAAAGATATGGGTATGAGGATGTATTTTGGGTAGTAAGGATAAAAGGAAAAAGAATAATTTTGCATAAGAAGGAAACACGTGAAAATTTTTGTCCTAATGTAATGTAACTGGTGGTTTAAGAAAAAAAATAAGGGTGGCACCTGTGGCTCAGCGAGTAGGGCACTGGCCCCATATACCCAGGGTGGCAGGTTCAAACCCAGCTCCGGCCAAACTGCAACAAAAAAATAGCCGGGCGTTGTGGCGGGCGCCTGTAGTCCGAATGGACATCCACTCCCACCCTGACAGAGAGCTGATTACCAAGCCTGGTATTCACACTGCCCGTTTTTTAGCAAGAAGCAATCAGAGTAGTAAGTGGCCCATTTCCCAAAGAACTGGTCTCTGCAAATCAGAGAGGGAATTGCTAGATCAGACAGACATAGCAGGGCGGGCAGCAGACACACCAGGCTATTTTGGCTATTTTGGACTGGCTTGAGTCAGGTGGGCTGAGTTTTCATGGGAATAAAGCTCATCAAGACTTTACAAGTAGGCTCGGCACCTGTGGCTCAAGTGGCTAAGGCGCCAGCCACATACACCTAAGGTGGCAGCTTTGAACCCAGCCCTGGCCCGCCAAACGACAATGACGGCTGCAACCAAAAAATAGCCGGGCATTGTAGCAGGCGACTGTGGTCCCAGCTACTTGGGAGTCTGAGGCAGGAGACTCGCTTGAGCCCAGGAGTTGAAGGTTGCTTTGAGCTGTGATGCCATAGCACTCTACCCAGGGGGACAGCTTGAGGCTCTGTCTCAAAAAAAAAAAGGACTTTACAAGTAGATTGCCTTGAGATAGCAGCTAATCAATCACTTTTTTCTGAGCCAGAGTCTCACTTTGTCACCCTTGGTAGAGTGCGGTGGTGTCACAGCACACAGCAACCTCCAACTCTTGGGCTCAAGCAATTCTCTTGCCTCAGCCTCCCAAGTAGCTAGGACTACAGCAGGCACCTGCCACAATGCCCAGCTATTTTTAGAGACAAGGCCTTATTCTGCTTCAAGCTGGTCTCGAACCTGTGAGCTCAGACCATCCACCCGCCTCAGCCTCCCAAGTGCTGGGGTTACAGGCATAAGGCACCGCGCGCAGCCCCATTAATAACTTTTTAACATGGACAAATGTGATCATCCACATACCAACTTGGATTGTTTTGGAAATAGTCTGATTAATACTGTAAGGAGGGGGCTCCCAAGAGAGAACAGATGACATGTCCAGAAGGTCTCCAAAGACTAACCAGATGTTTCCGTCTACAATAGAGTCTTTTTATTTTTTTTGAAACAGGCTCACTTTGTTGCCCTTAGTAGAGTGCTGTGGCATCACAACTCACAACAACCTCAAACACTGGAGCTCAAGTGATCCTCTTGCTTCAGCCTCTCAAGTAGCTGTGACTACAGGCACCTGCCACAACGTCTAGCTATATTTGGAGAAGTGGTCTCACTCTTGCTCAAGCTAGTCTCAAATCCTGAGCTCAGGCAATCCACCTGCCTCAGCCTCCCAAAGTGCTAGAGTTATAGGCATGAGCCACAGTGCCCAGCCCCAGTAGAAAGTCTTCAGAACTTACTTTATGGGTGGTGCCTGTGGCTCAGTGGATAGGGCACCAGCCTCATATACTGAGGGTGGCGAATTCAAACCTAGCCCCCGGCCAAACTGCAACAAAAAAATAGCCGGGCGTTCTGGCGGGCACCTGTAGTCCCAGCTACTCAGGAGGCTGAGGCAAGAGAATCACCTAAGCCCAGGAGTTGGAGGTTGCTGTGCGCTGTGATGCCATAGCACTCTACCCAGGGGGACAGCTTGAGGCTCTGTCTCAAAAAAAAAAAAGAACTTATTTTACATGCAAGTAATAATGTCCCTAAAGAAAAAAAAAACACTAATCAACATGGTAAAAATCACACCCATCAGTGCCATGACAGTTTGCAAATACTATGACAACACCTTGAAAATTACCTTACAAATCTAAAACAAGTCTCATAGTTATGAGATCTAGAAAAAGAGTAGGGAATGATAGTGACCACTGTTATCCCAATAACCATTACTCACAGGATGTTGTCACAGGCTCCTGCAGTCCCAGCCACGCAAGAGGCTGAGGCAGGAAGATCACTGGAACCCAGGAGTTTGAGGTTGCTGTGAGCTAGGCTGTGGCGTAGCACTCTAGCCTAGTCAACAGAGTAAGAGTTTGTCTCAAGGGTGGTGCCTGTGGCTCAAAAGGGTAGGGCCCCAGCTCCACATGCTGGAGGTGGCGGGTTCAAACCCAGCCCCAGCCAAGAAAAAAAAGACTCTAACTCAAAAAAAAAAAAAAAGAAAGAAAGAAAGAAAGAAAAGAAAAGAAAAGATTATAGTGGAGCTGTCCTATACAGGTATAACATTTTTTATTTTTTGTACCTTATTTTTACTGAATCTTTTCCACATTTAGATATGTGTAGATACACACACACTTACCACTGTATTACATTGGCCCACAGTATTCAGTATGGTAATATGTGGGGCAGGCTGTAGCCTAGGAGCAACAGACTGTAGCACGTAGCCTATGTGTGTAGTAGGCAAGACCATCTAGGTCAGTGACTTTCAACTGGTATCCTGGGAACAATTTAAAGACCATTAATTAGGCTCGGCGCCTGTGGCTCAAGTGGCTGAGGCGCCAGCCACATACACCTAAGGTAGCGGGTTCGAATCCAGTCTGGGCCTGCCAGAACAACAATGATGGCTGCAACCAAAAAAAATAGCCAGGCATTGTGGCGGGCATCTGTGGTCCCAGCTACTTGGGAGGCTGAGGCAGGAGACTCGCTTGAGCCCAGGAGTTGGAGGTTGCTG
>NW_003852508.1:5916976-5919360 GCF_000181295.1 Otolemur garnettii | reverse complement strand
CCCCCCCCCGCCTCCCAGAATGCTACGATTACAGGCACGAGCCACCACGCCCAGCCTTTGCTCTTTTCTTTTTAATCAGCATAATTTAAATGTGGTGCACAAGTTAAACTACAGGTTCAAATGTGCTGTGAGATAGAAAAGTTTCAAAAACACTGATCTAAGTGTTTTGCACTGATGTAAGTGCACACTGTATGTTCCCACAGTGATGAAATCCCCTAATGATACCCGTCTTAGAATGTACCCCTGATGTTAACCAACACATGACTATAGCATCATTTATTTTAATCTTTTCTAATGAGAAAGACATTTTAAAAGAGCTGATATCATAAACAACTATTTTCTTCAACTCTTTTCTAACCTTTGTAAATACATTCTAATGATGAACTAAACTTATCCTCAGAGACTCACACAAACCTTGTGCAGAGAAAATTGAAAACTTCCCCCGCTGGGGGGCCCCAGACCCTAAGCTAACTGCTGAGCCCACCTGCCAGAAGAGGGCGTTGCCTCCCAAGAACATGGGCCAGATCATAGATCACCACGAAAGTCGGCTTTTCAGTATTTGATTTCTTACCTCTGTTCCCAAACCTGGCCATCCACCCCTGCCGCTATTTGGACTTACTCACTGCCCTTTCCCAGTCGACAGGCCAGTGGTTCCTCACAGAGAGAGGAAAACTCTCAACCGTTTGTTCTGAATAAACGGATTCTTAAATTCCTCTAGGAATTTTAAAATTCCTCTTTGTCTTTAAAACAAAGACATAGAAAATGACACAACCTAAAAGGTAAGTGCTTTCTCTGAATCCACAGTTTTCTAAACGGCCCTGCAAGTGACGCATTTCAATTCAACTCATGTATATGTATGAAATACAGTGTCCATCCAGCGTGGGGGCCGAGGGATGGTAAAACCTAGTCCTTCCATGCCCAGACCCACAGTCTTAACCGTCCATACAGGAGAAGCACAGGAGCAAATGGGGCACAAGGTGGGAAGGTGTCGAGTTGATCCGTTTACTGTGCTGCTGAGACCTGGGTGCAGCCCAGCAAGAGCAGACAATTTAGTTAGAGAAACAGCAGCTCACGCTGAATCTGTTTGTTCTCACAGTGTATCAAAACTGCAGTCACTGGGGAGCTGAGTTCTTATTCTAGGCTCTGACCTTGAATTCAGAAACCCCTGAGCCCCTTTAACACCCTAACATCCTGTTCTGGGCCGGGTGTGATGGCTCATGCCTGAAATCCTAGCACTCTGGGAGGCCGAGGTGGGTAGATTACTTGAGCTCATGAGTTCAAGACCAGCCTGAGCAATTTGAGACAACCCCCCCCATCTCTACAAAAAATAGAAAAACTAAAGAAAGAGAATCATTTGAGCCCAAGAGTTGGAGGTTGCTGTGAGCTATGACACTACAGCACTCTACTCAGGGCAACAGCTTGAGACTGTCTCAAAAAAAAAAAAAAGAAGATAGGAGCGGCACCTCTGGCTCAAGGAGTAGGGCGCTGGCCCCATATACCAGGGTGGTGGGTTCAAACCCAGCCCCGGCCAAAAACTGCAAAAAAGAAGAAGAAGAAGATAGACATACAAGCAGCTATCACAGTAGCATAAGTGAAGAGAATTATAGGGAATTGGAGTGACTGCTTTACACTAAGTCTGTTTCCAAAGGGGCAAGAGAAAACTTACTGAGATGAAGGAGGTATGTTTCAGGCAACAAACAGAGTGCTATTATAGCCTCTTATCTATAAGGTGGAGCCCTGGGACCAAGTTTGGAGAGAAACTGAAGGGTTGTCCTTGGACAGATGAACAGCCCACCTCCTAGCCCCTATAGCTGGCAAGCAGACAGAGGGAAGGGCAGCAGAGGTGGCCAGCCTCACACTGAGGTCTTTAAGCAAGGTGGGGGACAAACCTGTCCTCTTCGGACAGACCAACCCAAAACTAAACTGGGGGTTGGCAAAGAAAGCTACTTAAACTCTTGTCAAGACTCACATCTGAGGCCATAACCAAGTGGCCCTAACCTTCAGACCTGGGAAGACATTCTTTTAGAGAGTTAAATCTCAGAATGTTAGATGTAGAAACATGATTCCTGGCTGGGTGCAGTGCTTCACACCTGTATTCCTAGCACTCTGGGAGGCCTCAGTGGGAAGACTGCTTGAGCTCAGGAGTTCAAGACCAGCCTGAGCAAGAGTGAGACCCTGTCTCTATTAAAATTAGAAAATAACTAGCTGGACTCAGCACCCGTAGCTCAGTGGTTAGGGCGCTGGCCACATAACACTGGGGCTGGCAGGTTCCAACCCAGCCCAGGCCAGCTAAACAATGACAACAACAACAACAACAACAAAAATAGCCAGGTGCTGTGGTGGGTGCCTGTAGTCTACTTGGGAGGCTGAGGCAGGAGAATTGC
>NW_003852508.1:5914105-5916514 GCF_000181295.1 Otolemur garnettii | reverse complement strand
AAAAAAAAAAAAAAAATAGCTGGATATGGTCGTGCATGCCCGTAGTCCCAGCTACTCAAGAGGCTGAGGCAAGAGGATTGTTTGAGCCCAATATTTTGAGGTTGCTATTTGCTATGATGATGCCACAGCATTCATCCCAGTGTGACACAGTGAGACTATCTCAAAAAAGAAAGAAAGAAAGAAAGAAAGAAAGAAAGAGAGAAAGAAAGAAAGAAAGAAAGAAAGAGGATTCTTATTAGCAAGCAATTCCCTGGGACTACACCTCAGATGAGGTCCTCTGAGAACCTCTGAGCTCTCGGTCATAGAGAGTCTTACAGAATGAAAGAGTGAAAAATAAGAGATTGAGTGAGATGACTCCAGGCATTACTGTTATTAATAGTGCTGTTACGTTCTGATACAAATATCTTTGTTGTAATGTGATTTCTGTACCCCATGATTGCATTAATGTACACAGCTACGATTTAATAAAAAATTCTTAAAAAAATAAATAGTACAGTTACCACTTGTGGCAGTAAAAGTATGAAAGGATGGAGAGAGGGGTAGAAAGAGAAAGCAAGGTAGGACCATTTGCCTTTAGAGATAAAGCTGTCAATTATCACAGGACCCTGGGTGAGGGGTCTGGGTGGCTTCTGGAGCAGGACTTCAAAGAGAAAATGGAGAAGTGACCTTGGGCTCGGCGCCTGTGGCTCAAGTGGGTAAGGCGCTAGCCACATACACCTAAGGTGGCAGGTTTGAATCCAGCCCAGACCCGCCAAACAACAATGATGGCTGCAACCAAAAAATAGCCAGGCGTTGTGGGGGGCACCTGTGGTCCCAGCTGCTTGGGAGGCTGAGACAGGAGACTTGCTTGAGCCCAGGAGCTGGAGGTTGCTGTGAGCTGTGATGCCACAACTCTACCCAGGGGGACAGCTTGAGGCTCTGTCTCAAAAAAACATAAGTGACCCTTGGGCAATACCTGTGGCTCAAAAGGGTAGAGCGCTGGTCCCATATGCCAGAGGTGGCGGGTTCAAAGCCAGCCCCAGCCAAAAAAAAAAAAGTGACCCTGAGATTCTTCAAGGAAACAAAGGTTCTTATTTTTTTTTTGGAGACATAAGCTCACTCTGTTTCTCCAGCTAGAGTACCATGGCATTAGCCTAGCTCACAATAATCTCAGACTCCTGGGCTCAAGTAATCCTCCTGCCTCAGTCATCCTAGTAGCTAGGACTACAGGTGCCCACCACAACGTCCAGCTAAGTTTTTCTCTATTTAGTAGAGATGACGTCTCACTCTTGCTCAGGCTGGTCTTTAACTCCTAAGATCAAATAATCCACCACCTCCGCTTTTCCTATGCTAGGATTACAGCCATGAGCCATCACTCCAGGCTGCTTTTACTTTATTTCTTGTCTCTACTCAGGACCTAAAGGATGAGCCACAAATCTCCACAATAGGACAAAGACCAAAATCACTCATGAAACAGCGCAACTAATGTAATAAAAGGAAAGAATGAAAGAAAGTTCAGCAGCGCTGATGCAGCTTAAACATGATGGCAAAATATTATAATTAAAAGGAATTTCAAGTTTACATTACCCTTTTTTTCTTCTCCTTATCCCAAATAGGGAGACAAGGCTGGCTTTGGAAGAATAAGAGGTGTGGACTTAGGTGCTTGCTGGAATTTATGCCAGTTATTGATTTATTGTCTCTGGTTCTAAATTCACCATGTTTAACTGCTTTGCAAAAATTAATCTGAAACTTTTCAATAATGTGCCTGCTGGTACTGAAGCTTGTCAGGCGAGGGTGCTGGGGAGACACTACGGGAGAAAAGGGTTGGATTCCTCA
Organism: Otolemur garnettii; assembly: GCF_000181295.1. Classification (NCBI taxonomy): domain Eukaryota; kingdom Metazoa; phylum Chordata; class Mammalia; order Primates; family Galagidae; genus Otolemur; species Otolemur garnettii. The sequence goes on along the minus strand of NW_003852508.1, from coordinate 5,914,699 downwards.
GCCAGTCCTGCAGGGACACGCCTTCCCCAGCGCTCAGCACCTTGGGAGCTGCCAGCTGCTCCAGGCCCCCCAGCCACCTGGCACAGCAGTCAGCAACACTCAGGGGGCAGAAGGCTTCCCCCTGCAACCTCATCCAGGGTTTGGAGCAGTGTCCCATAGTTAGATATCAACTGTAAACAGCTTTCCCTGTACTCTATTTCTTCAAGTACAGGTTTTTTGGTTATAATTTATCTGTTTTTTTCTTTTTGGTCTGAAAAATTCACCTTATTTTTTTTTTTTTTTTTTTTTTTGAGACAGAGTCTCACTTGGTGGCCCTGGGTAGAGGAGTGCCATGGCCTCATACCTCACAGCAATCTCAAACTTCTGGGCTCAAGCAATCCTCTTGCCTCAGCCTCCTGGGTAGCTGGGACTACAGATGCCTGCCACAATGTCAGCGAGCTTTTCTATTTTTAGTAGAGATGGGTCTCACTCATGCTTAGGCTGGTCTTGAACTAGTGAGCTCAAGCAATCCACTGCCCTTGGCCTTCGGTAGGATTACAGATGTGAACCACTGCACCCCACTCACTTTCATTTCTAAAGGGAGGCATTGAATTC
>NW_003852508.1:5912134-5914028 GCF_000181295.1 Otolemur garnettii | reverse complement strand
TTTTTTTTTTTTTTCAAGAGACAGTCTCACTTTATTGTCCTTGGTAGAGTGCCATGGCATCACAGCTCACAGCAAACTCCAACTCCTGGGCTTAAAAATTCATCTTGGTCTGAAAAATTCACCTTTTTTTTTTTTTTTTGGAGACAAAGTCTCACTTGGTGGCCCTGGGTAGAGGAGTGCCATGGCCTCATAGCTCACAGCAACCTCAAACTTCTGGGCTCAAGCAATTCTCTTGCCTCGGCCTCCCAAGTAGCTAGGACTACAGGTGCCTGCCACAATACCTGGCTATGTTTTTCTTTTTGAGACAGTGTCTCAGTATGCTGCCCTCGATAGAGTGCCATAGCATCACAATTCACAGCAACCTCAAACTGTTGGGCTTAAAAGATTCTCTTGCCTCAGCCTCCGAAGTTGCTGGAACTACATGCACCCCCCACAATGCCTGGCTATTTTTTGATTGCAGTTGTCATGGTTGTTTAGCAGGTCTGAGCCGGGCTCAAACTGCCAGCCTCCGTGTATGTGGCCGGCACCCTACTCACTGAGCTACAGGCACAGAGCCTATTTCGGTATTTTAAAGATGTCCCCATGTTGTTTTTCTAGTTTATATAGATTCTGATGAAAAGTCTGTTGTCATTCTTTGTTCAGCCTTAAGTAATAACCTTTTTTCTTGTTGGCTTTACTTTTGTTATCTCTACTTTTGAGCAATTTATTTATAATATGACTGGTATGGCTATCTGAGTCTCCAGGTACACATATATTAGGCCAATTCATATAGTCCCATAGCTCACTGATACCCTGTTAATTATTTTAACTCTTTTCTTTCCTTTGCTTCATTTTGGAATCTTTTGTTCCATTATGCTACACTACCTAATTGACTACTAATACTATCCAGAGTAATTATTTATTTATTTATTTTGGAAACTGAGTCTCACTTTGTCCCCCCCTCCCTCCCTGTAGAGTGTGGTGGCATCATAGCTCACAGCAACCTCAAACTCTTGGACTCAAGCAGTGCTCTTGCCTCAGCCTCCCAAGTAGCTGGGACTACAGCTGCTCACCACAACACCCTGCTATTTTTAGAGATGGGGGTCTTGCTCTGGCTCAGGCTGGTCTTGAACCAGTGAGCTCAAGCAATCTACCCACCTCAGCTTCCCAGAGTACTGGGATTACAGGTGTGAGCCACCATGCCTGGCCCCCACCCAGAGTAATTTTTATTTGAGTATATTGTTCCTTTCTAAAATTCCTATTATGTCTTTTGCATATCTTTTTATTTCTCTCCCCATAATTTCTCATGTTTTTATCCACCTTCTTTGTTGCAGCAAGTGTATCTTTAATAACCATTTTAATATACTTATCTGCTAATTCCATTGCTATAGTTATTTCTGGGTATATTTCTGTTTCATTTTGGTTGTAGGTCATATTTCTTGAATTTACACGTGCCTATTTTTTTTTTAACTGAATGCCAAACATTGGATTTTGTTGTATTTCACTAAAAATTGTTGACCTTTGTCCTGATATGCAGGTCTTAGGATAGGTCTGACACTTGCTTTTGAGGCTTGCTTTTGAGGCTTGCTTTTAAGCTTTGTTAGGGCAGGCCCATAGCAGCCTTTAATTTCTGACATAATGATTTTCCTGGTCTGCTCCAATGTCAGAAGATACCTGACTTGGTGTTCTTGTTGTTGTTGCCTTTCTATGCAAGCCCTCAACTTGCTTGGGAATTGCATAAAATGGAAACACACATAACAGGAAAGTTGATCACTGGTTATAGGAAGAAATAGCCAGTTCAATTTGAAAAGCCAAAAGTTATTTTAGAATACACAAAGTTGGCTCGGCGCCTGTAGCTCAACCGGCTAGGGCGCCAGCCACGTACACCTGGGGTGGCGGGTTCGAATCCCCAGCC
>NW_003852508.1:5909472-5910749 GCF_000181295.1 Otolemur garnettii | reverse complement strand
GGGTGCCTGTGGTCCCAGCTACTTGGGAGGCTGAGGCAGGAGACTCACTTGAGCCCAGAAGTTGGAGGTTGCTGTGAGCAGGATGCCATGGCACTCTACCCAGGAGGATAGCTTGAGGCTCCGTCTCAAAAAAAAAAAAGAAAAAAAACACTTTGTTTATTTTATATAACCTAAAATAGATAATAAAATCATCAGGTGAATTCATATTTATGTTTTTCCCTTTTAAAACTGTAGGGTAGGCTCAGTGCCTGTGGCTCAAGTGGCCAAGGCACCAGCCACATACACCTAAGGTGGTGGGTTCGAATCCAGCCTGGGACTCCCAAAACAACAGTGACAGCTGCAACCAAAAAAAAATAGCTGGGCATTGTGGCGGGCACCTGTTATCCCAGCTACTTGGGAGGCAGAGTCAGGAGACTTGCTTGAGCCCAGGAGTTGGAGGTTGCTGTGAGCTTGAGGCCCTGTCTCAAAAAACAAACAAACAAAAAAAACTGTAGGGTAATTACAAGTAAGTCACCAACCTCTTTCCCACCCCCAAATAAATAAGAGCTGGGAAGTATGCAGGTGGCAGAAAAATTGAATTGGAAAGGGTTTTATTAGAACTAATTTTTTACCATTATTAAGGTTATAGTCCTCTGGATGACTGGAATAAGAAGCATTTGCAGCCCTGTGGGGGCTGTGTGGTAACCTCCTGGAATTGTCTGGCCCACTGCTTTTTAGTAAGTCTTCTCCAGGCTTCCCGTAGTGTCCTCTCATACACGTACAGATTGGTACTCAATCAAAGACTCAAAGAAATCTCTTTGCAAATCTCTTTCCCATGCAGTTTCCTCCTCACTATTATCCTACTCCATGAATTCTGACTACCTTGCCTCACCCTCACGCCCTAAAAAAACAAAAACAACCCTCCCCCAAACAAACAAAAAAATTGACCTCTGTCTTCACCTCAGTAAAACCAGCAGGCTTGGTCTGGGTCTTCCTTTTCTGTTCTGAGTAATGGAAACTGCCTTAGTAAGGTACTAAACTCAGGCCATGTAACAATCTCTCAGGTACCACAGTGCTGTGCTGCCTGCTGCCCCACAAGTGAAAACAGTCCAGTTTTCTGTTGGTTATGGTAAGAGGTCAATTCCTCTTCTTAGGCAAAGGGAGAATCCTGTACTATAGATTTTTAAGATACTATTAGATTTGTGGGCGGCATTTGTGGCTCAGAGGAGCAGGGCGCTGGCCCCATATGCTGGAGGTGGCGGCTTCAACCCAGCCTCGGCAAAAAAAAAAAAAAAAAA
>NW_003852508.1:5900981-5906053 GCF_000181295.1 Otolemur garnettii | reverse complement strand
GCTCACAGCAACCTCCAACTCCTGGGCTCAAGCGAGTCTCCTGCCTCCGCCTCCCAAGCAGCTGGGACTACAGGTGCCCGCCAGAACACCTGGCCATTTTTTGGTTGCAGCCATCATTGTTTGGTGGGCCCGGGCTGGGGATTCAAACCCGCCACCTTAGGTGTATGTGGCTAGCGCCTTAGCCACTTGAGCCACAGGCGCCGAGCCTGAAACCAGTTTTATAAGTCCTTCACTAAGGAGCTCCTGAAGGGTTGCCCTGGCCAGGGAACCTTGAATCTTCAGTCTCTCAGAGACCACAGCTGGGGTGAGAAGCTTATAGTTAGGAACTTCCTTACAGAGTTTGTCATATGTAGCTTTGTCAAACAAGACTAGGTTGTCGGCTCGGCGCCTGTGGCTCAACTGGCTAAGGTGCCAGCCGCATACACCTAAGGTGGCGGGTTCGAATCCAGCCCAGATAATAAAAAATAAAATAAAACAATAATGACGGCTGCAACCAAAAAATAGCCGGGCACTGTGGTGGGTGCCTGTGGTCCCAGCTACTTGGGAGGCTGAGGCAAGAGACTCACTTGAGCCCAGGAGTTGAAGGTTGCTGTGAGCTGTGATGCCACAGTACTTACCCAGGGGGACAGCTTGAGGCTCTGTCTCAAAAAAAAAAAAAAAAAGACTAGGTTGTTGAGCTTGTCCCGAACTTTGCCTTTGGACCACTTCTTTTTGGGATTGCCCCCAGATTTGTTCACTGGGTCTTTGTCTTTCTTGGGTGACTTTCCTGCATCTTTCTGCTTCTTGTCATCCTTGGGTGGCATTGCGAAGCTCGGAGAGGAGCTCTTACTACCACGGCCTAGCTAAGATGTCAGAAGCTGTTCTCTTCAATTCAAATAATGAATTCCTATCCATTCATCTGTCCATGGAAGAACCCACAGTACGCATGCGCTGTTATGCACCAGCGATTCACTGTGGTTCCTTATTTTCATAAGTTCTTTCTTTCATTTTTTTTTTTTTTGAGACAGACTCTCACTTTGTCACCCTCAGTAGAGTGCTGTGGCATTGATACTGGGTTTCCCCCATTCAAGGCTGGACAGGGGACCCCAGTTTTCCTAGGCCTGGGCAATTTAACGAAAGGAACGCCCTAACCTTTTGTCCCCGAGCTAGAGGGACTTCATCCGTTTGTCACTCATTAACGATGAAAACATGTTTCTATTTGCCAAGTCCTGGCCCAGTGTAATTCTCAAGACCTAATACCCCTAGACAAAGAGCCCATGTATAAGGTGACCAGACGTCCTGCTTTTGGTGGGACAGTCCTAATTTTTGGAGAGAATGCAAGACAAGCTAGGGAACAGCGGGAGAATGGGAAGGCAATATACATCGGCTGCTGAAAAGGTTAATGTAACTCCATTTGGGAATGAAGAGGTTAATGTAACTTCATTTGGAAATGAAAAGGCTAATGTAAACTCCCTACTCCCTCCTGGGCAAGGTTGCCCAGGTGGAATCAGTATGGGAAGGAAACTAGCTCCCTCCCTTGCTTCTAGGCAAGGACAATTAGCTCAGAAGGAGCTAATCTGTCTGGAACAAATAAGTAGCCCCCCCACCAGAGTAAGGTGACCAGACTTCCCGCTTTTGGTGGGACAGTCCTGATTTTTAACAATTTAAAAAGTCACGATTTTTGGAAAGAATGCACAACAAGCTAGGGAATGCTGGAGAACAGGAAGGGAATATATGGTTTTCGGCTGCCATGTGGCTATTTCACCAGGATATGAGTTTTATATTATTTTTGTTAATTTTATAATGTTAAACTTTAATAATAACAAATAATTGTTGAGAAGTGATTATCGAGAACTGCTTATCAAAGTTTGCATTGTTGTCAGCCCCCCCCCCATGGTGTCCAGCTTTACCAAAGTTAAAATCTGGTCACCTTACCCATGTAGTGACTCCCTACTTGGGTCTTTCCCTCTGACAAAAGCTCTTGTGCTTTTTAGTCCTTCTATATTCCTCTCTATCTAATAAATCTTTTCTTACCACTGATCTGTGGTCTATCAGTTCAAATCCCCGAGACCAAGAAACTACTGAAGAAATTCCAACAACAGTATCACAGCTCACAGCAACCTCAAAACCAGGTGTCCTCAAACTACGGCCCACAGGCCACATGCAGCCTGCCTAGGACATTTATCCGGCCCGCCAGGTGTTTTTGCCACTGCTGCCTGTCTTGTTTAGCAGCCAACTCGTCCGGGGGCCCACAGTCCAGCCCTCCAACGGTCTGAGGGACAGTGAACTGGCCCCCTGTTTAAAAAGTTTGAGGACCCCTTCTCAAAACTCTTTGTCTTAGACAATCCTTTTATGCCCTGCATGGTGGCTCACATCTGTCATCCCAGCACTTGGGAGGCAGAGGTAGGTGGATTGCTGGAGCTCACAGGTTCAAGACCAGCCTGAGCCAGAGTGAGACCCTCTCCAACTCTAAAAATAGCCAGGCACTATAGCAGGTGCCTGTAGTCCCAGCTAGTTGGGAGGCTGAGGCATGAGAATTACTTGAGTCTAGGAATCTAAGGTTGCTGTGAGCTATGATGCCATAGCATTCTACCAAGGGCAACAAAGTGAGACTCTATCTCAAAAAAAAACAAGGGGGGGGGAATAGTAAAGCATTAAAAATTAATTTTAAGGCTTGATGCCTGTGGCTCAAGTGGCTAAGGCACCAGCCACATACACCTGAGCTGGCAGGTTCGAATCCAGCCTGGGCTGCCAAACACCAATGACAGCTGCAACCCAGAAATAGCCAGGCATTGTGGTGGGCACCTGTAGTCCCAGCTGCTTGGGAGACAGAGGCAGGAGAATCGCTTGAGCCCAGGATTTGGAGGTTGCTGTGAGCTATGATGCGAAAGCACTCTACCCAGGGCTACAGCTTGAGGCTCTGGCTCAAAAAAAAAAAAAAAATTTTAAGGCCGAGTACAGTGGCTCATGCCTGTAATCACTCTTTAGAGGTCCACAAAGTGAGACTCTGTCTCTAAAAATAAAAATGAATTTTATCTTTTGTCTTAGTACAAAAGGACACAGGTGTCAAAAAAACTATTTTTTTTTAAACAAAATGTTCATTATCTCTAGGGCATGATTTATCCCAAGTAAGTCTCTTCTCTCTGACTGACTGACTACACACCACCCAGACCTTCCCTAGGCTTACTACTGAGAAGTAACTGCCAGGTCTCATGAGGATTGTGGACAGGGAGCGCCCCATTTCTCCAAAATCACTTCTTCTTAGTACCTTACGAAATCCTTGATGTCAAAACCCCTCTCTCCTAGCTCTTCAAAAACTCCTGCCTGGTCTGACTTACCATGAACTGTTTTCCATATTTCTTTTTTTTTTTTTGAGACAGAGTCTCACTATGTCGCCTCAGTAGAGTGCCATGGCGCCAAACTCACAGCAACCTCAAACTCTTGGGCTTAGGTGATTCTCTTGCCTCAGCCTCCCAAGTTGCTGGGAGTACAGGTGCTGCAACAAAGCCCAGCTATTTTTTTGTTGCAGTTGTCATTGTTGTTTAGCTGGCCCAGGCTGGGTTCAAACCCAACAGCCTGGGTATATGTGGCTGGCACCCTACCCACTAAGCTTCGGGCGCCCTGCTCTTTTCCACATTTCTTCATATATGATCTGCTCAGGTCCTTGGTGTTTTAACTCAGCTACATGAAAACAGACCATAACAGTCCCCCCTCCCTAAGCCAGTGATAAAGACCCATCCACTTTGCTATAGCAGTCATTGTTAACTGGTAGAAGCTTCTGCTCAAACAGAGGGGGATCTTCCTTAAACTCAGTAGTCTCCTAAGCCGTACAATCTTCTCTACTGCCGCACAACATTTCTAGCTGAGCCATCTTACATCCTATGAAATATTTCATAATATATTTACCTGGCAGGAGAGATATACCGTGATCACAAAAGTGGTTTCCCCATGGTAAGACTTATTCACGGCACATTTGTGGATGTGCTGACCCCTGGGATTTCTATAAATGCAGGAATCTTGACTGCATGAAGGAAGGAAGGATGGAAGGAAAGAAGAAAGGAAAGAGGAAATATTGTTACTCTCTCCTATATGTATCTTTATCTGTTGCTATAGTTCTTTGAACTCTGCTGTGCTCCTTCCATCCCCAAAGAAGGGAAAGTGCCAAACTAGCATTTGTCCAAGAATCATCCGTACCCCATGTAGACTATAGAAATACCTTTGGCGAGTCTACACTTGCCCTTGATTGTTGATGGGTCAGATCTGCAGACAAACAGGAAATGGCCAAGCTGACTTTGCCATAACAGATCTCAAATCACCCTCAGACTATGATTCCTTATGGTCCGGTCCAAATGACAGAACTGATTCTCCTACCAGAGCCTGCCAAGCATCTGGAGAAAAAAGTTAATATGTACACAAAGTAGACAGTCTTGGGGTCTAGGGTTCTAGATAAAGTCTGAATGCTCTAGAAAGGGAGAGTCCCTCTAATCTCAGTGAGGATCCCTACCAAAGCCAAGGAATGTCAAAATATCCTAAAGTTACCAAAAAAACAGGTAACCTCTAGGGTGATCAGTATACTAAGAGAAATGCTCTGTCCAATCCTTTACCCTAAGCAGGGGGACCTCAACAAAAGTACTGGCTCACCAAGATAATCAAAAAAATCACCATTGGAGCAGTACCTGCGGCTCAGTGAGTAGGGCACTGGCCCCATACACCGAGGGTGGCAGGTTTGAACCCATCCGCAGCCAAACTGCACCGGGCATTGTGGCGGGCACCTATAGTCCCAGCTACTCAGGTTAGAGTTCACCTAAGCCTAAGAGCTGGAGGTTGCTGTGAGCTGTGACACCATGGCACTCTGCCAAGGGCAACAAAGTGAGACTCTGTCTCTAAAAAAAAAAATCACCATCACCGAGTTCTTAAGCAGCCATTATGGAATGCTAAAATAGGGTTTCAATATCAAAGTAAAAGTACAGACACAGATCTGAAGTAAATTACCTGAAGATGCTCTCTGCCATTCCCAGGATGTCTTCTTAGAAACACCAGAGCCTGGCTCGGCGCCTATAGCTCAACCGGCTAAGGCGCCAGCCACGTACACC
>NW_003852508.1:5898658-5900090 GCF_000181295.1 Otolemur garnettii | reverse complement strand
AAAAAAAAAAAAAAATTATGGTATGGCTAAGATGTATGCATTCCACCTTATGTAAATTTTACCTTTAAAACAAAACAATCACTCCAAGTTGTATTAAAAAAAAATCAAGGGAGGGGGAAGGGTGGGTTGAGGGAGGGTCATTGGTGGGACCACACCTACAGTGTATTTTACAAGGGTACATGTGAAATTTACTAAAAGTAGGATATAAATGTCTTAACACAATAACTAAGAAAATGCTGTGAAGGCTATGTTAACCAGTTTCATGAAAATATTTCAAATAGTATATAAAACCAGCACATTGTACCCCATGATTGCATTAATGTACACAGCTATGATTTGATAAAAAAAAAAATCTGGGTGGTGCCTGTGGCTCAGTGAGTAGGGCGCTGGGCCCCATATGCCGGAGGTTGTGGGTTCAAACCTAGCCCCGACCAAAAACTGCAAAAAAAAAAAATTAACACATTGTACCTTACATATGCATAAATGTATTCATGATCTATGTGTATATGACTTAATAAAAGAAAAAAAAGATTTTCAAACACTTAAAAAAAAAAAAGAATAAAAGAACCATAAACAAATGCTGAATGTTTGTTAATGATAAACATACTAAAAGTTTCTGAGGCGTAAATATACTTACATCTGCAGTGACTTCCTGCTACTCCTTCCATGAAAACTGGCAAGTAAAGATATAAGAATACTTACATCTTAACCTAAATTCCCTACAAAACCTGGTTATCTAATGATTCTCCAAGTACCAACAAGCCAGCTCCTCTGCAGCAGTTCTGAAAATCAGGGCCAAGTTCCTCCCAGGCGCAGGGCCTGGGCACCAAGTGTCCTGTGGCTGGAAATTCCACTTGCTGTCATCCTCATTCACTGAGTTAATTTCTACAGGTCTTTCCAATTTTATAGGTCAGGAGAATGCCCCTGTCTGCCAAGCCTAGGTGGGGGCACGCACCTCTTCTGTTTCATTGCAACTTTATCCTGTACTTTCTTCCTCCCCTCAGAGTTTGCAGTGACACAATCATCCAGCATTTATACGCCAATAGGAGCCTTCCCCATTAGACTGTTACAGGCATCAAGTCTACTTCACTCACAGTTATTCCCTGTACCTGGCTTGGTGCCTGACCATCAACAGCTAAGTAGTCAAAACTTTATGTAAATGACTAAAAGGCAAATTAGAGTAAGATACCACTTTTCACTTTTCATGTGAAAGATGGGCAGTTTTCTTTTTCTTTTCTTTTTTTTTTTTGAGACAAGTCTTACCCTGTTGGCCTCGGTAGAGTGCCATAGCATCACAGGTCACAGCAACCTCAACTCTTGGGCTTAAGTGATTCCTCAAGTAGCTGGGACGATAGGAGCCTGCCACAACTCCTGGTTATTTTGAGATACGGGGTCTGGCTCCTGCTCAAGCTGGTCTTTTTTTTTTTTTTTT
>NW_003852508.1:5896010-5897276 GCF_000181295.1 Otolemur garnettii | reverse complement strand
GGGGATGGAGAAAAAGGGCACTTGTGCACATTGCTGCAAGAGGAATAAGTTGGGATGCTTTGAAGTACCCGTTACAATGTTCAGTTTTTATATCTGTTATCCAGCAGTTTCACACCTAGATATTTCTTCCACAAGGCACAGTAGTACAAATATGTATCTGTGTAAGTGTTCCCAGAAGTTACTCAAAAGTTGAAAAACTGAAAGCCGAGGCGTTGTGGCAGGTGCCTGTAGTCCCAGCTACTCTGGAGGCTGAGGCAAGACAATTGCTGGAGCAATTGCTGGAGAGTTGGAGGTTGCTGTGAGCAATGATGTCATAGTGCTCCACCAAGGACAACAAAGTGAAACCCTCAAATTTATTTTTTTTTAAGAGACAGAATCTCACTTTCTCTGTAGAGTTCTGTAGCATCACAGCTCACAGCAACTTCTAACTCCTGGGCTTAGGTGATTCTTCTGCCTCACCCTCCGGAGTAGTTGGAACTATAGACACCCTCCACTATGCCTGGGCATTTTTCGTTGCAGTTTGGCCAGGGCTGGGTTTGAACCCACCACCCTTGGTATATGGGCTGGTGCCCTACCCACTGAGCCACAGGGACCACCTGACTCTCAACTTTTTTTTTTTTTGAGACAGAGCCTCAAGCTGTTGCCCTGGGTAGAGTGCCATAGCATCATAGCTCACAGCAACCTCTCCTGGGGTCAAGCGATTCTCCTGCCACCACCTCCCAAGTAGCTGGAACTACAGGCACTGGCCACAACGCCAAGCTATTTCTTTTTCTTTTGGTTGCAGCCATCATTGTTTGGTGGGCCCGGACTGGATTCGAACCGGCCAGCTCAGGTGTATGTAGCTGGCGCCTTAGCTGCTTGAGCCACAGGTGCTGAGCCTCAATTTTTTTTTTTAAATTAAATCATAGCTGTGTACCTTAGACTCTCAACTTTTTTTTTGTTGTTGATACAGAGTCTCACTAAGTCGCCCTCGGTTGCCGTGGGGTCGCAGCTCACAGCAACCTCAAACTCTTGGGCTTAAGCTATTCTCCTGCTTCATCCTCCCAAGTAGCTGGGAATACTGGCGCCTCCGGCAACGGCCGACTATTTTGTTGTTGTAACTGTCATTGTTGTTTAGCTGGCCGGGCCGGGTTCGAACCTGCCATCCCCGGTGTATGTGGCCGTCGCCCGAGCCTCTGAACCACAGGCGCCGAGCCCTCTCAACTCTTGGTCACCCTGGGTAGAGTGCCGTAGCCGCCGAGAACCTGGGACTACAGGCGCCCGCCA
>NW_003852508.1:5890320-5895882 GCF_000181295.1 Otolemur garnettii | reverse complement strand
GTGAGCCACCGCGCCTGGCCCCTGAAAAAAAATATTTTTAAATATTTATTGCTCTGCAATAAACTCAACTCTAGTTTCTTTCCAGAACAAATCTCTTAAGATAAGGCGTTGCTTCTGGCACAACCCTGGAGCACACTAAACAATGGCCCGGCGCGGAAGGAACATCCAGGGACCCCCCTGTGCGTCTGCACACACTTTAAATTCTACCGGTGAGGTCCGGGAGGAAGGAATAAAATGGAAGTGGGTTCTAGAAGTTCTGGGTGAAGGGAGCGGACAGAATACATCCTGCTCTTTTAAGTAAATGATCCTTCCCCAGAGGGGCCTGGCCCTCGACCCCGCCAGCGCGGGTGTACGTGGCCGGCGCCCTCACGGGTGCTCCGCACTTCTTCAACCAAGATGTTTTATCATCGGAAGACAAAGAGAGGAGGCAAGACTGGGCTCCTCAGCTCCCTTAGGCTGAGAAAATAACGCGCCACCTCTCAGCTCGGACGTCGCGTGCTACTTGCGAAACGCGGCTAGACGCAGACGGCTCGGGCTTCCCCGACGGCGCCCGGCGGCGCAGCGCGAGGTCACTCCGCTCGCCGCCGGCTGCACGTGGGCGCGGCGGGCTACGCGGCGGGCGGGGACGAGCAGCGGGGCGCGCGCCGCCCGCCCCCTCGAAGGCCTCCGAGCGCAGCTAGTTCCTCCTCCTCCAGTCCCGCGCCGGTCGGCGCGCGAGTGCTGCAGGCGGGTCCCGGGACGGAGAAAGGGCGCCCGGCCGGCCGCTGGTGCTCCGGGAGGTCGGGGAGGTAGGTGTCGGGCGCGGCCACACTCGGCAGCCATCCTCTCTCCCCCGCCGGCTTTCGGAACTTAGGCGGCGTCCCTTAGCCTGGGGGTGGTGTCCCCTGCGGCCGCCCTCCCAGGGCCCGGCCCGGAGAGGTGTGCGGCTTTACCCTGTTCCTTAGGGCCGCGGCCGAGGCGGGTGGCTCGTCGCCGCGATCGGTTAAGGTGGAAGGAACCCTGCCCGGCTCACCCGTGTGACTTGGGTTTCCCCCACCCTTGGTGCTGCCATCTGTGAATGTGAATGGAAGTAAGCGCCCCTTTCTCTCCCTAAACGGCCCACTCAGAGAATAAAAATGCGGTCTTGGAGCACTGGGGATGGGTCTGGAACTTGGGTTTCAGAGGACGTAGCATCCAAGGTCGCCAGCCTTCCCCGGGAAGTGACAGTTGTGGCGGCGCAAGTGGCCCGTTCTCCATTAAGGAAGGGCGGGCGCGGTGGCTCACGCCTGTAATCCCAGCACTGTGGGAGGCCGCGGCGGGCGGCTCGCCCGAGCGCACGGGTTCGAGACCAGCCTGAGGAAGGGTCCCTCACCCCCGTCTCTAAAAAACTAGCCGGGCGTTGTGTCGGGTGCCTGTGGTCCCAGCTACGCCGGAGGCTGAGGCAAGGGAATCGCTTAAGCCCGGGAGGTGGAGGTTGCTGTGAGCTGTGAGGCCGCGGCACTCTACGGAAGGCGACAAAGTGAGACTCTGCCTCAAAAAAATAAAAAATCCAAAAAAATCCATTCAAGGAATAAAAGCCCCTGAGGCCAAAACTACCATCGGAAACCTCGGAAGAGTCGGGGGCGCCGGGCCCCGGCCCCCAGGTGCCCCCCCCGGGCATCCGAGAGGTGCGGCTTCCCGGCCCTCAGGGGCGCCCCGCTCCTCCTCAGGTGTCAGGGACTGACGCCCGCTGGTCCTGGGGCGGGTTGGACGCCGCCTGCGGGCACGCTCGGCGCCGGGAAACTGGAGGCCGAGAGGCGGGAGCGCCAGCCCTGGACACGCGTCCCGGCCTCGAGGGCTCCGGGTCCTGCTGGGTGCGCGCGCGGAGAAGCTATCGGGGAACCCTGGGTGGCACAGTGGCCGGACCCGACGGGACTGAGCAGCAGCGGCGAGCGCTCTCCACTGGGGTCCCGGGAGGGTCTGGAGAAGTGATGAGTTAAGCGTGCGACCCCAGGGGGCTGGGGGCGAGTCGAGTGTCGGCCAATGGCTGCGGTGGGCGGAGAGAATACCTACCCCGGGACCTGCGTGGGTCCGGTCCCCGTCCCACCCTAGCTTTCCGGGTGCCCTGCGGCTCCACCCGCCCTCTGAAACTCGGCTCAGCCCTCGGGGCCCAAACGAAGCCTGCCGGTCCCGACCTCTCCTGTCCCTGCTGGGTCCTGGAGGTGTCCGCCCGGCTGCGGCGCTCTCGGAGGCGGGTGCCTGGAGGTAGGTGCCGGGCAGGGCGCGCCCCGAGGCCCCGGGGCAGCTGTCTCCCAGGGCGGCTGGGAAGCGCGGGCAGCACTGGCGCAGTTGGTTTCGGGTGGTTATTTTGCCCTCTTGGGAGCTTTTACTCTTTACGTGGCTTTCAAACCCAAATTGCAGATCCTTGGGGTGGGAGGAGGCCAGGAGCGGGGCGCCTTTGGAGGCTCGAGAAAGAGTGGCAGATGCCCGCTTCGTGGCTGACCTCTTCTCCTGACCCCGTGTTCTTTAATTTGAGTCACGACCCTCCTTGGTTACGTTATTAGTCTCATTGATCTTGTTCTCAAGCCCCGCTGGCCCTGAAAGGACTTCGCTCCTCAGCCGGGGTGAACTCGCTGCATACCCGTTAAAAGGCCACCCTTAGGGGCAGCGATCGCGTCGCGGCTCGGGGGCGAGAGGGCCGGCGGTCGCCAAAGCTTTTGTCCCTCACCTGGCCTGCGGCTCGACCTCACCGGCTGTGGAGAGGCGACCTCAGGTTCCCTAACCCTCCTGGTCAGCTGACTGGAGCTTCCGAGGGACTCGACCCGCGTAGGAAGCGGAGCTGGCGGTGGGTCCCGGGCGGGTCCTGGGAGCAGAGGGCTGCTCGCCCGTCCCCTCCCAGCAGCCCGGACCGCCGAGACTTGAGGAGTCTGACTCGGGCCCGGAGCGGGACTCCCGGGACCCAGGCGGGCTCGGGGAGGCGTCTCCACCCGCTTGGTCAGACCGCGGCCCTTGGCGCATCTCTCCCTGCGGGGGACCCGGCCGTTGAGCTCTCTGCCAGCCTGGCGCTCGGCTGCCAGCCCGGCCCGGGGGTCAAGAGGGCCAGGCGGCTCCCACAGAGCCTGTTGAAGAGTTTTGTCGGACCAAAAAGGAGGGAGAGAGAACCTAAAACGGATTTTGCAGGAACCGGGTTGGGGGCTGAACGCAGAGAGGGTGTGTAGAAAACGAGCCGCAGTTGGTCTAGGCGGATTTGGGGAGGGAAGACGAAGACAGCACAAACCAGGAACCTGGAGTCGAGAGGGATCCTGGCAGATTTTCGTTTGGGCTTATTTGTTTGTTTTTAATGTTTCTCTTTGTTTGTTTTTATTGTGGGGTAGGGCTTACGGGACCAAATTGGGAAGTTTATCCAGTTCCCTTCACCTTGGGGCTGTCTCGGGAAGAGGGGCCCGGGCCAGCGATCGGGCATGACCCCATTTCGTGCCTGCTTTTCCGCAGACTCGCCGAGTGCTGTGTCTAGGGATGGCTCTACCGCCGCCAGATGAGGCCAGGCCTCAGGACAAGGTGTGCTACCCGCCTGAGAGCAGCCTCCAGCACCTGGCTGCTTATTACACACCTTTCCCAACCTTTGGCCACTATGGAAACGCTCTGACCGCTACGGAAGAGGATTTCCAACCTTTTCGGCAACTGGAGGCCGCGATGTCAGCTGTCCCGGCCCTTCCCCCCTTCACTTTCCAGATGGCATCGCCCTTTCTGGGCCCGGGTCTGGCTCTGCAGAGCGAGCTGCTATACGATCTACCCTGGTACGGCAAGCTACCGCAGTGGTACCCAATTCCCGGGGAGGTGCTGCACTTCCTGAACAGCAGCCTGGAATACACGGGTGCTAGTGGTGAAGATTTGGGTCACGTTGGTGGCCGTGGCGACAATGGCCAGTGTTACCCACCTGAAACTTTAATTCCACTGCCCCCTGTGGATGCTTCCCAGTTACCTGAGGGGCTGAAGCCCTCCCAGTCATCTCACTCATCCAGCAAGCTGTCTGATGATGAGCCCAAGTCCTCCAACCAAGAGGAGAAGTCACCGGGTCCTTTTCACTTCACCGAGGAGGATCTGCACTTGGTCCTATATGGGGTCACTCCCAGCCTGGAGCACCCAACAGGCCTGCGCCATGCGATTTCCGGCCTCCTCGTCCCCACAGACAGCTCTGGTAAAGGGAGTCCACACTGTCCGGGAGTTGGGTTGCATGGCAATACAGCGGGAGTGGGAGTGGGGATTAGGCTCTTCCAGATAGATGTAAGGCTGCTCAAGGCAGGGAAGGGTGCGATCCCGGGACTCTAGGCTGGCTTCTCAGGTCCTGCTTGCTTGACTGCAGGATTCCTAAAGGTGGTTTTAGTAAGAGCCCAGGACCAGGAGAGAAGTGGTTTGCCCAGTGGATTTGTCACCTGGGATCAGATTTTTCTGGATGTGCAAGGTGTCTGAATGACAGCTTTACATTACATAATTCAAATACACTTAAGGTCCCAGCACAGCCATCTGCCTTGACTAGTCAAGCATTATCTCTGATTCTCAAATTTCTTAAATTTTCCAAATGGGGTTAATTACATATCCTTGCAAAAGGTTGTTGCGAGTCGCAAATGACAAATTCTCAATGAAATTGTATGTGAAAGCTCATGTAAAAGAAGCAGGAAAAATAGAATAGATAAATGTCAAACTCAGGATGAGTTATCTTTAGGGAGTTGAGAAGAAAATGGCTTGTAAAAAGTTTTTCATGGGCAGCACCTGTGGCTCAGTGAGGGTGAGCCATATACCAAGGGTAGTGGGTTCGAACCCTGTCAAACTGTAACCAAAAAATAGCCGGGCATTGTGATATGCTCCTGTAGTCTGAGCTACTCAGGAGGAGGCTGAGGCAAGAGAATCGCCTAAGTCCAAGAGCTGGAGGTTGCTGTGAACTGTGATGCATGGCATTCTACCAAGGGCAACAAAGTGAAACTCTTGTCTCTCTAAGAAAAAGCTTTTCATGATACATGTTTAACTAGAAACAAAAATTTAACCCTGACTTTTTCTAGGATCTGATTCTCTTCCTCAAACTCCGGATAAAGACTCCCTGCAACTTCCAGAAGGTATGCGGGACTCCTTGCTTGGGTCTCTTTCCCTGAACTAATGCAGAGTCACTTGCTCATTCTCTTTTCTTGACTTGGACTTCCCCTAGGTCTCTGCCTCATGAAGACAATGTTTGGCAAAATCCCACATTTTGGAGTGTTCTGCAGTAATTTTGTTGCCAAAGGAGTCAGGTTTGGGCCCTTTCAAGGTAAAGTGGTCAATGCCAGTGAAGTCAAGGCCCATGGAGACAATTCTCTGATGTGGGAGGTAAATATGTTTTGGTGGATTTGCTTAAAGTGAGAGGGGAGATACTGGTGGGGAAAAATCTTGGCTTTTGCTTCTCTGGGAGAGTCCTGGTCAGGGAGAGGGGACATCTAGGACAGATATCTGCTGCTTGTGGTGCCTGTGTTCATTCCATGAGCACAGCATGACTTCTGTATGTTTGTGGTAACTTACCCATTAAGTCATTTTAATGTGGAGAATATACATTTAAAGAATAATATCTTTTTTTTT
>NW_003852508.1:5885602-5889873 GCF_000181295.1 Otolemur garnettii | reverse complement strand
AGCTGGGACCACAGGCGCCTGCCACAATGCCCGGCTATTTTTTGGTTGCAGCCGTCATTGTTATTTGGCGGGCCGGGCTGGATTCGAACCTGCTACCTTAGGTGTATGTGGCTGGCGCCTTGAGCCACAGGCACCGAGCCAATAATACCTTTTTTAATTTTTTTTTTTTAATTGCAGTTTTTGGCCGGGGCTGGGTTTGAACCCGCCACCTCCAGCATATGGGGTTGGTGCCCTACTGCTTTGAGCCACAGGCATTGCCCAAGAATAATATATTATATAAAAAAAAATAATAATACATTGTGTTGTATGTGTATATGTTATAATATTTAAAGCACTTTCTACAACAAGTGCTTTAAATATCATAAGATGGTAAAAGTATGCTAAAGGGAATAAAAACAAATTTTCAAATTCAGGTATTATTCAACAGTAAAATTAGTCAAGGATTTAAAAAACAGATACTAGGGATGTGCTGGTGGGACTATAACTTATTAGGAGCAGGAGAAAACTTATTTGTCAACATTAAAATATCCAGGCTCAGCGCCTGTGGCTCAAGGAGTAGAGCCCTGGCCCCATATACCAGAGGTGGCAGGTTCAAACCTGGGCCTGGCCAAAAACTGCAAAAAAAAAAAAAAAATCCAAAGTCTCCTGGCCCTGAATTTTTACTGCTAGGAATATAGTTTAGGAAAAGAATCTGAAATCCAGGCTATGTGGAAAACGCTGCTCATGAGGTTATTTATAATACCAAGGCATTAGAGACAGTGAAATTGCTAGCATCATAGAAAGAAATAAATGATGGCTCTATCAATATGCGTGGAAATTTAGTGGGGATAAAAACAAAACTAATCAGTTGTCTTTCAATTGTGGAATTAAATTAACTTCCCCTTTATTTTTCTTATCTTTGCTTATGAAATTAACATATGTTCATTAGAGCAATCTGTGAATCAAGAAAGTGATAAAAGTAAGAATCTTTAGCTCATCGCCTATAGCTCAGCAGCTAGGGCACTAGCCACATACACCAGAACTGATGGATTCGAACCTAGCCCAGGCCTGCCAAACACCAATGATGACTGCAACCAAAAAATAGCTGCTCATTATGGCTAGTGACCATAGTCCCAGCTGCTTGGGAGGCTGAGGCTAGAGAACCACTTAAGCCCAAGAGTTTGAGGTTGCCATGAGGTCTGACACCATGACACTCTACCAAGGGCAACATAGTGAGACTCTTGTCTAAAAAAAAGGCGGCTCTGCGCCAGTGGCTCAAGTGGCTAAGGTACCAGTCACATCCACCACCTGAGCTGGAGAGTTTGAATCCAGCCTGGCCCACCAAACAACAATGATGGCTGCAACCAAAAAATAACAGGGCGTTGTGGCAGGTGCCTGTAGTCCCAGCTACTTGGGAGGCTGAGCTGGAGAATCGCTTGAGCCCAGGAGTTGGAGGTTGCTGTGAGCTATGATGCTATAGCACTCTACCCAGGGCGACAGCTTGAGGCTATGTCTCAAAAAAAAAGTAAGAATCCTTTAAAATATATCACATCAGCTACCTACAGAGATGTTCTTAAGCTATTAAACCTATATAGGCTTAAGTGTGTGTATATATATATGATACGTATATGTTAATTGTAAAGATGTGGAAATCTGTTTATGGAAAAGCATTTGGTGGACTCAAGTGTAAGGTTTGGGTTATAAGTTTTTAATAAGTTTATAGGGTGGGCAAAAGAAAAGTACAGTGCAAACTTCACGTCCTGTTTCATTTAGATCTTTGAAGATGGTCATTTGAGCCACTTTATAGATGGAAAAGGAGGTATGGGGAATTGGATGTCCTATGTCAACTGTGCCCGCTTCCCCAAGGAGCAGAACCTAGTTGCTGTGCAGTGTCAAGGGCAAATATTTTATGAGAGCTGCAGAGAAATTCACAAGCACCAAGAGCTCCTTGTATGGTATGGAGACTGCTATGAGAAGTTTCTAGACATTCCTGTGAGCCTTCAAGTCACAGAGCCCGAGAAGCCATCTGAGCCCCCTGAAGGTGAGTGTACACCTTTGCCTCACCTAGTGAGGGCATCCTATTATAAAAGGACTGGGCTCTTTTCTACAAACCATCTTTTTGGGGCTCCTCCCTCCCAAAGGCTGGTGCAGGAGACTAAATGGAGTGTGTCTCTAACCAGGGAGGTATTGCCCAGATGAAGGAAAGTGTCCTCATCTTTCCAATTCTGCTGAAGCTGCTTCAATTCACAAGGATAACTTTTCTTCTTCCCCTTCACCCCCTTCCTGAGAATAAAAGAAAAGTGAAATAAACGGATGTAACTTCTGCTGTAGGTGAACCAGTTTCTCATTCATCTCTGCACTGGCTGACAGCTGATGAAACCAAAGTGCTATAGCAGTGTTTTTCAAATGGTGGGTTGGCAGGGTTGGAATCTCATAGTGGGGTGGGAAGTCAGTTTGGTGGTGGAAACCAGCATTAAAGATAAAAGAGAGAGAATAAGAATAAAGTAAAATGGGAAATAGTGATAGGAATCACTTAAGTGACAGTAAGGTTTGTTTTGTGAAGGTTTTGTTTCAAATAAGTACACGTGTATTCTGGGTGTCAAATTTAAAATGTTTTTTTTTTTTAAATATTTATTTATATATTTTTTTCCCAGTTTTTGGCCAGGGCTGGGTTTGAACCCACTGCCTCCAGTATGTGAGGTTAGTGCCCCCACTCCCTTAAGCCACAGGCACCACCCTTTTTTTTTTTTTGAAGACAGAGTCTTGCTTTGTTGTTCCTAGTAGAGTGCCCTAGCATCATAGTTCACAGCACTCTCCAAGACTTGGACTCAAGTGATTCTTTTTTTTTTTTTTTTGCTGTTTTTGGCCTGGCCAGGTTTGAACCCACCACCTCCCGTATATGGGGCTGGTGTCCTACCCATTTAAGCCACAGGCGCTGCCCAATTCTCTTTCTTTCTCTCTCTCTCTTTTTCTCTTTTTTTTTTTTTTTTAGAGACAGAGTCTCACTTTATTGCCCTTGGTAGAGTGCTGTGGAGTCACAGCTCACAGCAATCTCCAACTCCTGGGCTTAGGCGATTCTTCTGCCTCAGCCTCCCAAGCTATTTTTTGTTGCAGTTTGGCCGGGGCTGGGCTTGAACCGGCCACTCTCAGTATATGGGGCCAGCACCCTACTCACTGAGCCATAGGCGCCGCCCCTGATTCTCTTTTTTGTTTGAGACAGAGTTTCACTATGTCACCCTCGGTAGAGTGCTGAGTCATCATAGCTCACAGCAACCTCCAACTCTTGGACTTAAGTGATTTTCTTGCCTCAGCCTCCCAAGTAGCTGGGACTACAGGCTCCTGCCACAACACCTGGCTATTTTTTTTGTTGCAGTCATCATTGTTGTTTAGCAGGCCCAGGCTGGGCTCGAACCTACCACCTTTGGTATATGTTGCCAGCACCCTACTCACTAAGCTACAGGTGCCAAGCCTCAAGTGATTCTCTTGACTAAGCCTCCCAAGTAGCCGGGACTATAGGCACCCACCACAATGCCTGACTATTTTTGGAGATGGGTCTTGCTCTTGCTCAGGCTAGTGTTGAACCCGTGAGCTCAGGCAATCCACCTGCCTTGGCCTCCCAGAGTGCTAGGATTACAGGCATGAGCCACAGAGCCAGGCCATAAAATGTATTTCTCACTATATATTTCTTACTCATTCAAGTTTGAGACACATTGAGCTAGACTCTCACTCTCAGGCTTTATTAAGGCGGGTGTGAATACCCCAGGATCATGTAGATGGTGTAGGAGTGAGAAGGTGAAGGTGGGAGTAGGAGCAAGGAGGTAGGATTCTCTGTGGTCTAGAGCTCAGAGTGGTCTCATACTCAGCACCAAACCAAGTTTAAGTCTTTTTTTGGTCACTTTCCAAAATGTACCAACTGCTTTTGAAATGAAAGTGGAAAGTACATGCTTACTAACATACAAAATGTAATCATTATCCTTTTGAGAAATTATTTAGCATCATATATCAAACTTTGATGGCTCAGTAATACTCCTCTGGGAATTCATTGTCAAGAAATAGTGCAAAAGGAAAAAGCATTGTCCACAAGGATTTTTACTATAACAACATTCAAATTAGTGAAAAATCACAAACAATCTAAATGCTCAGTAGTAGCATAATCGTTAAGAAAGTGAGATGCTATGGGTTGAGCACCCCTAATCCGAAGTGCTCCAAGACTTTGAGCACCAGTGTGATATCACAAATAGTTAATGAAAACTTTGTTTCATGTGAAGATTATTTTTATTTTTTTTATTTTT
>NW_003852508.1:5881302-5884587 GCF_000181295.1 Otolemur garnettii | reverse complement strand
TTTTTTTTTTTGAGACAGAGCCTCAAGCTGTCCCCTTGGGTAGAGTGCTGTGGCATCACAGCTCACAGCAAGCTCCAACTCCTGGGCTTAAGCGAGTCTTCTGCCTCAGCCTCCCAAGTACCTGGGACCACAGGCACCTGCCACAATGCCCGGCTATTTTTTGGTTGTAGTCATCATTGTTGTTTGTCGGGCCCAGGCTGGATTTGAACCCGCCACCTTAGGTGGCATCTTAGCCACTTGAGCCACAGGTGCCGAGCCTTGAGTTTAGACTTGAATCCTACCCTCGAGATATCTCATCATGTATATGAAATATCCCCAAGTTAGAGAAAATTTGAAACATTTTTTTGTTCCAAGCATTTTGGATACAGGATAGTCAACCTCTATGTTGTTAACATGGAATATTGTGCAGATAGTAGAGATTACAGTCAAAACAAGCAACAGGGAACCCGCAGCATGCACTTAGCTCTGCTGCAGTTCTGGGCCAAATGGTGTCTGGTGCTTCACAGCATTGTTACATGACATGAATTTTGGACGCATGTAGCCATGAACTTGTAAACAATTTGTTGGGAAGAATTATGGGTGAATTCATTTGTTTTTGTTAATATGAGCAGTTCGGATATGATTAAAAGAAGAAAGAAAAATAAAAATTGCTCTCAAAAGAAATGTTTTTTTTTTTCTTCTTAAAAGCTGTAAGATCTTGAGCATAGAGGGAAGGGTCTGAACTCTATGTGGGAGGGTTAGTTGACTATGCAAGCAAGCCGTGCATGTGTGAGAGTATGTGTGTGTGTGTTGGGGTGTGGGGGTTTGAAGGGGGGTAGAAGGATAGGGAATAAGATAAAATGAGGTTAAGATACACTTTCAAAGACCTGAGCAGAAGATGTAGTAGACAGCTGAAGCTTAGTAATGTCACTCTCCTTTCTGCTTAATAGCTATTCTTATGCAAATTCGGCACTGAGCCCTTATTCTGAATTTTGGTTTTCTTCTCCCCACTCCCCCCATGAAGTGGGAAGACCAGGTATTTCTGACCAATGAAAATTCTAGCTCTGCAAAAAAAAAACTGTCCCAACAAGGGGATTTTGAGAATATTAGCACCTCAATGAAAGTGACAGACATAGCCGGGCCTTGGAGGGCCTGGAGTAGGCTGGGATTGGCACTTGCCTTCCTGGTTATTTACTTAATAAATGGTTTATTTCCTTAGCCACCTGTTAAACGTGCCTGGGATGTAGTTGTCAACTAACAAAGCCCCTGATGGACAGGTTCCCTGCTGTCCTGATGCTGCTAAAAAGATTTCTATCTACAGACCCTTGCATGGACTCACTCTCTGCTCTTCTCCCTCCCTTGGGGGCAAACAATGAGGTCTCAGTGGTGCATTCATAGTCAAAGATACTTCATCTCCTGGAATCCTGAGTGTCCTCAGCAGGGATGCTTTTGTTGGAGGCCCCTGTCCTCCCTCCTTCCCCCAACGCATAGACACCCCTGGACCCGGGGCCTCTTTTGCTAGGGTCCAGCTGCACCCTCTCTAACCTGTCTCTTCTTCCCTCCTCCATTGATCAGATTTACTCTCCTTGGTCTTGCCTGTCACTCAGTGATGCTATCACTCACAGTGGGAAGACCAATAAGTGTTAGAATTCAATTAGTCATCCCAGTAACCCCATTTCTTAGGGAAGTCAAGATGTCATTCTTACTCTAAAACATGGAAGATTTTAGCTCTGGAATCTTCATCAAAAGTTTAGAGAAGTAGGCTGCAAACCAAGAGGGTGCCTGGAACCATGGAGTCCAATGGAACAGCACTGGGATGCCTGGAAAGTTAGCTGCCAGGTGGTGGTGACTGCTTTGAACTTATAGCTCAGGCTAATCTTAAAGGCATAAAATAAGTATGTCTAGTCTAGTCACTGTGTAGCAGTGCCAGGCAAGGATGTGTTCAAGAACTATAGGGTTAAACTGCTCTTATTAGGCTGGACGAAGGGTTTTTTCAACAAATACATTTCAGGAAACAAGGGAAGGAGAACCTAAGGGTTAAGATATTTAAGAGACGTAACAAAATGTACAGTGTGTAGACTTTGCTTGAATCCTAATTTAAGCAAACGGACCGTGAAGTAGTTAGATATGTATGTATATAAGAACATACATATATTTCCATTAAGGAATAGGAGTTACTTGTTTAAATATGACAATGGCATTATACTTTTTAAAAAGATATTATCTTCTAAAGCTTACAGTTTGTGGTATTCTTGAATCAAATGATGAATTCGTATTAAAATAATCCGTGATGGAAAGAGGTGCTATAAATGAAAACGGGTTTGTCTATGAGCTGGTTACTGTTCAAGCCTGGTGTTGGGCACTTGAGGGTTTATCACACTAGTTTATTTTCACTTCGGTATATGTTTCTGAAATAAAAGATTTTTTTTAATCCTCTTGGAGGAAATAAAATGGAAGGAGATAACTGAAAAAGCCACTGTGTTTCCTGTGTTCAACAGAGTCTGCAGAAGGCTATAGGTGTGAGAGGTGTGGGAAAGTGTTTACCTACAAATACTACAGAGACAAGCACCTCAAGTACACCCCCTGTGTGGACCGTGGTGATAGGAAATTTCCCTGCTCCCTCTGCAAACGATCCTTTGAGAAGCGGGACCGGCTCCGGATCCACATTTTGCACGTTCACGAGAAGCACAGGCCTCACAAGGTAAGGATGAGGGCACGGCCATCACCCTCCTTTCGAAACTCCTGAACACACCCTGAGGGTCTCTAGGTGCTAGGACCACCTTCCAGAAGAAGGTGACAGTGTTACGGAGAGGCAGACATGAATAGCTGCAGTGACAAACGTGTTAGGACGAATGTATCAGGCAGAGGAAAGCAAGGGAAGGAGTGTCCCCTGCTACTTAGACACTTGGATTATGGCAGGTGCATAGAAGAGGTGGTCTGGGGCTGAGTCTAGAAGCAGAAATGGGGTATTGGATTCATTCTGGAGGCAGAGTTGCTGCGTGGGGAGAGTTGAGCCTGCATGTGGCCTTAGGTAACTGCACTTTGATCCGGATTCCAGGTAGGCAGGTGAGGAGGAAGCATAGGCATGATCCAAAGAATGGAAGGTCTCTGTGGCAGGCTGGGGATTTTGTAGGGAAGAAAGGCAATGATGACATCAAGGAGCCATTTTCTGCCATTTCAGACACCTGGTCTATGCCAGGGTTGGTGCAAAAGAGTACAAAATACCCTTGAGCTTAATTAGAAAGAGTAGGAGACTTGGAATAGCCAGGTGTTGTGGCAGGCGCCTGTAGTCCCAGCTACTTGGGA
>NW_003852508.1:5879135-5880474 GCF_000181295.1 Otolemur garnettii | reverse complement strand
CTACTTAGGAGGCTGAGGCAGGAGACTCGCTTGAGCCCAGGAGTTGGAGGTTGCTGTGAGCTGTGATGCCATGGCATTCTACCCAGGGGGATAGCTTAAGGCTCTGTCTCAAAAAAAAGAAAAAGAAAAAGAAAAACACATTCAGTTTACTATATTATATGCTCCTGTAAAGTTTGAGTACTTTCACAATTAACACATATTCATATTATTTGGGTAATTCTCAAAGGATTTTAAAATAACAAGACAGTGAAATTACTTCTTGCCTATAATACTGACGTAAGTAAAATGTTAAACAAAATATCTAATATTATGACAGTGAAAAGTTAGACACTGCATATTCATCAACACATAATTGGTTGTATAAACTATGGCTTATTTATTGGCCAGGCACTGTGGCTCACACCTATAATCCTAGCATTGGGAAGGTCCAGATGGGAGAATGGCTTGAGGCCAGGAGTTCACATCCAGCCTGGGCACACAGTGAGAAAACACCTCTACCTCTGTGAGCGATGGCACATACCTGCAGTTCCAGCTATTAAGGAGGCTGAGGCAAGAAGATTACTCGAGCCCTGGAGTTCAACTCTACTGTTTCTCTGCCACAGCACTGAACTAATTTTTCTATTTTTAGTAGACACAGGATCTTAATCTTGTTTAAGGTGGTCTCAAACTCCATACTGGGCCTTATGTTACCATTTTGATAGAGGAAAAACAATATCTTATATTAATTTGTGTCTTCTTTAGTATTTTATTTATTATTATCATTTTTTGAGGCAGTCAGGCATCATAGCTCACAGCTACCTCCAACTCGGACTCAAGTGATCCTCTTGCCTTAGTTTTTCTATTTTTAATAGAGATGGGGGTCTTGCTTTTGCTCAGACTGGTCTTGAACTCCTGAGCTCAAGCAATCCACCTCCCTCAGCCTCCCAGAGTGCTAGGATTACAGGCATGAGCCACCTCGCTTGGCCTGTTATTTTATTTTTATTTTTATTTTTCTTGAGAGAATCTCACTTTGTCATCCTCAGTTGAGTACTGAGGCATTATAGCTCACAGTAACCTCAAACTCTTCAGGTCAAGTGATCTTCTTGCCTCAGCCTCCTAAGTAGCTAGGACTACAGGAGCCCACCACAACCAACGCTTGACCATTTTTTTTTAGAGACAGGTCTTGGCTTTTGTTCAGGCTGGTCTCAAACTCCTAATCCACCCACCTTGGCCTCCCAGAGTGCTAGGGTTACAGGCAAGAGCCACGGCATCCGGCCCTTGTTTCTTCATTATTGAGGGTGGGATACATATGTGTGTGCGTGTGTGTGTATTTTTTGTTTGTTTGTTTGTTTGTTTGTTT
>NW_003852508.1:5872503-5877351 GCF_000181295.1 Otolemur garnettii | reverse complement strand
AATTAATTAATTAATTTATAAATTTAGTTTCTTTTTTCTTTTCTTTTACTCTTTTTTTTGTTTGTTTGGGTTATTTTTGAGACACAGTCTCACTCTGTTGCCCAGGCTAGAGTGCTTTGGCATCAGCCTAGCTCATAGCAACCTCAAACTTCTGGGCTCCAATGATCCTCCTGCCTCAGACTCCTCAGTAGCTAGGACTACAGGCACCCACCAAAATGCCTGGCCAATTTTTCTATTTCTAGTAGACATGGGGTCTGGCTCTTGCTCAGGCTAGTCACAAACTCCTCTCAGTTCAAGTGGTCCTCCTGCCTCGGCTTCTCACAGTGCAAGGATTACAGGTATGAGCCACTGTGTCTGGCCAGTGGATTATTTCAATCTGGAAGTCCTAAGCACAAAGGAATTTTCTAATCGCCCTCCATGGTTTTTTTGTTCTTGATTTGTTTTTTCCAAGGATAGTTTCTTTTCCTTTCCTTTTTTTTTTGAGACAATTTCACTATGTCACCCGCAGTAGAGTGCTGTGGTATCATAGCTCACAGCAACCCCAAATTCTTGGGCTTAACCAATTCTCTTGCCTCAGCCTCCCAAGCAGCTGGGACTACAGGAGCCCACCACAACGCCCAGCCATTTTGTTGTTGTTGTTGTTGCTTCAGTTGTCATTGTTGTTTGGCAGACCCGGGTTGGGTTCGAACCCACTAGCTCCCGTGTATATGGCTGGTATCCTAGTCACTGAGCTACAGGCACTGAGGCTTTCTTTTTCTATTTTTGAGACAGAGTCTAACTCTGTCACCCTGGGTAGAGTGCTGTAGTGTCATAGCTTACAGTAACCTCAAACTCTTGGGCTCAAGTGATCCTTTTGCCTCAGCCTCCTGAGTAGCTAGGACTACAAGCACCTGCTACAATGCCCAAGCTAGTTTTTCTATTTTTAGTAGAGATGGGCTCTCGCTCTTGTTCAGGCTGCTCTCAAACTCCTGAGCTCAGGAAATCTACCTGCCTTGGCCTTCTAAAGGGCTAGGATTTCAGTTGTGAGCCACAGCTCCTGGTCCATATTTTTTTTCCAGTAACAATAATAGATGATCATTAAAACTTCAAGCAGGTCAGAAAAGTTTAAGACAAGATACATCCCAAATCCTACCATCTACAAAGACCTGCTCTCTCCGGTTCCGATAAAAGTACACGTGGGGAGCAGGGAGTGGAAGTATGAAAACCTTCCTCAGAGGCCGGGCGAGGTGGCTCACGCCTGTAATCCTAGCACTCTGGGAGGCTGAATCTGGTGGATTGCCTGAGCTCATGAGTTCAAGACCAGCCTGAGCAAAAAACAAGACCCTGTCTGTATTAAAAATAGAAAAGTGAGGCAAGAGGATCGCTTGAGCCCAAGAGTTGGAGGTTGCTATGTATGACACTACGGCACTCTACACAGGGCAACAGCTTGAGACTCTGTCTCAAAAAAACAAACACACACACAAAAAACCTTTCTCAGAGGAAAATCGTTTTTCCTTTTTAGTGAATGTAATTTCTTTTAAAATGATGCCCCAAATCGGTGTTCTGTTGCTGGCAGCCTCTCTGTGGTTGTGTCCCTCTCTTAGCTCCTTCTCCGGGTGTGGAGTACCTTAGACTATAGAGACATGACAAAAGTCGTCCATAGTGACACCCCCCCCCCCAAATTTTAACCTTTTCTTGTAGGTACAACTGTCTGCCATGCTGTAACGCCATTTTGATTTGCACAGTCACCATCACCCCCACTGGGTTTAGCTCCTGATTTCTAGCACTGGGTTAAGCATACAGTAGGGCGTACTCCATAAATTCTTGTTGAGTACGTTGCATGGTACTTGCAATGTACTCACAGCCCTGTGAGGAAGGCAGAGCAGGTTACTTTGCCCACAAGGAAGATTGGCAAACAAAGATTCCAACTTTCACTGATTGCTGTGGTCACACAGCTACTTGTTGGCAGAGCAGGATTAATTCAGACCACTTCCCACATTTCACATTGGAAGCAACTGATACCCAAAGATGTTCTATGAATTCCCGTAAGTCACCACATTGGCACTTGTGACAGCATTGGGCAGCATCTTGACCAGAGCCCATGCTGCCTGATTTTCTCAGTGTACAGATACCTTTCTACTGTCTCAGGTAGACCCTCAGCTTGGGGAGGGCAATCTACTATCTACAGACATATGCAAAATAAATATAGGAGTTCTTCTCTCACCCCCATGAAAATGCAATGTTGAAATGGACCTGTTGGGGAAGACATGATTTCAGCTGTATTTTTTCCTTTTTCGTCTCAGTGTTCTACGTGTGGGAAATGTTTCTCCCAGTCTTCCAGCCTGAACAAACACATGAGAGTCCACTCTGGAGACAGACCGTACCAGTGTGTGTATTGTACAAAGGTAAATAGAATCTCCTTTTAAGGGATCTGTCTTGAGTTCTGCTTGATTATCTATGAATATGAACTGGAAGCATAAGCCAGCTTATAATGAGTTCTTGGTGAATGTTAGTCAAGTATCAGCCCAGTCCTCATTTCTACCCTCAAATTTGCTAAAGTTTGCTAAAAATGATCACATGCAAGGCCAGGCATTGTGGCTTACGCCTGTAATCCCAGAACTCTGGGAGGCCAATGCGAGCGGATTGCCTAAGCTCAGGAGTTTGAGACCAGCCTGAGCAAAAGCAAGACCCCATCTCTAAAAATAGCCAGGTGTTGTGGCGGGTGCTGATAGTCTGAGCTACTTGGGAGGCTGAGGCAAGAGAATTGGGTGAGCCCAAGAGTTTGAGATTGCTGTTAGCTATGACGCCAGGGCATTCTACTGAGGGTGACAAAGTGAGAAGAAAAAAAAGACATAAGTACTACCGAAATGTTAGCTATCTTTATTACTACTTTAAACCATGAAGACTTAACTTGGGAGTGTGCTGATGATCTAACTTTCTAGAGGGATACTGGGGAAGTAATCTGCTATACAGAATATAGAGTTCTAAAAATGAAGAGACAAATACACATGCATGGTTGGGGGAGCTGTAATAGAGACAATAGTTTGACCAGGTTTTTGTCCTGTTTGGGTGATATACATCTATGCTATACGATGCACAGTTGGACATTAATTGTATTGCCTAGTGACCACTAAATTGGACAGCACTGATACAGAAAGCTGCTATATCACTGCAGAAAGTCCTATTGGAGAACACGGAGGGGGTGGTAGACCATGTTTCTATCATTGAGTTATTTATACACTTTGTAATAAAACCATACAAGGAATATAGGCTGTCTTGGAGGAACTTCTAAACCTCCCCCCAAAAGAATAAAACATTGAGGCTCGACACCTGTGGCTCAAGCGGCTAAGGCATCAGCCACATACACCTGAGCTGGCGGGTTTGAATCCAGTCCAGGCCTGCCAAAAACAATGATGGCTGCAACCAAAAAATAGCCGGGCGTTGTGGCAGGCACCTGTAATCCCAGCTACTTGCGAGGCGGAGGCAGGAGAATCACTTGAGCCCCAGAGTTGGAGGTTGCTGTGAGCTGTGATGCCATGGCACTCTACCCAGGGTGACAGCTTGAGGCTCCGTCTCAAAAAAAAAAAAGGAAAAGATATGTAAAAATAGTTAAAGGACTCAGAAATCTTAAATGTTATAGCCACTCGGGAAAAAACTAAATTTGTAACTGTAAAACAACCCAACAATTGCTCTCCTGGGCATTTATCCCAGGGAAATGAAGGCTTATAATGTTTAAAACAAATGTTTATAGCAGATATCTTTCAATGGGTAAGTGATTGAATACTCTGTGGTGCACCACTGACTGCTAAATGCTACTCAGCAGTAAAAAAGGAATGAACTGTTGATAAATATAACAACCTGGATGGATCTCCAGAGAACTATACTGAAGAAAGTAAATCCTACATGGTTACATACTGTATTCTGTATTTAATGGACGGTTATTGGTTTCTTTTTTTTTTCTTGAGATAGAGTCTTAGTATGTTGCCCTTGGTAAAGTACTGTGGCATCATAGCTCACAGCAACCTCCAACTCTTGGGCTTAAGTGATTCTCTTGCCTGAGCGTCCCAAGTAGCTGGGACTACAGGTGCCTGCCACAACACCCAGCTATTTTTTGTTGCAGTTGTCATTGTTGTGTAGCTGGCCCGGGCCAGGCTCAAACCCACCACCCTCAGTGTATGTGGCTGGTGCCCTAATCACTGAGCTACAGGCGCCAAGCCAAAAACACTTTGTCTTAATGTGTGGTCCTGGGACCACCTGCTTCAGAATCGCTTGTTTAAATGCAGGCTCCTGAGTTTTCATGTCAGATTTATTGGGTCACACTCTTGGGAGCAGGATTGGTAGTCAAAACTTTTAATTAGACATCCAGGTGATTTTAACCACTGATGGACCACTGTTCTAACATCCGGTGCTACTCACAACCAGCCAGGAGGGCGAGTGAGTTAAGTCCTTCCTGATGAAGGCGACTGCTGACAACCAGGAGTGCTCTGTAGCCTTAAAATCCAAGATTTGCCAATCAGTGTCAATAACAGTGAAATTAACCCCTTTGTTGTTTTTTTTTTAGACACAGAGTCACTTTGTCGCCCTCAGTAAAGTGCTGTAGTATCACTTCTCACAGCAACCTCCAGCTCTTGGGCTTAGGTGATTCTCTTGCCTCAGCCTCCCGAGTAGCTGGGACTACAGGCGCCTGCCACAACACCCAGCTATTTTTTTTGTTGCAGTTTGGACGGGGCTGGGTTCAAACCCGCCACCCTTGATATATGGGCCTGGCACCCTACTCACTGGGCCACAGGCACCGCCCAACCCCTTTGTTTTAATTCATTGTGCAGCTCATAAAGTTGGTTTTCTTTTTCTTTTTTTTTTTTTTTTTTT
>NW_003852508.1:5869518-5870995 GCF_000181295.1 Otolemur garnettii | reverse complement strand
AAAAAAAAAAAAAGGATAGAGAAAGAAAGGAAGGGAGGAGAAAGCTATTGGGATTCATTTTAAATCCTTTATTCCCATCCTTTCCCCTACCACATAACAAGTGCTAGTTATTATGTTTAGTACCAAACAAAGTTACCTGGAGGGTACAGAAATGAGTCCCACCATCTATGACCTTTACCAACTGGATATGAAAAATTACAACCAAGCAAAGAAAGGCTAAAAAAGTAAATACATGTATTTATATAGCTCTAGTTTTAAACCTCATTTCATTCTTGATGAATAGACAAGTGGATTTTTTTCATGTCTGTCTTGTTAGCTGGCTCCTTCCTGCTAATATACAGAGTTCACACACACAAACAAAAGATAGAGACCCGGTGAAAAGAAAAGTATGCTCTACTAGGAATCCCAAGGCTGAGGTGTGTATGTGGGGGAATGAGTGTCTAATGTGCAGAGCCAGGAAACTCTGGGTAGCAATAGCCAACATTTACTGGGCATTAATTCTGAGATGGTACTACTGAGTTCATCACTTTACAGATGTTGAGCCTGAGAGATGAAAGAAGTGGGCAAGGTCATTTGCCTCCAAAGGGGAAAGCCAAGTCTGGGTGATTCCAAAGCCCAGCTTCTTAAATAAACACAACACAGCTTATTGTCCCATTCTTCCTTATACTAAAGCAAACAACAAACCATTAAATGTTCACTTAGAAGATGCAAAATCAGAACAAGTGGGATGAAATGTTTTGCAGGCAGGCACAGCTACGGAGGGTCTGGCCCATCTAGTTTCTCCTGACTGCCTGGTGGTCTGCTTCGCGCCCACCCCCCCCACCAGGGCCCACAGCTCTCAAAATGGAGCAAATTCAATATGGAACAGCTGCCCCATCCAGAGGGAGGCTTCCAGCTGCAGCAGAGTCCACTGGGAAATAGACACAGTGCAGGTGGAACAGCAGTGACAGATTTTCCTCCAGGGAATTCTTTCCTGCCTTGAAGAGGTCTGAGTAATTTATCCTAATGGGAATGTGCTCTGTTGTTTTAGGACTATTTTAGTTCATGTTAATTAAGTCAGAACAATGGGCTTTTGAAAAGGTTGGGGGGCTCATCCTGTCATTAGGCAACCTTTCTTTGACTGCTAGTTCAAAATACATTACTGGAAACATTTTCTTACTGTTAGAGTAGATTTGAACATTTTTTCATCAACCATCAAGCAATTCATCAGGAACTGGTATGATTCCAATTTTTTTACCCATTGAATAATTCTGATGAACCTAAGCAAAGTGGGGTTTTTTGCGCTTGTCTAATAGTCACTTGTTCAAATGTGTGCCAAATGATACCATATAGATCATGCGTAACACAGTAGCTGGAAAACATCAGAGACCATTTTATTTAATGTGACCTGTATACCCAAAGTTTTAGTCTCATTGATTAGGTTATGATATCTCAGTTTTTAGTTTGGGAAATACAGTTAGTTCATAACATCTTTTTT
>NW_003852508.1:5866458-5867927 GCF_000181295.1 Otolemur garnettii | reverse complement strand
GATGCCACAGCACTCTATCCAGGGGGACAGCTTGAGGCTCCTGTCTCAAAAAAAAAAAAAAAAAAAAAAGAACATAGGAACAGAGAATATAAATTTTTGGAGTTGGGTAGTCTGTATTTGTCCACCATTTCTTCATTGTATGCTAATGGACAAGTTATTTAATTACTGAGGTTTGGCTCGGCACCTGTAGCTCAAGTGGCTAAGGCACCAGCCACATATACCAGAGCTAGCAGGTTCGAATCCAGCCTGAGCCTGCCAAACAAGAATGACAACTATGACCAAGAAATAGTCAAGCGTTCTGGTGGGCACCTGTAGTCCCAGCTACTCAGGAGGCTGACGAAAGAGAATTGCTTAAGCCCAGAATTTGGAGGTTTCTATGAGCTGTGATGCCAGGGCAACAGCTTGAGGCTTTGTCTCAAAACAATAATAGTAATAATAATTTCTGAGGTTTCACACATGCTTATCCATAAAATAAAGTTTGAGAACCATTGTTTTGATTTACCCATACCAGTGGGTGAAACTGAGTGGCGGGGATCTTAAAGCTGTTCCTTAGGAGAAACGATTACAGTGCAGATGGCAGGCAGAGGAGTGCCGTTACAGGGAATAATGGACACCAATAGGACACAATGTCATCATTTCACTGTTGGAAATAAGGAACTCTTTCTACAGCTGTGGGTGAAATTTAGAGACCTTCTCAAGTAGTTTCTCTGCTCATACTTCTTTCCGTACCTAAGTCTTTATCTGATGATAAATATCCATTCACTCATTAGAATAAAGAAAAAAATGTATAAAAAGGGACATTGTAAAGACCTGGAAAAATAAGCTCAGAGTAAAGTGGCATCTACGATATTGATGGATTTCTTAATGGGCCCTCAGGGTGTCCTAGGACCCAGGCAGTTGACAGTTGCAGTGAACAAAGCTATCAAAGTAGACAGATGTTTGGGACCTCAGTGGGGCCTGCAGTAGGCTCAGAGTTGTGGCCATAAAGTCATAGCTCAGTTTATATCCAGGCAAAGTTCAGGGAAGGGTGGGGCTGGGAGGAGCTCCCATTCGCAATTCGCAGTGTAATGGTTAGAGGCACGATCACAAATACTGTCTGAGACCATCTATTACTGATGGCTACAATTTTGACATGAGGTTGCACAGTATTTCACTCACAAGAAGTTTCAAGTGTCTTCAGAATGCTTTATGACTCTTCAGGAGCAGTAATTGCACTGAACTATATTTTATGAACCCTACCCAATGTTTAGAACAAGTTTGTGCATTGAATTTTTTCAGTGGAAACATTAAGTTAGCATATTATAGAATTTTTTGTTGTTTGATGAGTATTAAAATAGAATAACCAAGATTATTTTGAGGCTTGGCACCTGTGGCTCAAGTGGCTAAGGCACCAGCCACACACACCTAAGGTGGCAGGTTCAAATCCAGCCCTAGCCGGGAAAACAACAATGATGGCTGCAACCAAAAAA
>NW_003852508.1:5865095-5866253 GCF_000181295.1 Otolemur garnettii | reverse complement strand
TGGAGGTTGCTGTGAGCTGTGATGCCATGGCACTCTACCCAGGGGGACAGCTTGAGGCTCTGTCTAAAAAAAAAAAAAAAAAGATTATTTTGAGAGAAAAATAGTGTTAAGTATATTATAAAATAGGGCCAATGCCTGTGGCTCAAAAGCGTAGGGAGCCGTCCCCATATGCTGGAGGTGGTGGGTTCAAACCCAGCCCCAGCCAAAAAAAAAATTAATTAATAAAAAAAATACAAAACAGATAATCTCTTCATAATGTAAGGGAATCAATCTCATAATAGAAAACAGTTGTTTTCTACATCATTTTAAAAGGCTATGTAAATTAGAAAGAAAGAAAGAAAGAAAAAGAAAAGGCTATGTAAGCTGGGTGTGGTGGCTCATGCCTGTAATCCTAGCACTCTGGGAGGCTGAAGCAGGTAGATTGCTTTGAGCTCACGAGTTCCAGACCAGCCTGAGCAAGAGTGAGACCACCAGTAGGTGCCTGTGGCTCAGTGGGGTAGGGCGCCAGCCCCATATACAGAGGGTGGCGGGTTTGAGCCTGGCCACAGCCAAACTGCAACAAAAAATAGCCAGGCGTTGTGGCGGTCGCCTGTAGTCCTAGCTACGCAGGAAGCTGAAGCAAGAGAATCTCCTAAGCTCAGGAGTTGGAGGTTGCTGTGAGCTGTTTGATGCCACATCACTCTACCCAGGGCAATAAAATGAGACTCTGTCTCTACAAAAAATTAAAAGTAAATTAAATTAATTAAATTACATTAAAATAAAATGAGAGACAGTGTTCAGACTGTGGTTCTATTTTTGCATATTATCTCAAGATAAAATACTCTTTTCACTGTCAAAGTCTTTTTCATCTTAACTTATCTCAGGATTCCTTTTTTTTTTTTGAGACAGAGTCTCACTCTGTCCCCTTGGGTAGAGTGGCATGCCATCATTAGAGCAACCCAGCTCTCAGAGTGCTAGGATTATGGGCATAAATCACCATGCCCGGCCAGGATTCTATTTTTATTTTTTTGAGATAGAGTCTCACTATGCCACCCTCAGTAGAATATTGTGGCGTCACAGCTCACAGCAAACTCTTGGGCTTAAGAGATTCTCTTGCCTCAGCCTCTCAAGTAGCTGGGACTACAGGTGCCTGCCACAATGCCTGGCTATTTTTTTGTT
>NW_003852508.1:5862876-5865075 GCF_000181295.1 Otolemur garnettii | reverse complement strand
GCTTAAGAGATTCTCTTGCCTCAGCCTCTCAAGTAGCTGGGACTACAGGTGCCTGCCACAATGCCTGGCTATTTTTTTGTTGCAGTTGTCATCGTTGTTTAGCAGGCCTGGGCTAGGTTCGAATCTACCACCCTTGGTGCATGTGGCCAGCACCATAACCACTGTGGTATGGGCGCTGAGCCAAGGATTCTTTCTTTCTTTCTTTCTTTCTTTCTTTCTTTCTTTCTTTCTTTCTCTCTCTCTCTCTTTCTCTCTCTCTTTCTCTCTCTCTTTCTCTCTCTCTTTCTCTCTCTCTCTCTCTCTCTCTCTCTTTCTCTCTTTCTCTCTTTCTTTCTTTCTTTTTGCAGTTTTTGGCCAGGGCTGGGTTTGAACCCGCCACCTCCAATGTATAGGGCTAGTGCCCTACTCCTTTAAGCCACAGGTGCCACCTAGGATTCTTTCTTAAAATAAATTTTATTGTGCATATTTGAGGTTAGGATTTTTTTTTTTGAGACAGAGCCTCAAGTTGTCGCCCTGGGTAGTGCCGTAGCATCACAGCAACCTCCAATTCTTTGTGTTTAAGTGATTCTCTTGCCTCAGCCTCCCAAGTAGCTGGGACTCTAGGAGCCCACCACAATGCCCGGCTATTTTTTTGGTGTAAATGTCATTCTTATTTGGTAGGCCCAGCCTGGATTCAAATCTGCCAGCTCTTGTGTATGTGGCTGGCACCCTACCCTCTGAGCTACAAGCGCCGAACCACATTTTTTTTTCTGTGACAGAGTGCCACAACATCACCCTAGCTCACAGAACCTCAAAAACTTCTGGGCTCAAGCAATCTTCCTGCTTCAGTCTCCAGAGTAGCTGGGACCACAGGTGCCCCACCACAACACTCAGCTAATAAGAATGAG
This sequence comes from Otolemur garnettii, assembly GCF_000181295.1. Classification (NCBI taxonomy): domain Eukaryota; kingdom Metazoa; phylum Chordata; class Mammalia; order Primates; family Galagidae; genus Otolemur; species Otolemur garnettii. The sequence continues at coordinate 5,864,188 of NW_003852508.1, read as the reverse complement.
TGTTTTTCATTTTTATTACAGGAATAATGAATACAAAATGTCAAGAGACACTAAAAAAATAGGGATCTGCTTGTGCATTACAGTGTATTAGTTATAAAAGTGCTTAAAAGCAGGATAGGGAACATTCTCTCTGAGAAACCTAATCCCACAAACCCAAATATCAGTCATCAATGGGTCTATCAGTCTAGATTTAAAAACTGATTTTAGGCATAAAATAAGAGAATTAGGCAGGGTGGCACCCATGGCTCAGTGGGTAGGGTGCCAGCCCCATATACCTAGGGTGGTGGGTTCAAACCCGGCCCCAGCCTAACTGCAAAAAAAATATATATATAGGCAGGTGTTGCGGCAAGCGCCTGTAGTCCCAGCTACTTGGGAGGCTAAGGCAAGAGAATTGCCTAAGCCCAGGAGTTGGAGGTTGCTGTGAGCTGTGACGCTACAGCACTCTATGGAGGGCGATAAAGTGAGACTCTGTCTCTAAAAAAATAAAAGTAGGCTGGTGGTCACATCTGTGTACTTATCCAGCATCCTAAACAACTCTTGGCAGTCACCTTTCTAATGGCAGATGGCCCCTATAAGATAATCCACGTTTAAAAGAAAGATAGTCAGCCATTCTTTATCAAGAGTTCCTGGCCAGTTGAAGGGGTTTATATCCATAGTCCTAGCACTCTGGGAGGATGAAGCCCATGGATTGCCTGAGTTCAGGAATTCGAGATCAGCCTGAGCCACAAGGAAACCCTGTCTCTACTAAAAAAAAAAAAAAACTACTCACGCCTGTAAGTGTAGCATCTGGGAAGCCGAGGCGGGTGGATTGTCTGACCTCGTAGATTCGAGACCAGCCTGAGCAAGAGTGAGACCCCCCATCTCTAAAAAAAGCCGAGTGCTGTAGCAATGCGCCTGTAGTCCCAGCCACTTGGGAGGCTGAGGCAAAAGAATCACTCAAGCCCAAGAGTTTGAGGTTGCTATGAGTTGTGATGCCACTGCACTCTACCAAGGATGACCAAGTGAGACTCTGTGTCAAAAAAAAAAAAAAACTCCAAAAAACAGAAACTAGCCAGGTGTTGTGGTAGTGTCCTATCATCCCAGCTATTCAGGAGGCTAAGGCAAGAGGGTTCTGAGAGTCCCAGAGTTGGAGGTTGCTGTGAACTGACTCCACTACACTCTAGCCAGGGCAGAGAGTGAGACTTTGTCTCAATAAAATAAAACAGAGGCTAGCCTGGGCAACACAACTAGACACCATCTCTAAAATAAATAAATAAAAATTACTTCGATGTTAAATTTTGTTATGCATCTTTGCCATGATTTTTTTTTTTTT
>NW_003852508.1:5859261-5862290 GCF_000181295.1 Otolemur garnettii | reverse complement strand
GAAATAATATATTTAAAGTGAGACCAATGACGGATGCCGAATGGACTAACCATATGAATTCTGGGGCTCTAAAGGTATTGCCCGGAGGCATAGGCTGTCCTACACTCTGAAAGGCTTCTCCCCTGCTGTCTAGTCTCTGCTCCTATCTCTTCCTGTCTGATCCCAGCATTGACTGCAGTGTGAGGGCTGGACACTCCTCCCGAGTGAAGCTTCAGTTTTCAAAGTGTTCACCTCATACCCTCTCTCTAAGTGGCTACCTGTCAGTCCCCATTTCAGCTCTACCTCTCTACTTACAGGACTGCTGACCACCAACTGACATATTACCTGTATTGATTCTCTAAGAGCTGTCAAAGTGGAGGGATAGACTATTCTAAGGCAACCCTGAGCTCTTAGCTGAGTGGGATCATAAAATGCCCCCATTAAAGGTTTCATTCAATAATAATCTTAGCTAAAGTAAATGGACATCAGTCTCCACCCCCCACAACTAATACACAGACCATTATCAATGGACAGAGCGCACTGAACTGCGGCAGTATCAGTTTCCACATTTTTAAATGATTCCTTTAATGAAAAGCTGCGTTCTTTTCAGGCCATAAAACACCAAGGAAAAGTCTATTCATTTAGCTATTGTACATATTAGTTTGTTTATTTATGGCTAATGCTGCCATCAGCATTCCCTGAGTGTAGAGTTAACTCACTTAATGATTGTTTGATAAATTGATAAAAAGCAGACAGGAAGAAATTGGCCGTCATGCTATCATGCAGGGTGACTTCAGTTAATTTTTTTTACTTCAAACACAGATCCACTGTCTTTATACTCTATGTAATAAATTATCCCTCTCATATAAAGTGTTTTTTATTTGCATGTCTATTTAATCTAGGGTACAAAAAAACTGATTTTTAACCACATGCTTAGGAAAGGAAATAACCATGTCATCGTCATTTTACTAAGAGAGACAACACTGTTAGTTATTTGAAGTAGATCTTCACAACCAAATTTGTGCTTTATTGCAAGAATCATCTCCTCATTCTTTCTCTTCCTTTCTTCCCTCCCCTTCTCTCTGAGCACCTCCATCTGGAGCATTTCAGCACTTCTGTGCTTTGCACAGCAAGCCCTCAATGACTGTTGTCAGAATCAATTCTGGGGAAAAAATAGTGACTAAATGAGGCTAGTCATGAACAGATCTAGGAAAAGAATTGGCACTCTACACCTTGGTGTTTTCTAATGATTCTGGTTCAAAATTTGATTCACTATTTGTACAGTTCTAAAGATACTATCTTTTTTTTTTCTTTTGAGACAAACTCTTACTGCGTCACCCTGGGTAGAGTGCTATGTGGTATCATCATAGCTCACAGCAACCTCAAACTCTTAAGTTCAAACAATTCTCTTGCCTCCGAAGCTGGGACTATAGGAGCCCACCATGATGCCTGATTAGTATTTTTGTGTAGTTTTTTTTTCTACTTTTTGTAGAGATTGGGTCTCTTTGCTTAGGCTGGTCTCAAACTCCTAAGCTCAAGCAATACGCCTGCCATAGCCTCCCAGAGTGCTAGGATTACAGGTGTAAGCCAATGCAAGTGAGCTGTGGAAAGATACTGTATTTAAAGGTGTTCAATTGTATTTACTTGTCAATGACTGGCTAATGCAGAAATGGTGAAAAATAAGAATATGAAAATGTAGACAGTAAAATGTAAAATGCTCTTTCATTAAATTATCCCCTCTTTTTTTGTCGAGACAGACATACAAATCTGAAAGAAGACTTAAAAAAAAAAAGTCTCTAAAAGTCACTTGCCTGGGCCTTCAAAATTATGTTGTGCTGGAACAAATAGGGCAGAAAGGCCACCCCACAGCACAATCACTAATTGCAGTTCACAAATGTGAGCACTCAGAAAGAGGCAACATGACTTCCAGTCCGGCCTGGGAACTTCCCTCTTCAGCTCTCACACTCTAACTTCCAAGGGATGGGGCAGCACCTGAAATGCTCATCACCCTTCCAGCCTGAACATGTTAGTGTCCTGCATTCTCTTGTCCCTTCCCCCTCTGCCCTGCTCTGTCTGTCCCCTGCACTCAGGATCTTTCTTCCCTTGCCCTCTCTGCACTGGCATCTCCTCTGTTGTGATCTGACTTGCTATTCGGAATCTCTATTTGTGTGTCTCAGAGGCAACTGATTTTGACACATTTAAAAACTAAACCATAAGATCTTTCCTACCAACCTGACCATCCCCCTCGCATTAAGTTTATTCAATAAACCACACCTCACATTCAGTTTATTCAATTCATCTCTGAAGCCTACGGTTCCTCTTCTAAACTCCTGGCTGATACAATAGCTGTGGCCTCTGTTCCTGCCCCTCTCCACATCATTTGGTTCCCCGCCAGCCACCATCTTTTCAAAACACAAATCTTTTATCATTCCTTTGCTCAAGGCCTTTTACTAGCTTCACATTTATTGTCCAAAACCTTTTAACACCAACCTAGTAAGGGTTGCCTCTTCCTCCAATTTCAGCTTGAGATAGTCTTCCCTTAGAACCTTGTGCCACGTGGCTTTCTCGCAGTTTTTTTAACAGCCAAACTACTTTCTGCCTCAGGGCCTTTTCTTAAGCTATTTCTTCTGCCTGGAGCTGTGTCCCCACCCAGCTGTGGAGGATGACTGCCTGGGTTGGAATCTAGGCTCCTATTTAACCACCTGTGACCTTTAACTTCTGCTGGCATCAGTTTCCTTATCTGCAAAATGGGAGAAATAACAAGGGCTTATCTGATTGGTCCATGATAAGGAATAAATACAATCATTTGCATAATTTTGTCCTTAATGAAGTGCTTGTCACTTAGTAGATGTTCAAAAAATGGTAGATATGAATATCAATATGATTTCCTTCTGTATCTCCAACCTGCATACTGGCTTGTGCATTACAGGTGGCTCCGTGAACAGTTGTTGAATGAATAAATGATTGAGTATATGAAAAATGAGATCTGGCTCGGCGCCTGTGGCTGAAGTGGCTAAGGCTCCAGCCACATACACCTGAGCTGGAGGGTT
>NW_003852508.1:5858044-5858993 GCF_000181295.1 Otolemur garnettii | reverse complement strand
ATAAAAGAAAGAAAAATGAGATCTGGCTTTCCCTTTATTGTCATTCCCACAGAACCAAAATATCCCTAAGTAAGATCGGCAGTAGCCACTCAGGGCATATGACAGTCTGAAGAGGGGAATGCAAGGATGCAAAGCAAAAGGACAAACAAGAAAGCTTGGCATGTGCAAAGATGGGAAGGGAAACACCATGGTGTCCTTATGCCCCATGCTAGCCACTATTGTCTATCTTCCACTGAATAGGCAAAAGGAGACAGCAGCCCCAGACATTATCAGGTAGTGCCCTACATGAGTGGGAGTGGGGTGGGAAGCCGATGAGACCCATTCTTTCCATCAACAGTCTGTGGTACAGGTATGCTGGGCGGTGCCTGTGGCTCAGTGAGCAGGGTGCTAGCCCCATATACAGAGGGTGGCGGGTTCCAACCCAGCCCCAGCCAAACTGCAATAAAAAAAAATAGCCAGGCATTGTGGCAGGTGCCCGTAGTCCCAGCTACTCCAGAGGCTGAGGCAAGAGAATCCCCTAAACCCAGGAGCTGGAGGTTGCTGTGAGCTATGACGCCACAGCACTCTACCAAGGGCAATAAGGTGAGACTCTGTCTCTAAATAAAAAAAAAAAAGAAAGAAAGAAAGAAAATGAATGCTCGGGGCAGTGCCTGTGGCTCAAAAGAGTAGGGCACTGGCCCCATATACCGGAGGTTGGGGGTTCAAACCTGGCCCTTTCAAACCCAGCCCAAAAAAAAAAAAAAAAAAAAGAAAATGAATGCTCTCAGATACTCCATCTGACTCTCATCTAGCTGCATATAGACCTTGTCACTTCCGTGCACTGTCAACCTCTCCCTTAATGAAAGGAAGTGAGCATATTCATTCCACTAGATTTATAGACTGGCACAATGCATCACACTCTCAGTAAGCAATTAAGCCCCGTGCATCAAAAGATCTATAGTCTTTGGCT
>NW_003852508.1:5844818-5857895 GCF_000181295.1 Otolemur garnettii | reverse complement strand
GGGAGGCAGAGGCAGGAGACTCGCTTGAGCCCAGGAGTTGGAGGTTGCTGTGAGCTGTAATGCCATGGCACTCTACCCAGGGGGACGGCTTGAGGCTCTGTCTCAAAAAAAAAAAGATCTATAGTCTTTAATCTGGTAGTTCCAGTTTTATAAAGAGGGTCAGAAATGCAAAAAATTATGACCAAGGATGTTCTCAGCAGCACTCTTTTTTTTTTAAGAGACAGAGTCTCACTTTATCCCCCTCAATAGAGTGCTGTGGCGTTGCAGCAACCTCCAACTCCTGGGCTTAGGTGATTCTCTTGCCTCAGCCTCCTGAGTAGCTGAGACTACAGGGGACCGCCACAATACCTGGCTATTTTTTTGTTGCAGTTTGGCCGGGGCTGGGTTGGAACTGGCCACCCTCAGTATATGGGGCCAGCGCCCTACTCACAGAGCCATAGGCGCCACCGCACAGCACTCTTTTTTAACAATGAAAAGTAAGACTCAGTGCCTATAACACAGTGGTTATGGCGCCAGCCACATACACAGAGGTTGGTGGGTTTGAACCAGCCTGGGCCAGCTAAACAACGATGACAACAACAAAAAATAGCCAGACATTGTGGAGGGCACCTGTAGTCCCAGCCACTTGGGAGGCTGAGGCAAGAGAATTGCTTAAACCTAAGAGTTTCAGGTTGCTGTGAGCTGTGAAGCCACAGCACTCTACCAAGGGCGACATAGTGAGACTCTTGTCTCAAACAAAACAAAAAAATGAAAAGTGATAATAACCTAAATGTTCAGCAACAAGACTTGTGTATACAATTGAGTATGAAATGGCTATTAAAATTGAGGTTTTTCAAACAATGTTGGGATTCTTTCTACATTTTTCAGAGTCTTTTACATGACATGGGAAAAAGATCATAAAATGATACTTAGTCAAAAAGAATCCCAAAACTCTCTATATAGCAGGTATAGGTATAGGGGGCTTATTTATAGTTCTTCATTCAAGACAAGTAGAAACTAAAAATTTCCAGGCATTAGTAGCTAGGCAGAGGGAAATTAGATGGGAAAAACTTCCCAACGGGCCTTATTTAAATTCTTTCAGAGCTGCCTTTATGGGCTGAAGCCATTATGCCACCTAAGCCTGGCCTGTGACTAAAATGGGCCAATTTCCTAGTCTGTCAAATGAAGGGGGAGGATGATATTAGTATTTATAAGGCTTCTATGAACAAAATATGCAGTCAATTTAGTTAACTTTTGCCACTATCAGATCTTTTTGGGTCAGGTTTGGAAAGGACAATGGTGTGCAGAGCTGATAAGCATTTGAATTAGAAAACTGGGAGGAAGTTTCCCACCTGTCACTAGCAGCCTCCGACAGGGCGATAGAGAGTGAGAGGATCCCGGAATAGGTGTCCCCTTTGTTGGGAGAAGGGGGAGCAGCACCGCAGACTGAGGAATACAAGCAGATGCTGCTGAGGCTTGGGTGGCAGATGGCCTGGACACCTTCTCCCCGTTGTGTCCCTGGGGAGCCAGAGGACACCTCGGGTTCTGCCTGCCCCTAGTTTTCTGGTCTTTTTTTTTTTTTCCTTGAGACAGAGTCTCACTTTGTCACCCTCAGTAGAGTGCCGTGGCGTTATAGCGCACAGCAACCTCAAGCTCTTGGGTTCAAGCGATTCTCTTGCCTCAGCCTCCTGATTAGCTGGAACTACAGGCGCCCGCCACAATGCCCAGCTATCTTTAGAGATGGAGGCCTGCTCTAGCTCAGGCTTAGTGTTCTGGTCTTGAATGGAAACCCATCTAGCCCCATACTCTAAGATACTTAAGGCCACGGCTCCCCACCAGCCAGAGACTGCGGCCCCAGCACAGCCCCCTTTGGTGCGCAGTGGGCGTCTACGGAGGTTTCCGATAAGGTCACCGCAGAGGAGTCCCCGGAGGGGCTGAAGGGTCTGTTTGAAGCTTTTCATGCCTAATCAGACCTCCTAAATGCGAGGGCATTTAATTGGCTTGGAATTTCCGATCGATTCCCGAATTCAACTCACTTTGCAAAAGGCGCCGCCCGCAGGGCTCGCCTGGAGCTTTGAGGGGCACCTGGTGGGAGTGGGAGGAGGGGTTCAGAGCTAGGACCCCGGCCCGCGCCCCTACACTAAGCTGGGGAAGAGGGTTCTCCGCGGCACAGGCCGGAACTCTTCCTCCTCTGAGCCTCCAGGAGGGGATTAGAGACTTTGTGTCTTGAGACGAGTCCACTCTGTCCCCCTGGGTAGAGTGCCACGGTGTCGCAGCTCCAGGCAAGCTCACACGCTTGCGCGCTAGCGATTCCCTTGCCTCAGCTTCTCAAGTAGCTGGGACTACAGGCACCGCTCACATTGCCTGGCTATTTTTAGAGATAGGGATCTTGCTCAGGCTGATCTCGAACTCCTGAGCAGAAGCGATCCACCCTCCTCGGCCTCCCAGAGTACTAGGATTACAGGTGTGAGCCTCCGCGCCCACCTGGATTCCAGACATTTAAAACAACATTTTTGTAGGCCGTTGCAGGGGTTCGCCTATAATCCTAGTACTCTGGGAGCCCGAGGTGGGTAGATAGCCCGGGCCCGGGAGTTCAAGACCAGACTGAGCAAGAGTGAGACCTCCTGCCTCTACTGAAAATAGATAAAATAGCCGGGCGTTGAGGTAAGCTTTTTCCGTCGACCTTAGGTATTCTCAGTAAAATGACTTTAAACGGGCAATTGTCCATTATTAGATATTTAGGTAGCTCCCAATTTTCGAATATTACAAATAGCTGTGCTAAACATCTGTGTAGGTAAATACATGCCTGCATCCCACATTGTTTTTCGTGCAAATAAATTTCTAGACGAAACTAATGGAACCAAACAAGGGGAAGGTTGGGTGGGCTCAGGTGTGCAGCAAATTGCAGCACAGAGGCAGAGACTACAACCTGGGCTATTGTTATTACTTCCTAGATTTACTCGGCTGCTTCCTGCCCCCCCCCCCGCCCCCAGTTATTATTCAGAGCTTTTCTGGATGAACCGGGAGCCCTGTTTTCACCTGGACAAAAGGTGCCAGAGGTTCCCACCTAGGAAACGCTGACCTGGCCTAGACCCGTGTTTAGGGTGGAGGTGGGAGTTCAAGAGGGGAAAAGGCCCAGGCGGGCCCAAATCCTGGTTACGTAAATGGGTGTCCCTCCCCCGCCCCACGTAGCACTCAGGACCGGGCCCCCCAACCCATGCGTGGGCGTGGCAGGGGGCGTAACAAGGCAGTGACCACAGGTGGCCCTTCTCCGAGCCCCAAAGTGTCCTAGTCTCTCCCTTCTCATCTCCCCACCTCACCCCACCCCTGCCAACCTCCTTCCCTTCCCCTCCTCCCTGGCCTCGGTGTATGGGATCTGCCCAGCCGCCCCCCGAGGCTGGCCTGAAGGGGGCGGGGTAAGAGCGGGCGGGGAGCGCGCTGGGGACTCGCACAGCGGACAAAGAGGACCAAACCGCTTTCTCCCTCCTCCCTCCACTCACGCCCCAGACAGCCCGGAGTCCCAGACCGACTCCTGGCAGAGCTGCCCCCGCCCAGCTGCCTCCCTAACCCCGGCGCTGGGGCGCTCTAACTTTGGGGAGTGCCCAGGCTGCAGCTAGAGACCAGCCGCCGGACGAATGGGTCTAACTCAGCTCTCTCTACCTGCAAACTGAAACCCGGCGACTGCCTTCTTTCCGAGGCGGTTTTCTTTTCGCAGGAAAGGGTCCTGGACGTGAGAGAGAGGTTCTCCATGGGGCAAGGAATCAAAACTGTCAGGCAGCCTTTTCCCTTACTTGCCTTTCTGTTTTACTGGCTGCTCAGGGACCGAAAGGTTGAAGCCTAAGTGCAAGTTTGATGCCACCATTCACTGGGCGTTTCGTGATGTTTTTATATTAATTGCATCCCTGATTCCCGGTTATATCCTTCACTGCAGTGTGAACTTCTTGAATACAAGGGACTAGCTCCTAGGTTTCTTATGTCACTTCCTTCATAGGTTAATATATGTGTGTATGTGTGTGTATATATATTTGTACATATTATATATATATATGTTTTAATATATAACCTGTCCACGTATGTACTACTGCTTGGGCAAGAAATACTAGCTAAGAGTAAAACAGCAACAATTCTCCTGCACTGGCAGTAGACTATTTCTCATACTCACTACCACTTGAATATATATATATATATATATGTATGTATATATATGTATATATATATACTTTTTTTTTTTTTTAAGACAGAGTCTCAAAAGCAAGACTGTGGCTTACTTATAATTTTCTTTTATTTTCTTTTTGAGAGACAGAGTCTCACTCTGTTGCCTGGGCTCACAGCAACCTCCAACTCTTGGACTGAAGCAATTCTCTTGCCTCAACCTCCCAAGTAGCTGGGACTACAGGTGTCTGCCACAACATCTGGCTATTTTTTTGTTTCGGTTGTTTAGCTGGCCCTGGCCTGTTTTGAACCTGCCACCCTTGGTGTATGTGGCTGGCACCATAACAACTGTGCTATGGGTGCCGAGCCTTATTACACTCTTAATGAAAGAGAAAATAATAATTTTGATCATATTTCTACCATTTCTGCGAGCATTTTCCAAATTGTGTTAATGCTCATTTTGAGAAGCTCACTTTACAGTTTTGTTATCATTTTTAATTTTGAATTCTATGATGAAAATCATATGTGAAAAATCCACACAGAAGTTCCCTTTATGGTCTCATAATTTATATTATGGACATTGAGTAAAATCTAAACAATCATTATTAGGTTGATTATAAGTTTGTCTAAAAAGAGGGTAAAAAATTCTATTGGTATCTATTAGTTCTAGCCATACCGGGGGTAAAATCATCTGCATACTTCCAATTCAATCAGATAGGTATTTATTTCCATTGCATTATTGGAAGAGCTGAAAACTGGTCTATTTTTCTTAAAAAAAAATTTTTTTTTAAACCTATAGGCAGGCCAGGGGGTTGGTGGCTCACTCCTGTTTTTTCCTAACACTTTGGGAGGCTTAGGGGGATGAACTGCTTGAGCTTAGGAGTTCGAGACCAGCCTGACAAAAGTGAGACACCACCCCACCTCCCCATCTAAACAGAGCTAAAGCAGAAACTAAACAGAAAAACCAGATGGGTGCATCTGTGGTCCCAGCCACTGGGGAGGCTGAGGCAGGCATTTCACTTGAAACCAAGACTTTGAGTGAGACCCTGTTGCAAAAAAAAAAAAAAAAAAAAAAGCCTATGGGCAGTATATCTTGATCTATTTGTTAGTCTAGTTTGCATAGTCAGAAAGCATTATTTTAACCTAGTACTTCTGCTAGTACTATAATACAAGAGGGGTTTGGCATTCTGGTTTTGCAACATGTTCTTGAATAAATTTCTATGTGTTTCACAGTGTTTGTTTGTTTGAAACACTCTTACTTTGTCATCCACAGTAGAGTGCTGTGGTGTCATAGCTCATAGCAACTTCAAACTCTTGTGTACAAGCAATCCTCTTGCCTCAGCTTCCTGAGTAGCTGGGACTACAGGTGCCCCCTACAATACTTGACTATTTTTAGAGACAAAGTCTTGCTCTGGCTAAGGCTGGTCTTTTTTTTTTTTTTGAGACAGAGCCTCAAGCTGTCCCCCTGGGTAGAGTGCCATGGCATCACAGCTCACAGCCACCTCCAACTCCTGGGCTTAGGCAATTCTTCTGCCTCAGCCTCCCAAGTAGCTGGGACTACAGGCGCCTGCCACAACGCCCTGCTATTCTTTGTTGCAGTTTGGCCGGGGCTGGGTTTGAACTCGATACCCTCGGTATATGGGGCTGGGCCCTACTCACTGAGCCACAGGTGCCTCCCTATTTTTTGGTTTTTTGGTTGCAGCCATCATTGTTGTTTGGAGGGCCTGGGCTGGATTTGAACTCGCCACCTTAGGTCTATGTGGCTGGCCCCTTAGCCACTTGAGCCACAGGTGCTGAGCCCTAAGGCTGGCCTTGAACCTGTGAGCTCAGGCAATCCACCTGCTTTGGCCTCCCAAATGCCGGGATTACAGGTGTAAGCCAAGCCCCGCCTGGCCTCTCAAGTTTAGATTATATATATATATTTCCATGTTTTCTCTTTCATTCTTTTTTTCTTAGCAATAATGGCACCTCGGAAAAACCTCATTGGCTAAGATACTGCCTTTGCATAAAACTATTTTCTCTGTCATTCTACACATTTCCCCATTTCCTTTTAAAAATCACAACCTCTATGCTGAAACATACACATTCTTCAGGGGGTTTTTTGTTTTTGTTTTTGAGACAGAGCTTCAAGCTGTCGCCCTAGGTAGAGTGCTGAGGCATCACAGCTCATAGCAACCTCCAACTCTTGGGCTTAAGTAATTCACTTGCCTCACCCTCCCAAGTAGATGGGACTACAGGTGCCCACCACAACGCCCAGATATTTTTTGTTGTAGTTGTTAATGTCGTTTAGCTGACCCGGGCTGGGCTCGAACCTGCCAGCCTCGGTGCACCTGGCTGGCACTGTAACCACCATGCTACAGGCACCGAGTCAAGACCTTACCTCCTTTTGTGTGTGTGTTGCAGTTTTTGTCTGGGGCTGGGTTTGAACCCACCACCTCCAGTATATGGGGCCAGTGCCCCACTCCTTGAGCCATAGGCACCTTCTAAGACCTTACCTCCTAAAAGAAAAAAAATTAAAAGGCTGGGTGCAGTGGCCTATGCCTGTAATCCTAGCACTCTGGTAGGCCAAGGTGGGTGGATTGCTTGAGCTCACAAGTTTGAGACCAGCCTGAGCAAAAGTGAGACCCCTGTCTTTACTTAAAATAGAAAACTTAGGCAAGAGGATCACTTGAGCCCAAGTTGGAGGTTACTGGACTCCATGGCACTCTACCCAGTGCAATAGCTTGAGACTCTGTCTCAAAAGAGACAAAAAAGGAATTTCAGGCGAGAAGTGGGTGATACACAGTTTGAAGAATTTGGTAGAGATTTCCTTCTTGGCTTGGGTATAAGTTCTGAGAAGGCATGTAATCATCACCATTTTTATGTGTCAGTCATCTGGTAGACATTTCTAGTTACCTTTCCCTACAGTGCCTCTGAGCAAACATTGGGTACTGATTGGACATTTGCTCCCACTCACAAGGCTTCTTACCAGAAATTGATTTGTTGATTTTTAAAATGCCTCTTAGAAAAAGAACCCCCATTAAATTTCATATTGGAAAAAGAAACAATGTCTGATGGACATCATCAGAAATGTCTGTGTGCTGCATATGTACAATTTTTTGTAGTCATTATATTGAACGTGCCTAGTTTTAAGACTATGACCTTGAGTTGTCATTGCTTTAGAAAACATGGACTGGTTAGGACATCCATTAATGTCCTAGAACAAATGCTATAGCACAATCCCCAAGAGATACAGGGATTTTACTGGTCTCCGGACACGGGAATCCATTTGTTGGAGCATATGCTGCGTGCATTGAGCTGTAAAATGAACTTAATTTCCGTGCCAGACTGAACTAGGTGAAAGACCGAGCAACTGGATAAAACGAGGGCTGCACAGCCTTTCCAGGATTTTTTCCAGATACTGTCACACGTGCCTTTTGGTTTATTTGACGAGACCACGCAGAATAAAGAGGAACAAAATCCAAAGCAATGTCTAGGAAGCTCTCGTTGTGAAACCTTTACTTTCATGCCGTGCTTCGTGGGGACAAGTCCAAGAGGACAATGCCTGATTGTTAAAATCATCCTCTAAGTGAAAAACTATTAAAGCCATTTTTCTGGCCGGGTACAGTGGCTCATGCCTATAATTCTAGCACTCTGAGAGGCTGAGGTGGCTGGATTGCTTGAACTCATGAGTTCGAGACCAGCCTGAGCAAAAGCTCTACTAAAAATAGAAAAATAGACTCGATGGTTCAGCACCTGTGGCTCAAGCAGTTAAGGTGCCAGCCACATACACCTGAGCTGGTGGGTTTGAATCCAACCTGGGCCCACCAAACAACAATGACCGCTACAACCAAAAAATAGCCGGGCATTGTGGTGGGCACCTGTAGTCCCAGCTACTTGGGAGTCTGAGGCAAGAGACTCGCTTGAGCCCAGGAGTTGGAGGTTGCTGTGAGCTGTGATGCCACGGCACTCTACCCAGGGGGACAGCTTGAGGCTCTGTCTCAAAAAAAAAAAAAAAAAAGAAAAGAAAAACAGGCCAGTTCCTGTAGCTCAGCAGTTAGGGCACCAGCCATATACACCAGAGCAGGTAGGTTTGAATCCAGCCCAGGCCTGCCAAACAACAATGACAACTACAACCAAAAAAATAAAATAAAATAAAATAGAAAAATAGAAAAACTGAGTTAAGAGGATCACTTGAGCCCAAGCGTTTGCGGTTGCTGTGAGCTATGACATCATGCGTCAGAGTACTCTACCCAGGCCACAGCTTGAGACTGTCTCAAAAAAACCAAATAAACAATTCTGCCTCATTGCCTGTAGCTCAGCGGGTAGGGTGCCAACCACATACACCAGAGCTGGCAGGTTCTAATCTAGCCTGGGCCTGACCAACAACGACAACCAAAAAAAAAAAAAAATAGCCAGGCTTTGTGGCAGGCGCCTGTAGTCCCAACTACTTGGGAGGCCGAGGTGAGAGAATCGCTTAAGCCCAAGAGTTTGAGGTTGCTGTGAGCTGTGATGCCGTGGCACTCTACCTAGGGCGATAGCTTGAGACTCTGTCTCACAAACAAACAAACATTAAAAAGTAACTGGGACGCTAGGTGCCTGCCACAGTGCCCAACTATTTTTAGAGATGAGGTCTTGCTCTAGCTCAGGCTGGTCTTAAACCTGTGAATTCAGGTAATCTACCTGCTTCAGCCTCCCAGAGTGCTAGGATTACAGGCGTGAGCCACTGCACCTGGCTATGTGATGAGTTTCTTAAGCTGACAATAAAGAGAAAGGCAGCCTGAGATGGCAAGAGGGCAGGAACAGAAGCTCTGGGTGCTGCACTGTCTGCCCAGCACAGGTCCATGGGCGAGTGAAGCCTTTCTCAGAGGCTGCTCCTGCCCTTAGAAGTGTGAACAGCTCCTGCAGAGACAGACCATGAACACATGAATATGCCAAGCAATTCAATTTACCAGCACGTACTAAGTGCCAAATGATTTCAAAGTTCAAGGTAAAATCCGGTCTGTTCCTTAAGTTTAGAACTTCATGTGATTTTTGGGAAAACCTGAGGTTAAAAGCTAGATGGGGCTTAAAGAGTAATGACAGGAAATAGAACTGGGACCAACTCATGATCCTATCTTGATGGAAAGAGGGGTCACATTTGCACAGATCTCTATTAAGCTAGAGAAGATGGGGTTGAAATTAGCCCTAATTCTAGAGTAGTGGTTCTCAAAGTGGGGTCCCTAATGAGCAGTATCAGTGTCACCTGGGAATTTATTAGACATGCAAAGTCTCTAGCTCAACACCAGCCTACTAAATCAGAGACTGTGAGGGTGGGGCCAACAGTGTGTGTTATAACAAACCCTCCAGGTGATTCTGATGTACACTCAAGTTTGAGAGCTCCTGATCTCGAACTATCCTTTCTAGTATGGGAGCCATTAGCTAACTGTGGCCATTGAGCTCTTGGAAAGTGGCTAGTTGAAATTCAGAAGTGCTGAAAGTATAATATACACCTGATTCCAAAGGTTATGTGGAAAAAGAAAGCACAATAGCTTACTAATAATTTCATTTAGGTTATAGGTTGCAATGATATTAATTTTTTCCCTATTGTTATTATTCTTTTTTTTTTGGAGACAGAGTCTCACTATATCACTCTTGGTAGAGTGTCGTGGTGTCACAGCTTACAGCAACCTCAAACTCCTGGGCTTACGCGATTCTCTTGCCTCAGCGTCCCAAGTAACTGGGACTATAGGCACCTGCCACAACACCTGGCTATTTTTTGGTTCTAGTTCTCATTGTTGTTTGGCAGGCCTGGGCTGGATTCAAACCCGCCAGCTCTGGTGTATGTGGCTGGTACCTTAGCCACTTGAGCTACAGGAGCTGAGCCCTTGTTATTATTTTTGATATATTAGATTATACAAAATGTAGTGCTAAAATTAATTTCCTATGTTAAGTTTTGTTTTTTTGTTTGTTTGTTTGTTTGAGACAGAGCCTCAAGCTATCCCCCTGGGCAGAGTGCCGTGGCACCACAGCTCACAGCAACCTCCAACTCCTGGGCTCAATCGAGTCTCCTGCCTCAGCCTCCCAAGTAGCTGGGACCACAGGTGCCTGCCACAACGCCTGGCTATTTTTTTTGGTTGCAGCCATCATTGTTGTTTTGGTGGGCCCTGGCTGGATTCAAACCCGCCACCTTAGGTGTATGTGGCTGGCACCTTAGCCACTTGAGCCACAGGCGCCGAGCCTATGTTAAGTTTTAATTTTTCAAATGTGACTACTAGAAAACTTAAAATATTTCTATTGTATAATGCTGATCTAGAATGTGAAAATATTCCCTCAATATTCCCTCCATTCTAAGTGTGGGTTTGGGGACGAGGGTTTTTTTTTTAATTTTTTAGAGACAGAGTCTCACTTTCTTACCCTCAGTAGAGTGTTATGGCGTCACAGTTCACAGCAACCTCCAACTCCTGGTCTTAGGCGATTCTCTTGACTCAGCCTCCCAAGTAGCTGGGACTACAGGAGGACTCCCGCCACAACACTGAGCTATTTTGTTGCAGTTTAGCTGGTCCCAGGTTTGAATCCGTCACCTGTGGTATATGGAGTGGGTGCCCTACCTACTGAGCCATAAGCACAGCCCTTATTTTATTTTTTTTTTTGAGACAGAGTCTTACTACGTTGCCCTTGGTAGAGTGCTGTGGCATCACAGCTCACAGCAGCCTCAAACTCTTGGGGTTAAGTGATTCTCTTGACTCAGCCTCCGAAGTAACTGAGACTACAGGTGCCCACCACACCCAGCTGTTTTTTTGTTATTGATGTCACTGTTGTTTTAGCAGGCCCTGGCTGGGTTTGAACCCACCAGCCCCAGTGCATGTGGCCAGCACTCTAACCACTGAGCTATAGGTGCTGAGCTGAAGTGGGGTTTCTTATTACCTATTTTGTCCATTTCCTGCAGAGAAGGAATTATCATCATCATGATCATACTCTTTCTCTGGACAAGAGCAATTTTTTTTTTTTTTAAGACAGAGTCTCACTTTTTGTCACTCTCTAAAGAGAGCTATGGTGTCATAGCTCACAGTAACCTCAAACTCTTGGGCTCAATCCATTCTCTTGCCTCGACCTCCCAAGTAGCTGGGACTACAGGTGCCCACCACAATGTCTGGCTATTTTTTTAGAGACAGGGTCTCGTTCTTGTTCAAGCTGGTCTTGAACTCCTGATCTCAAGCAATCTACCCATCTCGGCATCGCAGAGTGTTCGAGTTACAGGCATAAGCCACCATGCCTGGCTTCTAGAGCAACTCTTACCCGATATTCTGAATAATGGAGGCCCTGTGTCCTTAATGCAAAGTTTCCAAATAGTGCCATCAAAAAGTACTGTCACAATGAGTAACATGGCTTTCACTGGAGAGTCTGGAATCTTCACAGGACGATTACTACATTACTATATTCCAACTTGGCTGGTGTTAAAAAAAAAAGTAAGATAAAGAAAAGATGGTTTAGGGTGGTGCCTGTGGCTCAAGGAGTAGGGTGCCAGCCCCATATGCCAGAGGTGGTGTGTTCAAACTCGGCCCTGGCCAAAAAAAAAAAAAGATGGTTTAAAAAAATAGTAGGGGCTCTGTGTCTTGAAATAAAATTGCCTCCTTAGTTTGCCCTTGCACAGTTGAGCATCAGTGCCTTATTGATCAGAATTAGGAAGTTAATAAGGTTTGGGCTAATTAATCAGATGGGTAGGGACTGGAACTGCACTGCAAGGCTTAATCAAGTCATCAGAGCTCTCAAGCCATGAAGAAGGTAATTAAAGGAAGAGGATGCCTGTTATATAGTAACAGGAGCCCAGGAGAGGACAAGAGCAAGATAGAGAACTTCCATTTTCTTTTGTACACTTTCCTGATATAAATCAGGCCCAATGACCACAGCACGGTGCTTGGCTTCCTATCACGGAATCAAGTTGAATGAATTTATAAATCACCTCATTGGGTAATTTACTTGCCTGAGACTAAATGTCAATGAAACTATTCTTATTTATAACAAATTTAGTCTTTGCTAGGTTTTGCAGAAATGAGCTTTTGACAATAACCTGTAGTTGTCGTTAAAGGTGGCAGCAATTCTGACTTATAAGCAAGAACTAATTCAGGACCGGGAGCCTTATGAACTGTAGAGAGTTATTTATTCAGGTAAAATTATGCTGTGAGGGGAATGTTGGGGATTCTGGGGGAATATTTTTTAACCCCTTAATCAGTCACATTGTCCCTCCTCAAAATATTTCATTGTATCTTTCCCAAACTCAAATGGGAAAGGAAAAGGGGGTCGTAGGGAGGAAAAGATGCGAAGGGGAGAAGGCAAAGGATCCTGGACATCTGAGTGTGGATTAGGTTCTCTTGGCCTCGGGAGATGGACTGAATTTAAAGAAAGAGAAGGAGTGTGGCCATTCAAACTGGGTCTGAGCTCACAGCTAAATGAGGGCATCATCTACTGGACCTAAGAAAAGAGTCCACTGGATTTGGAAACCAGAAAACCCTAGTGTCCTGATCAACAGCATTTCAGTGGAGTGGGGGTAGGAGAAGCCAGATTGCAGGGATGGATGGGACTGTAACCTCATCATTGTTTCCTTCTCCAAAACCCTCTTTTCTTTCTCTTTTCAAGACTCCCACTGTCTGTGCAGATTTGCTGAACTAGCTAACATCTGAATGCGCCCTCTTTTTCTTGTCCCAGTCAAATCTCCCATTCTTTGAGTCTCTCTAGTAGATACCAAGTCTTATCAAAATGTGAATGAGAAGCATCTCTCAATTAAGTCATCTATTCACTGTAATGTACTTTTCTCAAATTAGCTGGAAAAAATTTGAAAATGCATAAATAAAAGAAGTGAAGGGAACCCCAGCCTTCATGGACACGAAAATGTTTTGTAAAACTATGTTAAATGGGACCGGTGATTACTGATGCGTGAGTACAGTCGTCCCCCCTTATTTTGGTTTTGCTTTCTGAAGTTTCAGGTAC
>NW_003852508.1:5843330-5844530 GCF_000181295.1 Otolemur garnettii | reverse complement strand
TTGTTTTGGTGGGCTCAGGCTGGATTCGAACCTGCCACCTTAGGTGTATGTGGCTGGCACCTTAGCCACTTGAGCCACAGGCGCTGAGCCGAGAAATAAACAATTCTTAAGTTTTAAATTGCATGCTCTTCTGAGCATCGTGATGAGTTCTCTTGACAAATTCTCCTTTTGTCTAGCATGTCCAAGAAGGATACTACCCGGGTGGTGTCATGGTGATTGTGTTCAAATGACCCTTATTTTAACTTGATAGATGTCTCCAAAGCACAGGAATGCTGGCAATTTGGATTTGTGAAAGAGAAGTGGTAAAGTGCTTCCTCAAAGCGGAAAGGTAAAAATTTTCTACTAAAAAAGGAAAGAAAAAAAATGTAGGCTGAACTTCATAAGATGTGCTTTAATAATACATTTTCTATTTGTGAAGTTGTGAAGGAAAGAGAAATTTGTGCATAGTGAAGGGCACAACTGCAACCAGGACGTCAACCTGACAAAAGCAGGTGAAAACTATGGGGCCGGGTGGTGGCTCATGCCTGTAATCCTAGCTCTGCAGTGGGGGGAGGCCAAGGCAGGTGGATGCTTAAGCTGAGGAGTTTGAGACCAGCCTAAATAAGAACAAGACAAGTTTTTCTACTAAAAATAGAAAAACTATCTGGGCATTGTGGTAGGTGCCTGTCATCCCAGCTACTGGGGAGGCTGGAGCAAGAGGATTGCTTGAGTCCAAAATTTTGAGGTTGCTGTGAGCTATGATGCCAGAGCACTCTAGCCTGGGGCGTCACATTGAGGCGGTGTCTCAAAAAAAAGCCAGCTATCTCCATATTCATCAGAAATGTAAAAAAAATTAAGGCTTTAGAGTACCTAAATATCTAATACTCCAAGTAATGACCAAAATTTAACTGAATCCTGGCTTGAAAATAGAAAACATACCTTCTTCCTAAATACCTATAACTAGATCATAAAATTTCAGTATATTTCAAAAAGTAGGAATAATAACAGAGCTGCCTGTCGACAATGGCAGCTACTGGCCACATAAAATATTTAAATTGAATAGAATGTAAAATTTTTTAAAATTGTGTATAGTGGGCTCGGCACCTGTGGCTCAAGTGGCTAAGGCGCCAGCCACATACACCTAAGGTGGTGGTTCGAATCCCCAGCCCGGGCCCGCCAAACAACAATGATGGCTGCAACCAAAAAATGGCCAGGCATTGT
>NW_003852508.1:5838999-5840148 GCF_000181295.1 Otolemur garnettii | reverse complement strand
TGATGCCACAGCACTCTACCCAGGGGGACAGCTTGGGGCTCTGTCTCGAAAATAAAAAATTTTTTTTTCATTTATTTATCAGAGTCTCACTATGTTGCCCAGGCTGGTCTCAGGTTCTTCGCTTCAAGCAATCCTCTCCCACCTGGGCCCTCCCAAAGCCCTGGTAGACACACACTCCAAGCCACACACTCAAATTTCTGATCCTTTTTTTTTCATGACTGTAATCCTAGCACTTTGGGGGACTAAGGCAGAAGGATGGCCTGAACTCAGGAGTTGGAGACTAGCCCGAGCAAGAGTGAAATCCCATCTCTATGAAAAATAGAAAAATCTGTTGAGTGTGGTGGCACATGCCTGTTGACCCAGCTACTCAGGAGTCTGAGACGGGAGGATCCCTTAAGCCTGGGAGTTAGAGGTTGCTGTGACCTATGATGACCTCACTGTACTCTAGCCCAGGAGACAAAGCAAGACCCAGTCTCTAAATAAATAAATAATCCTGTGCCCTGGGTTAGACTTCTCCCAGGGTCCTTCCCTCCTCAAAATCAATGGCTTCTCCCTCCTTCCTTTCACTGCTCTAGTCTCTCTATCTCAAACAAGATAACATTATCACCATTTCCATCCATAACCTCAGTAGTAGCAGCAGCAACTCTAAACCTTCCCTCTAAACCACAACAAAACAAGAGACTACCAACTCTCCTAGAATACCTTTCTTCCGCAGCTCTACACTAACCCTCACTACTCCCTTTAAGGAAATGCTATGAAAGAATTTTGCAAGGCCCCGTGTGGGGGAGCTCTTGCCTGTAACCCTACCACAAAAGAGGAGACTAAGGCGGGATTGCCTGAGCTCAGGACTTCCAGACCAGCCTGAACAGGAGTGAGACCCTAGACCGGGCTGGGCTCCGTGGCTCACACCTGTAATCCCAGCACTCTGGGGGGTGCTGATGGAGGTGGATTGCTTGAGCTCAGGACTTCGAGACCAGCCTGAGCAAGCACTAGCCAGGTATGGTGGTGGTGTCTATGGTCCCAGCCACTCAGGAGGCTATGGCAGGAGGATCTCTTGAGTCAAGAGTTTGAGATTGCTGTGAGCTGTGATGACACAGTACTCTACTCATGGTGACAGAGTGAGACTGTCTCAAAAAAAAAAAAAAAAAA
>NW_003852508.1:5823776-5826491 GCF_000181295.1 Otolemur garnettii | reverse complement strand
ACAGCAACCTCCAACTCCTGGGCTCAAGTGAGTCTCCTGCCTCTGCCTCCCAAGTAGTTGGGATCATAGGCGCCCGCCACAATGCCTGGCTATTTTTTTGTTGCAGCCATCATTGGATGGCTGGATTCAAACTTGCCACCTTAGGTGTATGTGGCTTGTACCTTAGCCACTTGAGCCACAGGCGCCAAGCCAGGTTTTTTGTTTTTAAGACACAGTTTCCCTCTGTTGCCCAGGCTAGAGTGCAGTGGCCTCATCATAGCTCAGTGCAACTACAAACTCTTGGGCTTAAGCAAGTAAGCAAGTGATCTACCTGCTTCAACTTCCTATATAGCTGGGACTAGGCCTGCATGCCACCACAGCCTGCTAATTTGTTTTTTTTCTTTGTTTTTGTAGTGACAGGATCTCACTATGTTGCTCAGGCTGGTCTTGAACTCCTGGCTTCAAGTGATCCTCCTATCTAAACCTCCCAAAGTGCTAGGCACAGAAATGTATTTATTTGAGAATATTTTGTAATACATGGAGACCTCAATTCTGCCCATAGTTCCCATTTGACCTAGTAGCCAGAGCTTCAGAGAATAGCAAATGTGCAGATGACATCACTTTGTGCCCATTTATGCGTGTTATGCCATCAGTTTATGTTGCAAGATGGACATTCCAAGAAGCAGCTCTATCGTACAACACAATACTATGGTTAATACCAATATATTGGGCTCAGTGCCTGTGGCTCAAGTGGCTAAGGCGCCAGCCACATACACCTAAGGTGATGGGGTCGAATCCAACCCTAGGCCCGCCAAACAACAATGATGGCTGCAACCAAAAAATAGCCAGGTGTTGCGGCCAGTGCCTGTGGTCCCAGCTACTTGGGAAGCTGAACCCAGAAGTTCAAGCTACTTGCTTGAACCCAGAAGTTGGAGGTTGCTGTGAGCTGTGATGCCACAGCACTCTACCCAGGGTGACAGCTTGAGGCTCTGTCTCAAAAAAAAAAAAAAACCAATATATTGTACCCTGAACAATGGCAAGAGAGTGGATGTTAAGTGTTCTCAGCACAAAAATGATAACTGTTCGAGTTTACACATATGTTAACTGGCTAGAATCGGTCTTTCTACAACGTATATGCAAGGTCTGAAAATTAAGTTTGAGAACTTGCCACTGTGTACTTATGTTGGCGGCACGGTCCCAACAACTTGGTAAATCAGGATCTCCCAGCTGTGTTCATGTTGATGTGTGGCAGTGTCATCTTCAGTGGCATTCATTCTTGTTGTTGAGTGTTTTTATAGGCCGTACAATGACAGCTCTGGTCATCATTCCAGAATAAGAGTTCAAAAATTGCTTTGAGGGCAATGCCTGTGGCTCAGTGGGTAGGGTGCTGGCCCCAAATACCAAGGGTGGCGGGTTCAAACCTGGGCCTGTCCGAACTGCAACAAAAAAATAGCCAGGCATTGTGGCAGGCATCTGTAGTCTCAGCTACTTGGAAGGCTGAGACAAGAGAATTGCCTAAGTCCAGGAGTTGGAGGTTGCTGTAAGCTGTGATGCCATGGCATTCTACTGAGGGTGACAAAGTGAGACTCTGTCTCTACAAAAAAAAAAAAAAATTGCTTTGAAGGATGGCTGAGTATTCTGGCCTCAGTACAGAGCTTCCCAAGAGAAGTACTTGGAAACTGATCACAGTGATAATTGGCAATGAAATATGTAGCAATTGGGCACCAGCCCCATATACTGAGAGTGGCTGGTTCAAATCCGGCCCCAGCCAAACTGCAACAACAAAAATACCGGGCATTGTGGCAAGCGCCTATAGTCCCAGCTACTCAGGAGGTTAAGGCAAGGGAATCACCTAAGCCCAGGAGTTTGAGATTGCTGTGAGCTATGTGATGCCAGGGCACTCTACCATGGGCGATGAAGTGAAACTTTGTCTCTACAAAAAAAAAAAAAAAAAGCAGCAATTTTGTTAGGATGATTGCGAACTTAATTGTCAGACATCATATGTTTCATAACATCGTGTTGTACACCATAAATACAAATGATTTCCTGTTTTGAGACAGAGTCTCACTTTGTAGTCCTCAGTACAGTGCTATGGCATCACAGCTCATAGCAACCTCAAACTCTTGGGCTCAAGCAAGAGCCCTGCCTCAGGGCTCAGCCTCAGGACTCCTGCCTCAGCCTCCCAAGTAGCTGGGACAACAGGAGCCCTGCACAATGCCCAGCTATTTTTAGAGACGAGGTTTTGCTCTTGTTTAGGCTGGTCTTGAACCTGTGAGCTCAGGCAATCCACCGACCTGGGACTCCCAGAAAGCCAGGATTACAGATGTGAGCTATCACACCTGGACTAGCATTTCTTTTCTTTCTTTATTTTTGAGACAGAGCCTCAAGCTGTCCCCCTGGGTAGGGTGCCATGACATCACAGCTCACAGCAACCCCCAACTCCTGGGCTCAAGCAAGTCTCCTGCCTCAGCTTCCCAAGTAGCTGGGACCACAGGTGCCTGCCACAATGCCCAGCTATTTTTTGGTTGCAGCCATCATTGTTGTTTGGCAGGCTGGGGCTGGATTCGAACCTGCCACCTTAGGTGTACGTGGCTGGAGCCTTAGCCACTTGAGCCGCAGGTGCTGAGCCTAGCATTTCTTATTAACCCAAACTAAAAACTATAAATTGAATGAGGAAAACAATGCTGTGGACAGATTTTAAAAATTCATCTTAAGGCTCGGCGCCTGTGGCTCAAG
>NW_003852508.1:5818616-5820188 GCF_000181295.1 Otolemur garnettii | reverse complement strand
AAAAAAAAAAAAAAAAAAGAGTTTGAGACCAGCCTAAGCAAGAACAAGACCATCTCTAGTAAAACAGAAAAATTAGTTGGGGTGTGGTGGCGGGGACCAATAGTTCCAGCTAGTAGGGAGGTTGAGGCAGGAGAATTGCTTGAACCAGGAATTTGAAGTTGCTGTGAGCAAGGCTGAAGCTGAGGCACCCCAGCTCAGCAACAGAACCAGACTCTGTCTCAAAAAAAAAAGTTTACCTCCTTAAATAATTGATCATCCCAAGCATCATGGTAAAAGTGTTCTTTTCCCTAAAGTGACACTGTTTAAACTTTTTTTTTTTGAGATAGAGTCTCACTTTGTCACCCTTAGTAGAGTGTCATAGTGTCATAGCTCACAGCAACCTCAAACTCTTGGGCTCAAGTGATTCTCTTGCCTCAGCCTCCCAAGTAGCTGGGACTACAGGCGCCTACCATAATCTCTGGCTAGTATTTATTTATTTATTTTTATTTTAGTAGCGATGGGGTCTTACTCTTGCTCAGGCTGGTCTCAAACTCGCAAGCTTAAACAATTCTACCACCTCAGCTCCCAGAGTATTAGGATCACAGGCGTGAGCCACCATGGCCTGTTAAATCTTTTTAATAACAGTTTTATTGTGATATAATTCATTTACATGTCATATAACTCATCTGTTTAAAGTATACAATTCAGGCCAGACAAAGTGGCTCCCACCTGTAATCCTGGTACTTGGAGCAGTCAAAGCAGGAGGATCTTCTCTAGGCCGAGAGTTTGAGGCCAGCCTTGGCAGCATAGAGAGGCACTCCCCGCCTATCTCTACAAAAAAATAATAAAATTAGCCCAGCCTCGAGGTGTGTGCTTGTGGTCCCAGCTGTGTCTGAAGCCAAGGAGGAAAATCACTTGTGCTCAGGAGTTTGAGTCTATAGTGAGCTATGATCAGATCATCATACCCCAACCTCATCAGTGAATAAGACTATTGTCTCTAAATAAGTAAGTAATGAACTGTACAATTCAATGGTTTTTAGTATATTCATAGGGTTTTCAAGGGCATAAAAAATTAATTTTTCTTGTATGGGGTATAAACTGTGAAATAAACAATCGTTTGATTTTGAGTATGATAAGTCTGAGTATGTTTTTTCTCACGTCATGTTATTCTATACAAGCCTTCTTAAAGGACAGAAGGTAATTACCAGTAATAAACTTATCTTTAATGAAGAGATGAAAACATCAGTTTTCTCTCAGTGCTCATTCATCTTCACTGAAGGGACACAGAACACTTCCAAACAGTGATGATTAGATCCAAAATTTATAAGCTTTGCTTTATATACTCTTTGATTAATCCATAACAACCAATTACCATTGCCTACCTTTATTATTAGATTTTCCCAGCACCATTACACTCCTGACTAATGAAATGCTAAGAAGAGTCTATTAACAGCATGCACAATATCGTTTTAGCTAATGCTGAATCGTTAATTGTCTTCAAAATTTGAAGGCATGGTCTCGTGACATATGGGACCCAAACAATATATAGATAAGTTCATATAAAGCATTTAGAAAAGCACATAGCACAAAGTA
>NW_003852508.1:5816849-5818296 GCF_000181295.1 Otolemur garnettii | reverse complement strand
AAAAAAAAAAAAGAGTAAAAGGGGTACTTAATGCTTTTGCTGTTATTATTATTGCACAGCATCTATTTTGCATAATTACAATGATAGTATAAACAAATAGCCATTTCAAACTATTAATTTATTATTAAATCTTGAAAGACATCTCACATAGGTTCTTTAAGATCTCCATTAGATTTTAGATAGAATTTAGGTACTCATAAATAAATTAAGCAACCATTGTCTTCTTTGGCTGCGCTTTCTTTTTTCTTTTCTTTTTTTTTTTTCCAGAAGCAGGATCCTGCTTTGTCACCCGGGCTGAAGTGCAGAGTGCACCATAGCTCACTGTAGTCTCAGACTCCTGGGCTCAAGCAATCCTCCTTCATCAGACTCCCAAGTAGCTGCGACTATAGACACCAGCCATCATATGCTGCTAATTTTTAAGTTTTTTTATACAGATGGAGGGGTCTCACTATGTTGCCCAGGCTGATCTCAGACTCCTGGACTCAAGTGATCCTCCTTTCTTGGCCTCCCAAAGTTTAGGATTACAGGCTGAACCACTGTGCCTGGCCTGGCTACTACTTTTGAATCACACTAAACCCCCACTCTGGCGGTGCCAGTAGCTCAAAGGAGTAGGGCGCCAACCCCATATGCCAGAGGTGACAGGTTCAAACCCAGCCCTGGCCAAACCCCCCCTGCAAAAATAAATAAATAAATAAATAAACCCCCAACTCTGATGAATTATGATACTTATTATGATAGTTATTAAATAGCCAAAATAACAGATGTCTACAAATAGGGTTAGTTCCTCTTGAGCCAAACATTCAAGCACTATTTGATCTGCAGATACCGGGCTCTTATACATTTTGATTTCTAGTGCAATTAATCTGTCACTTTTCAAAATATGATCAATTTTCTAAAAATTGAAGTTTAAGAGGAATGAGTAGAAAATGGGTTTTATATTCAATCTCTAAGGAAATAACATACAAATTAATTTTATCAGTCATAAAAATTTCCATCATCAAAACTTCTAATTAAGGTCAGGAGTAGTGGTTTTATGCCTGCAGTCCTAGCACTCTGTGATGCTGAGGTGGGTGGATTGCTTGAGCTCACAAGTTTGAGACCAACCTCAGAAAGAGTGACGCCCCCTCCTTTACTACAAATAGAAAAATTGTGCGGCACCTGTGGCTCAAGTGGGTAGGGCACTGGCCCCATATACCAAGGGTGGTGGGTTCGAACTCAGCCCCAGCCACCTAAAACAGCAGGGAAAACTGCAACAGAAAGTTAGCTGGGCATTGTGGTGGGTACTTGTAGTCCCAGCTACTCGGGAGGCTGAGGCAAGAGAATCGCTTAAGCCCAAGAGTTGGAGGTTGCTGTGAGCTGTGACACTATAGCACTCTACTGAGAGCAACAAAGTGAGACTCTGTCTCAAATAAATAAATAAATGAATGAATAAATAAAAATAGAAAAA
>NW_003852508.1:5814563-5815890 GCF_000181295.1 Otolemur garnettii | reverse complement strand
CCAAGGGTGGCATAGTGAGACTGTCTCAAAAAAAAAAAAAATAGCTGGGTTTAGTGGGCACCTGTAGTCCCAGCTACTTGGGAGGCTGAGGCAAGAGGATTGCTTGAGGCCAAGAGTTTGAGGTTGCTGTGAGCTATGACGCCATGACACTCTACCCAGGGCCACAAAGTGAGATTCTGTCTCAACAAAACAAACCAAAAAAAAAGAAAGAAAAGAAGCCAAATACTATTGCATGATGTGTGTATATACCTATTTCCATGAAATTACTAGAAAAGGAAAATCTATAGAGCAAGAAAGAGGATCAATGGTTGCCTAGGGCTGAGGGTGGGAGTGGGGATTGGCTGCCAACAAGTATTTTAGGATGATAGAAATGTTCTAAAATTGGATTGTGAGATTGCTTGCACAACTATAAATTTACTAGAAATCATTTAACTGTGCATTTGCAATAGGTAAGTTTTATAGTATATAAATTATACATGCTGAGGCTATTTTTAAAGTATACTACCTACTACTTTGTTCTTGTAAAATAATATATAATTGAACCTTTTTCTTTTTTTTTTTTTTTTTTGAGACAGAGCCTCAAGCTGTCCCCCTGGGTAGAGTGCCCGTGGCATCACAGCTCACAGCAACCTCCCACTCCTGGGCTCATGTGATTCTCCTGCCTCTGCCTCCCAAGTAGCTGAGACTACAGGCGCCTGCCACAATGCCTAGCTGTTTTTTGGTTGCAGCTGTCATTGTTATTTGGCAGGCCTGGGCTGGATTCTAACCTACCACCTTAGGTGTATGTGGCTGGTGCCTTAGCCACTTGAGCCACAGGCACCAAGCCCTTTTTCTTTTTTCTTGATTATAAAATACTATTTTTATTTTTGAAAAAGACTCTCACTCTGTCATCCTCAGTAGAGCACAGTAGCATCAAAGCTCACAGCAACCTCCAACTCTTGGGCTCAAGTGATCTCCCTGCCTCAGCCTCCTGAGTAGCTGGGACTACAGACACCCACCACAACAGCGTGATAGTTTTTCTACTTTTAGTAGAGACCAGGTCTTGCTCTTGCTAAGGCTCCAACTCCGAGTTTAGGCAATCCACTTGCCTCAGCCTCCCAAAGCACTAAGATTATAGGCGTGAACCACCGTGCCCAGCAGAAATCCTTTCTTAAGAAGAAAATCTACAGTGAGTAAAAAAACTTTTTAAATGGCTCAAGAAAACTTCAGAACAATTTCATTTTAAGAGTATTAGGGGGCTCGGCGCCTATAGCTCAACCGGCTAAGGCGCCAGCCATGTACACCTAAGGTGGCGGGTTCGAATCCCCAGCCCGGACCCTCCAAACAA
>NW_003852508.1:5811100-5814168 GCF_000181295.1 Otolemur garnettii | reverse complement strand
TGAGGCAGGAGACTCGCTTGAACCCAGGAGTTGGAGGTTGCTGTGAGCTGTGGTGCGAGAGCACTCTGCCCAGGGGGACAGCTTGAGGCTCTGTCTCAAAAAAAAAAAAAAAAGAGTATTGGCTGGGTGAGATGTTTCAGGCCTGTAATCCCAGCACTCTGGGAGGCCAAGGCTGGAGGATTGCCTGAGCTCGCCAGTTCAAGTATAATGCCCTAACTCCATTTTTTTAATTTGTCTTTTTATTCTTATTTATTTATCTATTTATTTTTGAGACAGAGTTTCACTGTGTTGTATTCCAGCAGTAAGGAGAGCCAGGCTGAGAAAGAAGGTGTCCTCCTGGAGATCACTCCTGCAGAGCTTCCTAAACTTGCCCCAGGAGAAAAGGCACCTGGGCTGCTGGTTAAACTAGGTTCTCTCTAGGTGTGTAGTTCTACGGAGTGACTGCATTTCCAGGAAATGCTTCTGGGAATCTTTAGTTTTCTTTCTTTCTTTCTTTCTTTAGAGACAGAGTCTCACTTTATTGCCCTTGGTAGATTGCCATGGCGTCACAGCTCACAGCAATCTCCAACTCCTGGGCTTAGGTGATTCTCTTGCCTCAGCCTCCCGAGTAGCTGGGACTACAGGTGCCCAATCTTTAGTTTTAATCAAGATCCCAGGTTACTTTTTATCACCAGGATAGTTTTGGAAATAGACATCTAATCCAGTGTTTCTCAAACTTGACTGTGACTCAGACTCCCCTGGAGGGTTGTTGGAACACAGATTACTGGGCCCTCCCCCAGAATTTCAGTTTCAGAAAGTCTTGGGTAGGGCCCGAGAATTTGCATTTCCAACCCGACCTCAGTTGATGCTGATACTGCTGGTCTGGGAACTCCACCCTGAGAATCACTAGTTCCAGTCCCGTGACTTTGTTTCCAATCGAGTTATCTAACCTTCAGGGACTTACTCAACGAGACTGATATGATAAGAATAGTGCTACCTCAGAGTCTACAAAAGGGTGAGCTGTTTCTGAGTTAAATATACTAATTAAGGGACTCTTACTAGAAAACAAACAGTGCCTGTCTCTAAACCTCCCAAACAGCCCATAGAAGTCTGTGATACAATCTCACTCTCTCACACACTAGAATTGCCTATAAATAAACTTATTTTTTATCCTTTTACTTTTAATGTCTCACTTAATTTCATTTGTTTTCTACTCTTTTTTTTTTTATTGTAAATTATCAAGGTGATTGGAACTACTGGAAGGTTTTAAAAAATTTTTTTTGAGACCAAGTCTCACTATGTTGCCCTCAGTAGAGTCCTGTGGCATCACAATGCACAGCAACCTCAACTCTTCGGCTTAAGCAATTCTCTTGCCTCAGCCTCCCAAGTAGCTGGGACTACAAGCACCCACCATAACACCCGGCTATTTTTTTGTTGCAGTTGTCATTGTTGTTTTGATGGCCCAAGTTGGGTTTGAACCTTCCAGCCTGGGTATGTGTGGCTGGCGCCCTAACTGCTAAGCTATGGCCGTTGCCCAACTTGGCTTTTTTTTTTTTTTTTTGGTTATAGTTGTTTGTTTGTTATAGTTGTTATTGTTGTGTAGCAGGCCCCGGCTGGGTTTGAACCCACCAGCCCCAGTGTATGTGGCTGGCACCCTAACCACTGGGATACCCAATATGGCGCTGAGCCCTGTTGGAAGCTTTTACATCCTGGACAGAGAACTTCACAACGATTATAACATAGCTTCTATGAGAAAAGCTATCCCAATTCCAAACAAATGAGCTTTAAACAAACTTTGGAAACAGTTCTCACCGATTCCAGTAGCTTAGGGAGTGTGTTTTGGTAGGTTCATTACAGATTGTGGAAATGGTGCAAGAACTATGCTAGTGACTGGAAGTAAAATGCATCAGCTGGCACCGTGCTGATCAATTTCATATTGATGCTCTTGTGCCTCCTGTGAGAAGGTCTTTGGGGAGTGAGTGGAAAGGGATCCAATACATTGATGCCCTGCTACTTTGCAGACATTATGAGAGTTAATAAAACTCATTACCTTTTAGTTTCTTAGCTTCCTTCTAGCAAGAACGAAAACACTCATTTACTCTGGCATAGTCGTGTGTGTGTGTGTGTGTGTGTGTGTGTGTGTGTGTGTGTTGTAACTGCATGCCCAAGCAAGTACAATAACTTTCATAAAAACAATGCAGATCAAAAACTAATTGCCAACATTTATTAGCAACTTACCCTACAGTTTTAGAGCATTTTATTTATTCATCTATCTATCTATTTATTTATTTATTGAGACAGAGTCTCACTCCTTTGCCTAGATAAGAGTGCCATGGAGTCATATCTCCAATCTTAAACTCTTGGGCTCAATCCCCCCTCTTTAGCCTTACCAGTATCTGGGACTACAGGCACCTGCCACCATGCCTGGCTAGTTTTTCTAATTTTGTTTTTAGAGATGGCGGAGGTCTTACTCTGGCTCAGGCTGGTCTTGAACTTCTGAGCTCAAGCAATCTACCATCCTTGGCCTCCCAGAGTGCTAGGATTATAGGCGTGAGCCACCATACCCAACTCTCAGTGCATTATTACAATGATTCTATTTTCTATAATGTCCTGTTTTTTGGAATGTAAACATCATCAAGAGAACTGGTAACCTCATATGTATTAGATGCACAGCTCCCACTGGTGAACAAGGGAGGAGTGAAGAGCATTTGTGAAAATGTTAATTCTTGCTTCATGGAGCGAAGGGTGCAAATTCTACAAAAAGAAAATGACTTAATAAAGGGGAAAGGGCAAATGTAATTTTCAGGATTTTATTTTTAGGCAGAAAACTCTGAATTCATCACAGACAGAGAAAATAAATATTTGGAAATTCATGTTAGTTGATAGCAAAAATAGAGTTTTTCCAGTACTTCTAGAAAGGATGCTTGTGTCAATATTGTATGAATGTATTGAATAGTCAAACATTTCTTCTAAACAAGAAATTTAGACATAAATTAAATTCCAAGAACTGAGGAAAGGCCATCAGAATAAAAGATAAAGAACGTTTTCTTTCTTTTCTTTTCTTTTTTTTTTTTTTTTTTGAGACAGAG
>NW_003852508.1:5809548-5810679 GCF_000181295.1 Otolemur garnettii | reverse complement strand
GGGGGGGGAGTTGCAGCCGTCATCGTTGTTCGGTGGGCCCAGGCTGGATTCGAATGTATTAGCTCAAGTGTATGTGGCCGATGCCTTGGCTGCTTGAGCCACAGGCGCTGAGCCAAAAATGTTAATAAAACCAAAGTTCTGTTTTCGGAGCTGTTTCTCTTTATGTCTTTTCCAAGGGTCTTATACACTTAGTTTTTATCCATTGCTTTCAGAGATGAGTTTCTAAGATTCAGCTTTGTACAAGGCAGAGGAAAACAAGTTACAAATAGATTTTCTGTCTAGTACATTTTGTTTTTTTTGCTTTTATTTTATCTTATTATTATTTTTAATGGAGACAGAGTCTCGCTTTGTGTCTGTCAGTAGAGTACATAGTTCACAGCAACCTCTGCCAACCCCTGGGTCCCTGGGTTTAAGTGATTCTCTAGCCTCAGCCTCCCACGTAGCTGGGATTACAGGTGCCTGCCAGAACGCCTGGCAATTTTTGGTAGAGACGGGGTCTCACTCTGGCTTTCATTCTGGCTCATGCTGATCTCGAACCTCTGAGCACAGGTGATCCACCCGCCTCGGCCTCCCACAGCGCTGGGATAACAGGCATGAGCCACCACACTTTGAGGACATAGGGATGAGATGCCAGGGGAATGAAATGACAAAGGAGATCTCTGGAGCTGGGGGTGGTGGCTCATGCCTGTAATCCTAGCACTCTGGGAGACCGAGGCAGGTGGATTGCTTGAGCTCAGAGATTTGAGACCAGCCTGAGCAAGAGCAAGACCTTGTCTCTAAAAATAGCTGGGCATTGTGGCAGGAGCCTGCTAGTCTGAGCTACTTGGGAGACTGAGGCAAGAGAATCACTTGAACCCGAGAGTTTGAGGTTGCTGTGAGCTGTGACGCCATAGTACTCTATGTAGGTGGCAAAGTGACACTCTGTCTCAAAAAAGAAAACAACCCCCCACCCCCACCTCGGGCTCGGTGCCTGTGGCTCAAGTGGCTAAGGTGCCAGCCACATACACCTAAGGTGGTGGGTTCGAATCCAGCCCAGGCCCACCAAACAACAATGATGGCTGCAACAACAACAAAAAAAATAGCCAGGCGTTGTGGTGGGCGCCAGTGGTCCCAGCTACTTGGGAGGCTGAG
>NW_003852508.1:5805047-5809344 GCF_000181295.1 Otolemur garnettii | reverse complement strand
GAGTCCTAATTGCTGAATCTTGAGTCCACGCCCTGCCAGGCTTTCCCTCTGCGGACTTATAAAAATGTTTATTTTACAACTACTGTACTAAGTGGCATCAGTTTAAGTATAAAATTTGATGTTAGATTTTGGCATTCAATAAAATCTGTCAGGTAATCATTCTTTTAGATGATAAATTATTGCACACAAATGCTTCACTTTTCCTTTGTGGCCCTATTAATCCATTCATTGACGAATGTCTCATGAAAAAATAAAAAGGTCAGAATGGACTTCATGGCATATAGACCCACTTAGTTAATAATCAACAGATTAGACTTGTCTGCTCCTTTAGGGAAGACCCAGCCCAAACACCAAGACCTAATAAACTTAATTAGTGTGTGTTATAAATAATTGCAGTTGCTGCAGTGCGGTTAGCTGTGAGTGACACTGATGATTTGGTAGAGGGGGGAGACCCACTTTGAAAACCTTTAGGGGTTTTCAGAGTTTTATGTCTCATTGTAATACCTCAGCAAAAATGTTACAGGACCCGTGACTGACTTTGGCTCTTTCTGCCGAAGGGGTCTCTATTTAGGTTAAAACGAAGCATCTTTTAAACAAAGACAGGTAGTTACGCTCTAATACCTTAACCCTGCCGAGCTATTGTCTCCTTGCAAGTACATTCTAAAGGCTTTGCACTCAAGATTGATCTATGTAAATCAGAAAACCTTTTGTTAAGTAGATTTAGGAATGCAAATAAATATGCAAGAAAAAGAAGGAATTAAAAAAAATCTTTAACTTACATTACGAGGCATTCAAGTAATAAAGTAATGGAGGAGAAAGATAAAAGTCCACGTGGGGTTGTAAATGGGTATTTGCTATGAGTTGTAATGCGGTTCGTTAGTTAAGATACCCTGTGTGAAATGCAGAATTATGTCTTTTGTAAATTGGCCTGGAAGCAGGTTAGATGGTCTTACACACCAGTTATTTTTCATTCCCCTGAATATAATTAGAGTGTGCCATATATAGTCTAGTCATTTGCAATTAGTCTTTTTGTTACTTCATGTAAAGACGCAAGTTAATAATGTCTGAAATTTACAAGGGAAAATTACAAGAAGTCTACTTTCGACATTTGTCACCTTTGATAATCATTTGTCCTCAATGGTAGAACTATGGAGTTGTAATTTTTTTTTTTTTTTCCGTGAGACAGAGTCTCAAGCTGTTGCCTTGGGTAGAATGCCATGGTGGTATCATAGCCCACAGTAACTTCCAATTCTTTGGCTCAAGTGGTCCTCTTGTCTCAGTTTTTTGTATTTTTAGTAGAGACTGGCGTCTGGCTCAGGCTGGTCTTGAACCCATGAGCTCCAGTAATCCACCTGCCTCGGCCTCCCAGAGTGCTATGGAGCAATGATTTTATCTGGTACTTCCTTCCAGGCAGGGCAAATCTCAATAACCTTTTACACGTATGTATAGAAATCTGCTCCCACCCCTACCCTAGATATGTAACAGATGTATAGGAATTTTCTAATGGGTGGTGTTTGTGACTGGAACCTGGACAGCAGGCTTTGTTATTCCTTTCTTAGGTTTGTGCTGGGCCAAGGTCAGAAGTCTTCATTCCATCCCCCTTCACTCTTACACTTAAGGTGTGACCTTGGGCTAGTCAGTTAACTTCTCTTTTTTTTTTAAGACAGAGCCTCAAGCTGTCCCCCTGGGTAGAGTGCCTTGGCATCACAGCTCACAGCAACCTCCAATTCCTGCCTCCACCTCCCAAGTAGCTGGGACCACAGGCGCCCACCACAACGCCTGGCTATTTTTTGGTTGCAGCTGTCATTGTTGTTTGGCGGGTCCGGGCTGGGGATTCGAACCTGCCACCTTAGGTGTACGTGGCTGGCGCCTTAGCCAGTTGAGCTATAGGCACCGAGCCGTCAGTTAACTTCTCAATGCTTCCATTTCCTCCTCTGTTAAAGGGGTGTAAGAAATGTGATACTAACTCTGAGAAATGCTATGTGGATTGAAGGGACTAATGCAAAATACCCAGCAGTGTGTTTCAATAGAAGTTATGTTTATTATTATTATTTAGCACATATATTATTAGATATGAAAGTTACAGGTAAACATTCATGAACTTGTGGGGCTCAGCGCCTGTGGCTCAAGTGGCTAAGGCACCAGCCACATACACCTAAGGTGGCAGGTTCGAATCCAGCCCAGGCCCACCAAAAACAACAATGACAGCTGCAACCAAAAAATAGCTGGGCATTGTGGCAGGCGCCTGTGGTTCCAGCTACTTGGGAGGCTGAGGCAGGAGCCTCACTTGAGCCCAGGAGTTGGAGGTTGCTGTGAGCTGTAAAGCCATGGCACTCTACCCAGGGGACAGCTTGAGGCTCTATCTCAAAAAAAAAAAAAACCCCGAAACAAAAAAACATTCATGAACTTGTAAAACCTTTACAGTGTTTTCTAGTAGAGATAATAACCAACATTTACTGAGTATTTGTTTGGGGGCAGGCACTTTTCGAGTTTTTTTTTTTTTTTTTTTTTTGGCAGGACTAGGTTTGAACCTGCAACCTATAGCATATGGGACCAGTGCCCTACCCTTTTGAGCCACAGGCACCGCCCACGTTTTGAGTTCTTCAGATGCCTTCTCTCATTTGGTTTCACTTACTCTGTAAGGTAGGAATTATTACTATCTTTACTTGTAGAGGTCAAAGTGTTTTTTGTTTTGGGGGGGAGGTTTTTGAGATAGAGCCTCAAGCTATTGCCCTAGGTAGAGTGCTGTACTGTCACAGCTCACAGCAACCTCCAGCTCCTGGGCCCAAGCGATTCTCCTGCCTCCGCCTCCCAAGTAGCTGGGACGACAGGCACCCGTCACAACGCCCAGCTGTTTTTTGGTTGCAACTATCATTGTCGTTTGGCGGCCCAGGCTGGTTTTGAACCTGCCAGCTCAGGTGTATGTGGCTGGCGGCTTAGCCACTTGAGCCACAAGTGCCGAGCCAATCTCAAAGTGTTGGTTGTTGATTATAGTCACTTTGTTGTGATATCAAATATTGTTCATTCTATTTATGATAACTATATTTTTGCACCCATTAATCATCCCCACTTGATCTCTCCTCCCCACTGCCGTTCCCAGCCTCTGGTAAATATCATTCTTCTATCTCCATGAGATCAATTGTTTTTCATATTTACATGAGTGAGAATATGTCAAGATTTGCCTTTCTGTACTTTGCTTATTTCACTTAACATAATGTTCTCCAGTTCTGTCCATGTTGTTTCAAATGGCAGGATTTCATTCTTTTTGGTGGCTATATAGTATTCTACTGCATATATACACTGCAATATCTTTATCTGTTTATTCGTTGATGACCACTTAGTTTGACTCCATATCTTGACTGTTGAGTTCATAGCCTCTTGAACATCTTTCCACAACACACCTGATTGAGTGTCTCCTCCACTACACAGGCAGTCCCCAAGTTACAGACCCCCAACTGACATGCAGTGCACACATATGAACGGAAGTTATTACAGGTAATAGGTGAATGTACCTATTTGACATGCAAATTTACCTTAGGATTGAACCTTGTATAGCACCTATCTTGTTCTTTTTCCTTTTCTTTTCTTTTCTTTTTTTGAGATAGAGTCTCAAACTGTCACTCTGGGTAGAGTGCTGTGAGCTATGATGCCAACGTCCAACTCTTGGGCTCAAGTGACCCTCTTGCCTCAGGTTTTCTATTTTTAGTAGAGATGAGGTCTTGCTTTTGTTCAAGCTGGTCTCCAACTTGTGAGCTCAAGCTATCCACTAGTTTTTCTCTTTCTTTTTTGAGGCAAAGTCTCACTCTGTCACCAAGTATCCATCACTCCAGATGAACCGCTATTGACCTGGGGTTCCCTGAATGAGCTGGGCTGCCTTAACCTGTCTGTCCACGTTCAGGTCACTGTCACAGATTAGAGTACCATTAAAAACTCCTCGAGCTGAGCTCCCTGGCCCCGTTCAGTTGGGTAATTCCTTCTCCCTAGACACTGTGATCAAATGTCCTGCTTAGTGTCTCTCCAGGTCACCTCCCCCAGGGTAATTATGTAATAATGCCCAGAACACTCTCTACAACTTTTTTTTTTTTTTTTTAAGGCTAGTCAAGTAAAGCAGTGGAAGTGGAGAAAAAAAAAAAAAGAACATTCTGTGGTTCTGTGCCTGCAGCTCAGCGACTAGGGTGCCAGCCACATACACTGGAGCTGGCAGGTTCAAACCTGGCTGCCAAACAACATGACAACTACAACAAAAAAATAGCCGGGCGTTGTGGCGGGTGCCTATAATCTCAGCTACTTGGGAGGC
>NW_003852508.1:5803123-5804256 GCF_000181295.1 Otolemur garnettii | reverse complement strand
CAAACCCACCACCTTAGGTGTATGTGGCTGGTGCCTTAGCCGCTTGAGCCACAGGCGCCGAGCCTGCCTGGCCTTTTCTATCTTTTTTTGCAGAGATGGCATCTCACTGCTGCTCAAGCTGGCCTTGAACCGACCTCAAACAATCTTGCTTTAGCCTCCTAGAGTGATAGGATTTCAGGTGTAAGCCACCATGTCCTGCCTACCAATGTCATTTTCTACAGAATTTATATGGAACCAAAAAAGAGCCTGAATGGCCAAAGTAATCTTGAACAAAAAGAAGAAAGCTGGAGACATTACATTGCCAGACTTCAAATTAGGGTTGCTACCAGTCTAGAGTAAACAAAATCGCATAGTGCTAACATAAAAATAGACAAATAGATCAGTGGAACAGAGCAGAGAACCCAGAAATAAAGCCACTTACTTACAGCTGACTGATCTTTGAGAAAGTTGACAATAATATACACTGGAGAAATGACATCTTTTAAAATAAATAGTGTTAGGAAAATTGGATTGCCATATTCTCAAGACTGAAACTAGACCTCTTTCTCTAAACATACAAAAATCAACTCAAGATGGATTAAAGACTTTTATTTTATTATATTTTTGCAGTTTTGGGCCAGGGCTGGGTTTGAACCCGCCACCTCCGGTATGTGGGGCCAGTGCCCTACTCCTTTGAGCCACAGGTGCCACCTTGGATGAAAGACTTTTAGATCTGAAATATCATATTTACCTAATACTAGAAGAAAATCTAGGGAAAACTCTTCTGCATTTTGGTTTAGGCAAAGAATGCATCACTAACATCTTTAAGGCACAGGCAACAAAAACAGACAAATGGGACTTAATTAAACTACAAAACTTCTGCACAGCAGAAGAAACAATCAATGGAGTGAACAGACAACCTGAAGAATAGAAGAAAATATTTGCAAACTGTACACCTGACAGGGATTAATACGGACATTGGTAGGCAGGACATGGTGGCTTACACTTGGAATCCTATCACTCCAGGAGGCTCAATATAGAGAACTTAAACAGCTCAACCAAAACTCCCCACAAATAACCTCATTAAAAAGTGGGATAGGCTCGGCGCCTGTGGCTCAAGCGGCTAAGGCGCCAGCCACATACACCTAAGGTGG
>NW_003852508.1:5800055-5800867 GCF_000181295.1 Otolemur garnettii | reverse complement strand
CTATAGTCCCAGCTACTCGGGAGGCTGAAGCAAGAGAATCACCTAAGTCCAAGAGCTGGAGATTGCTGTGAGCTCTGTGATGCCATAACACTCTACCAAGGGCGACAAAGTGGTACTTTGTCTCTAAAAACAAACAACAAACAAAAACAAAACAAAAATAGAATTACCACATGATCCACAAATCTCATTACTGGGTATCTACCCAGAGGAAAGGAAATCAACATATAAAAAAGATACCTGCCTGTTTACCGTAGTAAGTACTATTTGCCATAACAAAGATACAGAACCAACCTAAGTATCCATCAACAAAGGACTGGATGAAGAAAATGTGGGATATATGCACTATGGGATACTATTTTTTTTTTTGAGACCCTCAGTAGAGTGCCATAGCATCACAGCTCACGACAATCTCAAACTTTTGGGCTTAAGTGATTCTTTTGCCTCAGCCTCCTGAGTAGCTGGGACCACAGGCACCAGCCACAATGCCCGACTATTCTTTTGTTGTAGTTGTCATTGTTGTTTAGCAGGCCCAGGCCAGTTTTGAACCTGCCATCTCCAGTGTCTGTTGCTGGTGCCCTAGCCACTGAGGTATGGGTGCTGATCCCCACAGTGAATACTATTAAGCCATGAAAGTTATCCTGTCATGTTTTTGTGGCAACCTTAAGTGAAACAACTCAGGCACAGAAAGGCAAATACTGTGTGCTCTCACTTCTAATTTGTTTTTTTGTTTGTTTGTTTGGTTTTTGAGACAGAGTCTCAAGCTGTTGCCCTGGGTAGAGTGCCATGGTGTCACAGCTCACAGCAACCTCCAA
>NW_003852508.1:5797986-5799896 GCF_000181295.1 Otolemur garnettii | reverse complement strand
CGTCATTGTTGTTTGGCGGGTCCGGGCTGGGGATTCGAACCCGCCACCTTAGGTGTACGTGGCTGGCGCCTTAGCCGGTTGAGCTATAGGTGCCGAGCCCAACCTCCAATTCTTGAGTTTAAGTCATCCTCTTGCCTCAGTTTTTCTATTTTTAGTAGAGACTGGATCTCCATTTTGCTCAGGTTGGCCTCGAACTTGTGAGCTCAGGCAATCCACCTGCTTCAGCTTCCCAGAATGCTAGGATCACAGGCATGAGCCACCGCAGCACCTGGCCACACTTCTAAGTGGGAGCTACATAATGTGTGCACACAGCAGAGTGTAGAATGAAGGACAATGGAGACTCGGAGGGGAGGGGCGTTAAGGCTAGGACGTAGCTTGGTGGGTACAATGTGCGTTGCTCCAGTGATGTAGGTACTGATGGCCCTGACTTCACCACAATGCCATCTATCAGTGCAGCCAAACTGTACTTGTAAGGCTGCTGTACTCAGGGGTTAGAGCACCAGCCTTTTACACCCAGGGTGGTAGGTCTGAACTTGGCCCAGGCCTGATTAACAACAACAACAAAAAAACATACAAACAAATAAACAAAACTGTACCTAAACCCTGTAAAGACATACAAATAAAAAAATAAATGGATGAAAAAAAAAAAGGCTCAGCACCTGTGGCTCAAGTGGCTAGGGCACCAGCACATACACCTAAGGTGGCGGGTTCAAATCTAGCCCGGGCCCGCCAAACAACAATGATGGCTGCAACCAAAAAAAATATATAGCTGGGTGTTGTGGTGGGCACCTGTGGTCCCAGTTACTTGGGAGGCAGAGGCAGGAGACTTGCTTGAGCCCAGGAGTTGGAGGTTGCTGTGAGCTGTGATGCCACAGCACTCAACCCAGGGGGACAGCTTGAGGCTCTGTCTCAAAAAAATAAAATACAATAAAATAAAAAAGGAAAGCCTCCTAGCTGAACAACTTTCATAAACTCCTGGAGATAGCAGTGATGTGAACATGTGTTGCTGAGTGTGCTTACCGGCTACTGGGCCTGTTAGGTTCCCTAGGGCTGCCGTAACAGAGAACACAACCCGTCTGGTTAAAACAACAGAAATTCCTGCTGTCACAGTTCTGGAGGCTAGAAGTCCAGGGCAAGGAGGTGCTGCCTCTGAAACCTCCTCTGGGGAGGAGTCTTCCTTGTGACTGGCAGTCTCTGGTGGCCCAGGCATTCCTTCGCCTGGTTCCTGACTTACGGTCAATCTCCGGCTCTGACTTCATTGTGCAATTTTCCCTCTCACAGGGATGTTAGTCTTATCAGGGACCACCCTAATGATTTCAAGTTACCTTGGTTACATCTGCAAAGACTCTACTTCCAAATAATATCACACTGATGTGTGTCTGTGTCTGGGGGAATTAGAACTTTTACATATTTTGGGAGAGACACAATTCAACCTGTCACAGAACCTAGGCCTCTCCCAGGGAACCCTTATACGCTGGTAGCAATGTAAATTAGTGCAGCCACTAGGATATTCCCAGTGTTTAACGGGTTTGCCTGTATCCTTCAGTCTCTACTACTGGGTTTAATATTCCAGGAAAAAACACAGATCCGCTGAAGCAGGCATAAACTCTTTTTTTTTTTTAGAGACAGAGTCTCACTTTGTCCCTTTGTTTCTCACTCTCACTCCCTTGTTAGAGTGCTGTGTCATCACAGCTCACAGCAACTCCAAACTCTTGGGCTTAAGCGATTCTCTTGCCTTACCCTCCCGAGTAGCTGGGATGACAGGCACCTGCCACAATGCCCACCGATTTTTTGTTGCAGTTTGGCTGGGTTTGAACCCACCACCCTCAGTGTATGGGGCTGGGGGCCCTACTCATTGAGACACAGGCGCCACTCAAGAGGCATAAATTCTTTCTTTTTTTTTTTTTTTT
>NW_003852508.1:5795585-5797799 GCF_000181295.1 Otolemur garnettii | reverse complement strand
CATTGTTGTTTGGCGGGCCCGGGCTGGGGATTCGAACCTGCCATCTTAGGTGTATGTGGCTGGCGCCTTAGCCGCTTGAGCCACAGGCGCCGAGCCAGCGTAAATTCTTAAATTATGGATGGGGCTATTATTGTCTTAGACAGCAAACCTCAAAGAATTGCTCTTTAACCATAGATAGAGTTTCCCCAAGAAGGCTGTGGTTCTGGGGAGAAGGACTCACCTCCCTGGTGGGAAGAGAAGAGACTCAGTCAGGAGCATTAGGTCAGGTCTGGGCATTGTCTGTCTCCCCTACATGAGAGCTCCTCATGTCCCCATTTTAGGCTGAGAGCTCTGCTCATGACTTTGTGTCAAGCCCTTGCCTCCTTCTTTTTTTTTTTTTTGAGACAGAGTCTCAAGCTGTTGCCCCTGCGTAGAGAGCCGCGACGTCTAGTTTATAGCAACCTTGAACTCGTGGGCTTAAGTGATTCTCCTGCCTCATCCTCCCAAGTAGCTGGGACTACAGGTGTTTGCCACAACACTGGCTATTTTTTTGTTGCAGTTGCTATTTTTTTAGCTGGCCCAGGCCAGGTTTGAACCCTCCAGCCCTTGTGTATGTGGCCAGCACCCTACCCACTGAGCTACAGGCGCCACCAACCTTGCCTGCTTCTTGAAGAAGATGAAGTGGAAGGAGAGTATTTTCCTAAGAGATTTGTGGGGTTTTTTTAATTAATTAATTTTTTTTTGAGACAGAGTTTCATTATGTTGGCCTGAGTAGAGCACTGTGACGTCACAGCTCACAGCAACCTCAAACTCTTAGGCTTAAGTGATTTTCTTGTCTCAGCCTTCTGAATAGTGGGACCACAGCTGCCTGCAACAACACCTGGTTATTTTGTTGTTGTTGTTGTATTTGTCATTGTTATTTAGCAGGCCCAGACTGGGTTTGAACCTGCCAGCCCCAGTGATGATTTAACAATCCCACTTCTGGGTATATATGCCCCCAAAGAAATGAAAGCAGGGACTCTTATTTTTTTTTTTTTTTGTGGAGACAGAGTCTTACTTTATTGCCCGTGGCATCACAGCTCACAGCAACCTCTAACTCCTGGGCTTAGGCGAGTCTCTTGCCTCAGCCTCCTAAGTAGCTGGGACTACAGGTGACCACCACAATGCCCGGCTATTTTTTTTATTGTGGGCCGGGTTTGAACCCACCACCCTTGGTATATGGGGCTGGCGCCCTACCCACTGAGCCACAGGTGCCGCTCAAGAGCAAGGACTCTTACAGGTATTTGTATACCCGTATTCATAGCAGCAGTATTCACAATGGCGGATTGTGGAAACCACTTGTTCATTGGCAGGTGAATGGATAAACAAAATGTGGTGTGTACCTGTACACATGTAGTGGAGCCTCATAAAGGAAGACAATTCTGACACGTGCGACGATGTGGATGAACCACACTAAGTGAAATAAGCCAGTGCAAACGGACAAGTATTGTACGATTCCTCTCATATAAGGTTCCTAGAGTATCAAATCATGGAGACAGAAAAGTAGAACTGTGGCTGCCAAAGGCCAGGGAAGGGTGGAAATGGGAGTTAGTGTAAATGGATGCAAATTCCTGTTGGAAAGTTGAAAAAGTTTTAGAGATGGATGGTGGTGATTATTGCACAACTATGTGAATTTATTTATTTATTTTTTGAGACAGATTTTCACTCTGTTGCCCTTGGTAGAATGCCATGGTGTCACAGCTCACAGCAACCTCAGATTCCTGGGTTTAAGCTGTCCTCTTGCCTCAGCCTCCCAAGTAGCTGGAATTATAGGGGCCTATCACAATGTCTGGCTATTTTTAGAGATGAGGTCTTGCTCTGGCTCAGGCTCGTCTGGAACCTGTGAGCTCAGGCAATCCACCTGCCTCGGCCTCCCAAGTGGTGGGATTACATGCGTGAGCCACCGCACTGGCACATGAATATATTTAATGCTACCAAGCTGTACACTTAAAAATGGCTAAAATGGGTCAGATCCTCTTCTGTAATCCTAGCACTTTGGGAGGCTGAGGATAGAGGACCCCTTGAGCTCAGGATTTCAGACCAGCTTGAGCAACAGTGAGACCCTGAGTCTACAAACAAAACAAAATAAAAAAAATTAGCCAGTTGTGGTGGCATGTACCTATAGTCCCAGCTACTCCGGAGGCTTAGGCAGGAAGATGCCTGAGCCTAGGAGTTTGAGTCTGCAGTGAGCTATGA
>NW_003852508.1:5792713-5794381 GCF_000181295.1 Otolemur garnettii | reverse complement strand
CAGGCATCATCATAGCTCATAGAAACCTCAAACTCTTGGGCTCAAGAGATCCTTTTGCCTCAGTTTCCCCTGTAAATGGGGCTATAGGAGCCTGTCAAAACCACTGGCTAATTTTTTTATTTTTAGTAGAGGTGGAGTCTTGCTCTTGCTCAGGCTGATCTGGAACTCCTGAACTCTCCCAGCCTCAGCCTCCCAGGGGACTAAGATTTCAGTGTGAGCCACCATAGCCAGCGCCCAGCACTAAGAATTCTGACCAAAACTCCCATTTTGTTTGTTTGACATCTTTTTTGAAGGAGTATCCTTTCCCTTTACTGAGTCTAGTGATCCTGTAGTCATGTGAAGAGTTGTTTAATTTTCTTTTCTTTTTTTGTTTTGAGACAGAGTCTCAAGCTGTCACCCTGGGTAGAGTGCTGTGTTGTCACAGCTCACAGCAACCTCAAATTCTTGGGCTTAAGCAATTCTCTTGCCTCAGCCTCCCAAGTAGCTGGGACTACAGGTGCTCACACAACACTGGCTATTTTTTGTTGCAGTTGTCATTGTTGTTTGGCAGGTCTGGGCTGGATTTGAACCTGCCATCTCCAATGTGGCTGGCCCCCGAGCCGCTGAGCTACAGGCGCTGAGCTGGAAGAGTTGTTTTCTGAGAGAGCCAAATACTCCTCTGATCCTGGGTAGGAAAGCAGTTAGCAGCCCTGGTGTTTTTACTCCAAAAATGCAGGCACTCAAGGGCAAAAGAGTGAGTACTAGGGACGTGAGATCGTTGGCCAGGGCTGGGTTTGCACCCACCACCTCTGGCATATGGGGCCCTACTCCTTGAGCCACAGGCACTGCCCTATCTGGTTATTTCTTGAATCTGTCAGAGTGAAACATATCCCCTGTTTTTCTGAAACTATCACAGCAGAAGACTTTTGATACTGAGAATGTCTAATTGAAACAAAAATCCATTATCATGTAAAAATTGGCAATCATCTCACTCATTTGTACATGCAAAATCAGAGGCTAAAATGTGTAGCCTTCGAAATCCTGCCAGGTCTGTGCCCTTCATAAAAGCTCTGATGTCACCTCTTTCTGTATTGCTCCTGTAATCATGGGTAGTTGTCAAGTTGAAAATGGTAAATGACCCTTCAGCCTTTGCTGAGAAACATTATCTATTCAATTAATGGCCCATAAAATGACTTAGGCAAAAGACAAGACTGCAATTTCTTCTTCCAAAGAAGAAAGACAATATGGTCTAATTTACCAAATTCAAGCTTTCAAAGGGTTTTGGGAAATGTAAATTCCTAACATGGGATTGTACACATGGGAGCTGAGAGACAAAGAGAAACTATAGGTACAGGAAATTTCAGCAGTTCTCTTCCGTGTACGTGAATGTTACCACCTCCTTGCCTTTCCGCAGAGGTATTGCTCATTTAGTTAGTGCAAACCTTGCTATGCTAAGTTAGTACAGACTTGTTCTGTGTACTTAAAAATTAAATGTAAGGGGTGGCGCCTGTGGCTCAGTGAGTAGGGCCCTGGCCCCATATACTGAGGGTGGCAGGTTCAAACCCAGCCCCGGCCAAATTGCAACACAGAAATAGCTGGGCATTATGGCAGGCGCCTGTAGTCCCAGCTACTTGGGAGGCTGAGGCAAGAGAATTGCCTAAGCCCAAGAGCTGGAGGTTGCTATGAGCT
>NW_003852508.1:5785732-5788966 GCF_000181295.1 Otolemur garnettii | reverse complement strand
ATTATCTATAGCCCCAGGGGCCTCCCCATAGCTGCCCACCAAGGTCTGTGCCTGGAGGGGGGGAGGTCTCTCACCTAGTTCCCGCTTCCTCACCATTTCCATCCATTTTCTGCTCAAAGA
The DNA here is from genome assembly GCF_000181295.1 of Otolemur garnettii. Classification (NCBI taxonomy): domain Eukaryota; kingdom Metazoa; phylum Chordata; class Mammalia; order Primates; family Galagidae; genus Otolemur; species Otolemur garnettii. Next base: position 5,788,846 of record NW_003852508.1, on the reverse strand, counting down.
CCATCTTTGAGAAGACCTTCTTTCCTTCACGATACTCGTATCATTCTGTGATCTTTAGATTGGGTTATGTATTTGTTTTCTCTCTCTAGGAGCTTGCACACACGCCCCACGAGGTCGGGGGTGTTGTATGGGATCTTCGCTTTTCTATCACCAGGATCCAGTGTTTACTCCATTCCCGGGTCCCAGCTGCTGCTGCTGGTACTGCTGGGGACAGAAGTGGAAACTGGTGTGACTTTATGTCTTTACCCAGACGCTTTCCCAATTATTAAGTATTTTCTCTGGAGGCTGCCTCAGGGTGTTCTTTGTCTAATGCTCACCTTTCTAAGGCTCCTTGTGGGTATTTATAATATGAATCAAGAGCCCTGATTATGCTAACGCCAAATTGGCTCTGTTCTAACGTTGGTTTGAAAAGCTTGGTTATAATCACAATGGCCAATATTGATGGAACACTTGCTTTCAGGCTGACTTCCTGCAAATAATCCCTTTTTGTGCTTCAAACATTTTCATTCTTACTTCTCTGAGGTGAATAGTATTACTATTCCCATTTTATAGATGAGGAAGCTAAAGCTCAAGGTCACATAGTTGGTGCAAGATGGGAAAGCCAGCCCACCACCTGACTCCGGGATTCTGATCCGCCCTTCATTATGCTGCTGCCTGGTTCCTGAATAGCAATCATTCTGGAAGATGGGTTTCCATATCCCAACAGTCTAAGTCACTTCCCAGTGTCTACTGAGATGTTGGTTCTTTTTTTTTTTTTGGAGACAATCTTCTCTGTCTCCCAAGCTGGCATGCAGTGGCATCATCATAGCTCACTGTAACCTCAAACTGCTGAGCTCCAGGGATCCTCTCGCCTCCGCCTCCCAAGTAGCTGGGACTACAGACATGTACTACCACACCCACCTAATTTTCTATTTTTTGTAGAGATGGAGTCTTGCTATGTTGCTCAGGCTAGCCTCCAACTCCTGGCCTCAAGCAATCCTCCTTGTCAGCCTCCTAAAGTGCTAGGATTACAGGTGTGAGCCACCTTGCCTGGGCAAGATGTTGGATCTTTGATTCTTGCTAGAAAGTGGCCCCAAATTCCCGTCAGGTCTCTCTGCTGATAAGCTGAGGAGGGTAGTATAGAAACCTCTGGTTTTCTTTTCTTCCTCCTGTCCTAAGGCTCAGAGAAGAGTCAGCTGGCATCTGCCTTCTCTGAGGTTTCTTCCTCTAACTTGGGTCCCACGGGGGTCCTGCTGGACCTGTTAGGAATGAGAGCACCCCACAGGTGGGGAGTCTTTAAAGGCCCCCTGCCCTGCACCTGTTTTGTTGGGTGGCAGAGCCTTTTGAGCTCCATTTCTGCTCCTACAGACAGTTCTACCCTCTGGTAATGTTACTAGATTAAGCATCTGGTAGACAGGATTTTGTCCATTATTGGAAATCCTCTACAGGGGTGGGAATATGGGAGAGAAGAAGGCCTTGACCTCTCCTCCTAAAGGTTAGAGGGTCTGACCCAACACATAGCAACATGCATTTGGACTTAGTTTTCATTTCAACAAAGAGGTGATGATTTTCCAGAGTGACATATAATCATTAGCCTCCTAGTTGGACGGGAAAATGGATCTCTCTGCGGCTTCTGTGCTCAAACCACTTCATCACTGTTGTCTTTGGGTAGTTTCAATTACAGTATGGACTGTCTAGAAGAGTATCACATCCCCAATAATATGATGGCTGGGTAAAGGACAGGGACAGGTGAAGGAGTTCTGCAAATCAGGTTCGTTTCCTAGGTTTGCATGTCTGTGGGTAAGCTAGGCTGCTTGGCGGCTCCATCCACATCTACATTTTTTTTTCTTTTTTGAGACAGGGTCTTGCTCTGTTGCCCAGGCTAGAGTAAAGTGGAGTCGTCATAGCTCACTTGCAACCTCAAACTCCCAGGCTCAAGCCATCCTCTTGCCTCAGTCTCCCTAGTAGCTGGGACTACAGGCATATGCCACAATGCCCAGCTATGCTTTTGTGTTCTGACCTTTTGTGATAAAAATCCTGTAATATTGGGGTTAAGCTAGGCATGTAAAAATCCACATTTTCTTAGCCACTAAGATAACATTTGATGGAAATACTTTGTCAAGGACCAAAGACTCCTCTTGCCAGTAAGCTAAAACATTACTTAACTTGGTTTACTCCTAAGAACCACATTACTGAATATTGAGCTTCGATCGCCAAGTTTGTGGGTACCAGTGGTAAGAAAGACACTGTAATCCTTTGTCTGCCTCTGCCTAGTGTGTGTGCTGGCCGTAGGGTGGGAGTTCAAACACAGAGCGCTCCATTTCTCACTCCTCCAGCTGTACGGCTCTAGGGAGACCCACAGGGGAAACCAAAGCTTCTACAGTTTCCGCTGTTAAAGGCTTCAGGTCTTTCGCCCTGGCCCTAATGGCAGCGGGCAGAAATAAGACTAATGAGTTGAAGTTGTAAGGACGCAGGTTTTTTACTCAGTATAAGGAAGGATTTCTTTCTCTCTCTCTTTCTTTTTTTTTAAGGAAGGATTTCTTAATAACTGTAGAGTTTTGCAAAGGGAACATGTCCTCATGACGTAGTGAGCCCCCTGCTGGTGGAGGTGTTTTAGTAGCGACTAGATGGCTGGAATCGCTAACTCTGCCGGGATGTTGTAGAACAGACTACAAGTTTGGAAGAAAGTGTGTCTAAGATTCCTCTGAGGTTTAAGGTTCTCTGACACTGAGATGAGGGACATGACGGGAGTTGTGAGCTGAAGGGAAAGGCTGAGACCTCTCCTCCTACCTTGCAAGCTTACTGCAGGCCCTTTAGTTCCTCTCTTGCAGGCAGGACGCCTGCACTTCTCACTCTTATAGCTGAAAGCCAGACCCACTTGGAGACAATGTGCCCTCCCCATCTCCTTGAGTACTTTCTTCGCAAGATCAGGCTACCCTGATCACCGCTTCAGCTTCCACGCAATCTGAGCTTTCTGTCCCTCGGCTCTTTGGCAGGCGATCTGCAGACCTGGGGAATGGCACAGGAGATGGAAATATAAGGGCTCCATGCTATTTTAATTAGGTGAATTATTATTTAGCAGAAAAAAATCATATCCAAGCTAATGGTAAGTTAATAAGTCATTTCTTTTTTTTT
>NW_003852508.1:5783565-5785366 GCF_000181295.1 Otolemur garnettii | reverse complement strand
CTCGTGAGTTCAGGCGATCTGCCCACCTCACTTCCCAAAGTGCTGGGATTACAGACATGAGTCACCACGCCCAACTATCCTTAATAGGTCATTTCTAACTTGAATAATGAATATAATTATGTCTTCAGCCTTGACTGTCAATATTTCGATCAAAGATTTGGATGAATATAAGTACATTTTGCTCATCGAATTTGAGACCAAGGTGAAGTTGAAGGGAGTTAAAATAGTTGGGTTTAGGGTGGCACCTGTGGCTCAAGGAGTAGGGTGCCGGCCCCATATACCAGAGGCAGCAGGTTCAAACCCGGTTCCGGCCAAGAACTGCACAAGAAAAAAAAAATTGGGGTTTGAGTTTTCAAAGGTCATATTGCCTGGCTATAAGGATAAGTTGGATCCAAGAAATAGAAACGTAAAGGAGATTAGTGTAAGGTTCTGCAATGGGCACTGAAAACCCAATGGCACAAGTTTGTATTGGGAAGACTCATAGATTGATAGCTACTCTGAATAACAGGGAGCAGCATGGTCTGAGGGAAATAGAATATACAAGTCAGTTATAAATTTTATATTTTCTAGTAGGGCGATTTAAAAAAGTAAAAAGAGCTGGGTGTGGTGGCTCACGCCTGTAATCCTAGCACTCTGAGACCAAGGAGAGTGGATCGCTAGAGCTCAGAAGTTTGAGACCAGCTTGAACAAGAAAGAGCAAGATCCCATCTCTACTAACAATAGGACAATTAGCTGGGCTTTGTGGCAGGCACTTGTAGTCCCAGCTACCTGGGAGGCTAAGGCAAGAGGACCTCTTGAACTCAAGAATTTGAGACTGCTGTGAGCTATGATGCAACGGCACTGTACCCAGGGCGAGGGAGTGAGACTCTGTCTCAAGACAGATAACACCAGAAAAAGATAACAACGAAAAAACCTTTCTAGCTGTCATACAGGCTGTTGTGCGATTTAATGGGTTGACAACTGGAAGTTAACAACCTTTTGTGAGAGCTGAGGCAGATTTCTAAGGAAGAGATGGCTTTTTGGGTTGGGTTACGGTCACAGTCCCATTCAACTCCGATTTTACAAATCCCTTTCTTTTTCTAAGGTGCATTCAGGATTCCTTTTGGGGAAGAACAAAATAAAATTTATGAGTTAGAAGGACCACGCTTCTAATTTCCTAGGTGAGAAAACAGGGACCCTGAGAGGCTAAACATACAGCTGTTTAGCCTCCTAAGGGTGCCAGGAAGCTTGGCGGGCTCCTTCAGTAGCCTGGGTCATGTCCCATACCGGTCAGGAGGCTCGTTCAAAGAGAGAATTTTTCGGTGAAGGCACAGGGCACAAGGCAATACTTCTTTCTTTTTCACTTAGAATAAGGGAGTCATTATGTCTACGTGCCTAGCATGTCACGGGAAAGGGTGATGGTTTCTTTTTGTGGAAACCAGTGCATGGGTGCCATCTACAGGATTTGTGGAAAAGAGATGTTTAGCATTTTCCCATTACAGAAAGTTCCCCAGGTTACAAAGGAGGTTAGGTTCTCTCGGAGGGACTGCCTGCGTACATTTAGTGTTCAGTACAAAGGTACTGTCCGTTCATTTATAGCCCTTAGCATTATTAATATTCAAAAGAGGCTGATAACTAGTGGTTTTGCTGGGGGAGAAATGTATAGCCTAGGAGATCTAAGAGTGACAGAGAAAGAAGCCTGTGTGCCCCTGGAATGTGATATCCCATCTTTTTTTTTTTTTGGAGACAGAGCCTCAAGCTGTCCCCCTGGGTAGAGTGCTGTGGCATCACAGCTCACAGCAACCTCCAACTCCTGGGCTCA
>NW_003852508.1:5779802-5782352 GCF_000181295.1 Otolemur garnettii | reverse complement strand
CCAGGAGTTGGAGGTTGCTGTGAGCTGTGAAGCCACGGCACTCTACCCAGGGGGATAGATTGAGGCTCTGTCTCAAAAAAAAAAAAAATCACCTTGGGCAGTGCCTGTGGCTTAGTGGGTAGGGCACTGGCCCCATATACTAAGGGTGGCAGGTTCAAACCCGACCTGGCCAAATTGCATCGCCTGTACTCCCTGTACGCCCTGTACTCCTAGCTACTCAGGAGGCTGAGGCAAGAGACTTGCCTAAGCCTAGAAGTTGGAGGTTGCTGTGAGCTGTGTGACACCATGTTACTCTACCGAGGGTGATAAAGTGAGACTCTATCTCTACATTATAAAAAAAAAAATCACCTCTGAGGGCATCTGATGCCTACAATAATGGGAAACTGTGGTCTCTGGGGAGTGCCACAGAAGACTGACTGGTCTTGGGGGTGTGGTGAGCCCCTAACCACTGTTTCTTCAGAATTCTCAGCTCCATGTGGACGTCCTTTTCGGCTATAACCTGTTTGTGCCTTTCTGATGGTGTCGGCTGTGTTCTGGTTGCAGCATATGGTAATTGGGGATGTGTCTAATCTCTGTGTCTTCCTGATGGTGTCAGCCGAGTTCTGGTTGCAGCTTATGGTAATTGGGGCGTGTCTAATCTTCACCTTTCAATTATAAGCCTACTGTAGACAAGGACTGGCTTTACCTGTTTAAAGTCCCCCTAGTAACTGCCACAAAAGACAATTAAAACGAGCTTTTTAAGTGAATATCCGAAGTATGGAAAGATGCTATGATGGGACATGCTGGGAGAAATTATTAATAAAATAGCTCTTAATTGCTGGAACTATTTTTCTTACTTTTGGTGACTCTTCTATAGGGGAGTTTGTTGGGAATTGCTAAAGTTGCAAGTATTTTTCCAGGCAGTTCAAATCCATCTCCTCCTTTTATGTAAATGCACCTTTGAATTCCGTTGAGCTTTCCACCCAGAATAGTACCTCAGTCCTTTATTACAAAGTCTAGAGCTGGGTTGGCAAGCGATTTAAGTTTATTCTGGATTTTTCCCAGGAGTGGGCAACTTTGTTGTTCTTATTACTATCGAAACCCGAGCGCCCTCTGCTGGGAATACCCAGAAGTTAGTCTTTTTTTTTCTTTTTTTCTTTTGAGGGTATAATTAATTGCATTTTTTAGGAAAAGTCCCTCTTCCAGAAGTTAGTCTTAAAATTCAACTTCTGGAATTGGCATATCCAGGCTCACTTGCTGGGAAAGATGAGGGTGGGAGAGAGATGTGTATTTCACTTCCTCTTTATTTCCACTCATTCCTCTCTTCCCCAGGATGGAGCCCTTCCCATCAACAGAGCATTTCTGATCCCAGGATTCTGTTTTGGTGCTGAGCCCGGCCCCGAGGTTCCTGCTGGCCTGAGCTCTGGACCCCAAGGTCAGGGCTCAGGGACAGAGCATAAATGCTGGGCCTTGAGGACACTTGGAAACTCTAAAGTTATCTGCATTAAGACGGGATCACCGCGGTCAGGTAAAATAGGGCTCACCGGAGCCCTAAGGACAGTTGGAAAGAACAGTGAAGGTCACTCAGCACACGCCAGCAAACTGCTGCTGTGCCAACACGTGACTGGGGCCCCAGGTTCACTTATTAGGGAAGAGTTTCAGACCACGCCCCAGCTTTACAGTGGCTGTGTGTTAAACGTGTGAATTGAACAACTCTTTTGAACAGTGGAAAATCAAATCTGCAAATGACAAGAATCCACTGTTCATGGTTTGTGTCCAAAAATAAACTACTTAGGAGAAGTACAGCTATCCCTGGGGCCGAAACTAAAGATACATTTCTACTGTCTTGTTGAGACATCATTATTATGCAGGGACCAATATTCCAATGTCATATGGTTATTTCTTTTCATAGTGCCTCACTGTAGACTGAACTCATGCTACCAAATCATAGTTGACTAGGAATCATTTGAGGGTGGGTCTGGTGGGGCTGTATTTGGTATCTAAAAAGAATGTGGTCTCCTCTCCACCATCGTGGTACCTGTGATTAGTCTGTTTTGTCCCTGTGTGCTCTCACAAAACTTTAGAATCAAGTGGCTTCTGGCCAAGAAACAAAAACAAAATCGTCCCATCCTCCAGTGGATTTGAATGAAAACTGGTAATAAAATCAGGTACAACTCCAAGAGGAGACATTGGAGAAGAACCAGCTGGGTCTATAGAGATGGCACATATTTATGCTATATCAGGGTCACGATCATCTTACCATATCAAACTGAAAATGTCATCAGTTGGACAGTTGGCCACGTTTCATTGGGAAAATGAATTTTCTCCTTGTTTGTATGTTCTTCATTAATAAACTGGTCCAGTAATAAGTATGTGAGATATTTTGTTTGAAAAAAATAAAAAGAATATGGCCTAAAACACACACTAGGACCCTTTACAGTGGTTGTGAATTAAAGTCCCCCCAGCACCTGGCATCTTGCTTACCCATAAAAGACACTTACAATGAGCTTTTTGTGAATTAAACGTGTGAATTAACTGATGCGTCTTGTGCTCATTTTTCTGTCATTTGTC
>NW_003852508.1:5778738-5779709 GCF_000181295.1 Otolemur garnettii | reverse complement strand
CCCCCCAGCACCTGGCATCTTGCTTACCCATAAAAGACACCTTACAATGAGCTTTTTGTGAATTAAACGTGTGAATTAACTGATGCGTCTTGTGCTCATTTTTCTGTCATTTGTCGTTTACTGGATATGCGTATATCCTAGCATCAAGTCTGGAAATTCTACAAGGCTAACTGTAATGTTTGTTTGTTTGTTTTTTTGAGACAGAACCTCAAGCTGTCACCCTGGGTAGAGTGCCGTGGCATCACAGCTCACAGCAACCTCCAACGCCTGGGCTCAAGAGCTCAGGTGTATGTGGCTGGCGCCTTAGCCACTTGAGCCACAGGCACTGAGCCTTAAAATTGAATATTGTTTTATTCCTGGCTATACCCTGAATATATTCAGGAGGAATATTCTGGAAAATATTCAGGAGGAATATTCTGGCAAAATGGTAAGTCACTGGACATTTGCCTGAGTACATTTTCTTCCACAGTAAATTTTCCAAGCTGGTTGAGGACACTATTTTCAGCAGAGGATTATCCTGTGTCCTAGTTGTTAAGCGATCATTTTTATTTCTTAATACTCAGCAAAGACCCGGTCCACCACAATTAATGAACACAGGATCTTTCTGACCTTGAGCTGAAAATTGTATTATTTAAATCAGGATGTAGAAGGCTGAAAAAATGTGTGGTCTTGCAGCGAGTGTAGAAGACTCATTAGGCAATGAGTTAGTAACTCTAAGCTGCTGGCAGCATCACTTCCTTAGCACTTTCCATCATTCGATGGATCATACACATATGTTACACCGTGGTTGGTAAAGCACGCGAATGCTCACATTGATTTAGCTGGCCTGAGCTCTGGACCCCAAGGTCAGGGCTCAGGGACAGAGCATAAATGCTAGGCCTTGAGGACACTTGGAAACTCTAAAGTTATCTGCATTAAGACGGGATCACCGCGGTCAGGTAAAATAGGGCTCACCGGAGCCCTAAGGACAG
>NW_003852508.1:5774302-5776972 GCF_000181295.1 Otolemur garnettii | reverse complement strand
CTGGTGCCTTAGCCACTCGAGCTACAGGCACCGAGCCGCCACTTTCCTTTTTGTTTCAACTGGGTGCTATACTAGGTTTCAGTAAATGTTCTCTCTGCTTGTCTCCACTTCTTTTTTTTTTTTTTTTGGAGAAGAGTCTCACTTTATTGCCCTGGGTAGAGTACCGTGGCGTCATATCTCACAGCAGCCTCAGACTTTTGGGTTCAAGCGATTCTCTTGCCTCAGCCTCCTGAGTAGCTGGATCTACAGGCACCTGCCACAACCCTGGCTATTTTTAGAGATGGGGTCTTGCTCTGGCTCAGGCTGGCCTTCATCCTGTGAGCTCAAGCAATCCACTTGCCTCAGCCTCCCAGAGAGCTAGGATTACAGGCATGAGCCACCATGCCTGGCCTAAAATATGTAAGCTTTTCAACCAATGATTCTACTTCCCGGAATTTATCGTAAGGGAAAAACAATCTGATGAATGCAAAGATGTTCCATGCATAAGGATGGTGGTTCCAATTCCAACTGTTATTTATAACAATAAAAATACTAGAAATAAGTTGAATGTTCAGTAGTAGCTATTATAGTTACCCCATTTTTTTATTTTTTGACACAGAGCCTCAAGCTATCGCCCTGAGATAGAGTGCTATAGTGTCATAGCTCACAGCAACCTCAAACTCCTGGGCCCAAGCGATTCTCTTGCCTCAGCCTCCCAAGTAGCTGGGACTTCAGGCACCTGGCACGATGGGCTAGTTTTTAGAGTTGGGGGTCTCACTCTTGCTCAGGCTGGTCTGGAACTCATGAGCTCAAGCAATCCACCTGCCTTGGCCTACCAGAGTGCTAGGATTATAGGTGTGAGTCACTGTGCCCAGCTATACCTCAAAAATTTTAAAGCAGTTGCCTTTACATTTAGAATTACAGATGATTCTTTAAAAAAAATTTTTATTTCTTTTTATTTTTTGGAGACACTGGAGTCTCATTCTGTCACCCCAGCTAGGTTGTTCATTGTGACCTCCAACTCCTGGGCTCGAGTGGTCCTCTTGCCTCAGCCTCCTGAGTAGCTGGCACTGTAGGGACCTGCCACCATAGCTGGCTAATTTTTCTATTTTTAGTAGAGATGGGGCCTTGCTCTTGTTCTGGATGGTCTCAAACTCCTGAGCTCAAGAGATCCCCTGCCTCAGCCTCCCAGAGTGCTAGGATTATAGGAATTGAGTCTTTTTTTTGGAGACAGACTCTCACTTTGTTGCCCTCAGTAGAGTGCTGTGGCATCACAGCTCACAGCAACCCCAAACTCTTGGGCTTAAGTGATTCTCTTGCCTCAGCCTCCTTAGTAGCTGGGACTAAGGTGCCTGCCACAGTGCTGAGCTATTTTTTTTGCTTGCAGTTGTCATTGTTGGTTAGCAGGCCCAGGCTGGGCTGGAACCTACGAGCCTCAGTGTATGTGGCCAGTGCCCTACTCACTGAGCTACTGGTGCTGAGCTGTCATTGATTCTTTTAAAATTTTTTTTCTTCAACGAGCAATTATTATGTTCTAGTTATTATTGGTGCATAAGAAACCATCACAAATTTAGTGATATAAAACATCAGTCCTTTTACATTGTTGGCAAATTCTAGGGTCAGGAAATTAGAGACTGAAAGCATGGATGGTTTATCTCAGCTTCATCCTTTCTCAAACATTAGCTGGGAAATGACTCAACAGCTGGGGGCTGGAATTACCAGAAGGATTATTTGCTCACACGCCTGACATCTAAGTTAGGCGTAGTTGAAGACTGGATCTGCCTGCTGGAATGCTTATAAGTGGCCTTTCCATATGACCTGACTTTCTACCAGCACATTGGCCTCTGTGTAGCCCAACTCTCATTGCATTTCAATATAAGCTGAACTTCTGGGTCTGTATGGTGGCTCACGCCTGTAATCTTAAGTATCCCTTGAGTTCAGGAGTTCAAGGGAAGCCTGAGCAAGAGTGAGACCAACCCCTCAACCCCCTGTCTCTACTAAAAATAGAAAAATTAGCCAGGCATTGTGGCAGGCACCTGTAGTCCTGGCTATTTGGGAGGCCTGGGCAGGAGGATTGTTTGAACCCTCAGGAATTTGAGGTTTCTGTGAGCTAGGCTGACTCCACGGCACTCTAGACTAAGTTGAAGTTCTGTAAGTCATGTGTCCATCCATATTCAAAGGGGAAAGGAACATAAACACTACTTTCTCATCAAAGTAGGAAAAATGGATGAGAGATATTGTTGTAGTCACCTTTGGGAAATACAGACATTTATTTCTTTCGCCATTGGGAAAAAACCCATGCCTATCATTGCAATTACCAAGAAAAAGCAAGCCACGTATGGTGGCTCCCGCTCATAATTGTGGCATTCTTAGGTGGCTGAGGTGGGAGGCTTGTTTGAGCTCAGGAGTTCGAGACCAGACCAAGCAAGTGAGACCACCATCTCCACTAAAGAAGAAAGGAAAAAAAATTATCTTGGGGCAGCGTCCATAGCTCAGTTGGCAAGGGCGCCAGCCACATACACCTAGGGTCGTGGGTTTGAACCTGGTCCAGGTCTGCTAAGCAACAATGACAACTGCACCGCACCCCGCCTCAAACAAATAGCTGGGTGTTGTGGCGGGCGCCTGTGGTCCCAGCTACTTGGGAGGCTGAGGCAAGAGAATCACTTAAGCCCGAGAGTTGGAGTTTGCTAT
>NW_003852508.1:5770800-5772381 GCF_000181295.1 Otolemur garnettii | reverse complement strand
TGAGCCACAGGCGCCGAGCCTCTATACACTTTTCATGAGATGAGTAAGCCGACATCATTGTTTTAAATAAGATATCAAGCCAAAGTGTTGTTGCTTTTTTACAGCCTATCTGCTGTCCTACCTTGGGCTGCTTGAACTAGGACAGTAGCAGCCGTCTCCGTGAATTGAAGAAGCAAACGTGTCATTATATTAAGTCCTGTTTTTCCTTCCTCTTCACTCATCTGCTGTGATTCTTCAGTGGATTCTCACTAGTTAGATGTAGAATGTGCTCGAAACAGTGGTGTTATTTTCCTTCTTTCTCTCTAAGATGGAATTCAAGTAGCTAAAGTGAGACTCTTGGATTTATGCTTGTGTCCAAATAGAGATCTGGCCAATGACAGCAGGGCGTTTTTTTGTTGTTGTTTTGTCAGTTGCTAGGTAGAAAATGATCCCACATAGTTGCAATCTGACATAGTTACGAACAGAAAGAGGAAGGCAGGCAGCCTGCTCTGCTAGCAAGAGGAAGCCATTTTTACATTACTCTTATAAAGATAGAAGAGACATCAGTTTTTAAAAAATTGTTTGTAGTGTTTGTGATTTAATGAGAGAAAAACTGCTATTAACTAGAAACCAATTGTATGGACTCTTCACGTTCACCCCTATTTCTCAGTCTACATTTTAGCATTTAGTCGATTATTTATTTATTTATTTATTTGGCCAGGGCTGGGTTTGAACCCGCCACCTCCAGCATATGGGGCTGGTGCCCTACCCTTTTGAGCCACAGGCGCCACCCTAGTCAATTATTTATTAAATGCATAAACATTGGCTAAGTATTGATTTTGTGTGTTTTTTTTTTTTTTTTTTTTGAGACAGTCTCACTTTGTTGACCCGGGTAGAGTGCTACGGCACCATAGCTTGCAGCAACCTCAAATCACTTGGGCTCAAGTGATCCTCTTGCCTCAGCCTTCCAAGTGCTGGAACTACAGGCACCCACCACAATGCCTGGCTGGTTTTTAGAGATGAGGTTTCGCTCTTGCTCAGGCTGGTCTTGAACTCCTAAGCTCAGGCAATCTATCTGCCCCAGCCCCCCAGAGTGCTAGGATTACAGGTGAGAGCTACTGCGCCTGGCCAGAGAGTACTGATTTTATAAAACAGGCCTCTATTTTTTTTTCTAGCTACATCTCTCTCTCTTTTTTTTTTTTTTTTGAGACAGAACCTCAAGCTGTTCCTCTGGGTACAGTGTCGTGGCAACATATCTCTCAATTTCAGAACAAATCACTCTTAAGCAACTCACATTCTAAGCTTATTAAAAATAAAGTTGTGGGCGGCACCTGTGGCTCAAAGGAGTAGGGCGCTGGCCCCATATACCAGAGGTGGCAGGTTCAAACCCGGCCCTGGCCAAAGACTGCAATAAATAATTGAATGAATGAATAAATAAAATAAACCAGTTGGCTGGGATTGGTGGCTCATACCTATAGTCCTAGAACTCTGGGAGGCTGAGGTGGGATGATCCCTTGAACTCAGGAGTTTGAGACTAGCCTGAGCAAGAGTGACACTCCATCTCTACCCTGAATGAAAATATTAGCCAGGTGTTGTGGCAGG
>NW_003852508.1:5768149-5769812 GCF_000181295.1 Otolemur garnettii | reverse complement strand
GTGGAGGGTGCCTGTAGTCCCAGTTGCTTGGGAGGCTGAGGCAAGGGAATCGCTTGAGTCCAAGAGTTTGAGGTTGCTGTGAGCTGTGGGCGACACAGTGAGACTCTGTCTCCAAAAAAAAAAAAAAAGAAAAAGAAAAAGAATAAAGTAGGCCAGGCACAATGGCTCACTCCCGTAATCCTAGCACTCTGGGTGGCTGAGATAGGAGGGCAAGATCCTGTCTCCACTAAATGTAGAAAAATTAGTCTATCATCGTGGTGTACCTATAGTCCTAGCCACTTGGGAGGCTGAAAGAAGAGGATCTCTTGATCCAGAAGTTTGAAGTTTTTGTGAGCTATGTTGATGCCACCGCACTCTACACAGGGCAACAGAGTCAGACTCTGTATCAAGAAAAAACAAACAAAAGCCAAGTGCAGTAACTCACTCCTGTAGTCCTGACACTCTGGGAGGCCAACGTAGGAGGATTGCTTGAGTTCAGGAGCCTGAGCAAGTGTGAGACCCCTCCATCTGTCCTAAAAATGGAAAATCTAGTTGGGCATTGTGGCAGGCACCCATAGTGCCAGCAGGGCGACAAAGTGAGACTCTGTCTCAAAAAAAATACAAGTATTTACTTCTAATTAAAGAAATAAAGAAATAAATATACAGGGCAGCGCCTGTGGCTCAAAGGAATAAGGTGCTATCCCCGTATGCCAGAGGTGGAGGGTTCAAACCCAGCCCCAGCCAAAAAAAAAAAAAGAAAAGCAAAATAAATAAATAAATAAATAAATATGCAGCTAGCATCCAGGCTCATTGTACCAGAAATTTAATTTAGGCAACTGCATTTACAAAATATTCTTCATTATCATATTTACCATATGCTAGGTAATATCTGCTCATTCCTGCTTCCATGAACAAAAATGTTCTGGCAAAACACCCACAACAGTCATGTCTCACTGGAATTATTTATTGGTTATTTGTGGGTTATTTTATAATGAGTGAGACCCTACTTGGGTTGTACCTGGAGATCACTGATCCTGTTTACAGTTAGACTCCTAGGAAGGGCCCCTGGTGTCTCTTGTTCTCCAGGGACTGACATAATTGTTAGTAACTATTGGATGGACAAAGTGAATAAACCAAAAGTAGTGTATCTTCAACTTGGGTCTTTAACAAAGGCTTGGAGAGGTCAAGTGAATTCCTCAAGGTCACACAGGAAGTGATGGAGTGGGGCTTCCCAGCCCGGGACCCCAGTGCCCATGATCTTAACCGCTATATTCAATTGCTTTTTACGGCTAACTGCCTCCGTAAATTATACATACATAAATACACATGCAAGTGGGTGTGTGCCATGAGGACATACTCTAAGGAACGTGTCGTCAGGAGATTTTGTTGTCACGAGAACACCATAGGCTGCACCTACACAAACCTAGACGGTCCAGCCTACCACATACGGAGGCTACATGCCATGGTCTAGTGCTCCTAGTCTCCAAACCTGCACAGCCCTTACTGTACTGAGTGCTGCAGGCAACTGTGACACAGTGGCAAATATTTGTATCCCTAAACATATCTAAACATAGAAAAGGTGCAGTAAAAATATGAATGGAGTTTGCAGGACTGGCAGTTGCTCTGGGTGAGTTACTGAGTGGGTGGGGGGTGAATGTGAAGGCCTCGACCATCACTGCATACC
>NW_003852508.1:5765374-5766596 GCF_000181295.1 Otolemur garnettii | reverse complement strand
TTTTTTTTGGTTGCAACCATTATTGTTGTTTGGTGGGCCTGGGCTGGATTCGAACCCGCCACCTTAGGTGTATGTGGCTGGTGCCTTAGCCACTTGAGCCACAGGCCCCGAGCCAAAATATGTTTTCTTTACATCCTATTCTATAAACTTTTTCTGTTTTAATTTATTATTATTATTTCTTTTTACTTTTTAAACTTTTTTGTTAAAAAAAGACACAACATACACAGTTGCCTAGGCCCAAACAAGCTCAGGATCATCCATATCACTGTCTCCCACTTCTGCCTCTTGTCCCTAGAAAGTCTTCAGGGGCAGTAACATGCTCCTGAACCACCTGCCTGAGGCTGTTTTATAATTAGCCTTTTTTTTTTTTTAAATAAGTAGAAGGAGTATATTTAAAATAGTAAAAATGGGGCAACACCTATAGTTCCGTGTGTAGGGTGCTGGCCACATACACCACAGCTGGCAGTTTGAACCTGGCCCAGGCCAGTTAAGATAATGGCAACAACAACAACAACCACCAATCCAAGCATTGTGGTGGGCACCTGTAGTCCCAGTTACTTGGGAGGCTGAAGCAAGAGAATCTCCTAAGCCCAAGTATTTGAGATGGTGGTGAGCTGTGATGCCACAGCATTCTACCCAGGGTGACAAAGTGAGACTCTGTCCTAAAAAAGAAAAATAAAAAAAAAAAAAAAAAAGGCTCGTAGAGGTGGCTCCAGCCTGTAACCCTAGCACTCTGGAAGGCCAAGGTGGGAGGATCCCTGGAGCTCAGGAGTTTGAGACCAGCCTGAGGAAGATCCAGACCCCCTTTCTATTACAAATAGAAAAAATTAGCTGAGTGTTGTGGCGCTTGCCTGTAGTCCCAGCTACTCAGGAGGCTGAGGCAGGAGAATCTTTTGAACCCAGGAGTGTGAGGAGAACTTTGATGATGCCACAGCACTCCAGCCTGGGGCAACAGAGTGAGACTGTATCTCAAAAACAAAACAAAACAACCCCCCCAAAACAAAGAAAGAATTCTTAGTCCGGCTCAGCGCCTGTGGCTCAATCGGCTAAGGCGCCAGCCACATACACCTAAGGTGGCGGGTTCAAATCCCCAGCCCAGGCCCGCCAAACAACAATGATGGCTGCAACCAAAAAATGACCAGGCATTGTGGCGGGTGCTTGTAGTCCCAGCTACTTGGGAGGCTGAGGCAGGAGACTCGCTTGAGCCCAGGAGTTGGAGGTT
>NW_003852508.1:5757743-5761569 GCF_000181295.1 Otolemur garnettii | reverse complement strand
ATTCAGAATTTAATGAAATCAGTATTTCTTATCATTTTAGACAACTAATATAACCAAAATTTAAAAGATTTGATTTTTGATTTGCTACTATTTCCCAAAGACGTTTGATGTATTCAATATTTTTCAACCCAACCTTTAGTAAAAAACGCCTTCATTTTGACTGTGTTAGTGAAATTGTGGTTTCCCTATGAATATTATACCTGAAAACAAACTATTTCAAATTTGTTTTAGCAACTCTCTTCCTTGCTTGCAGTTTTGTTATTTAATATTGAAATACATATTTATTTACATATTATGTAAATATACAGATGTATATTTATATGCATATTATGTAAATTACTCTTGTCAGCATTACTATGTCTCTGTATTTTATTGTTGAAGCTGAAACTTTCAAATATATCTCCATTTACTCTTTTTTTTGTTCAAGTAAAACATTTCAAAAATTACTGCAAAATATACATAACCTAAACTTTACCATTTTCACCCTTTTTATGTGTATATAGTTCAGGCACACTAAGTACAGTCATTGTGCAACCATCACCACTATTTGCTTTTTGAAACAAATTTTTGAATTGTCTTGTAAAAGACAGATAAGCTTTAAGTGGTATGTCAATCCTTGAGAAATAAAATCTGGTCAGTAATTTGAAGCCGCCATGTGGAGTGTCTCTCCGGAACACAAATGCAGTCTATAAAAGGCATTTGTTTCTTGGCTCTAAATGCCAATACATTAAATCTGGTCATTTAGAAATTGATCTGAAAGCTGGTTCTTAAACTCTCAGATTCAGCGTGAGCTCGGAGACCGAGCCGGGGCCTCACGCTCTCCCAATCGTTAGAACAATGGGACTCACCAGTATCCTCCACTCTGCGACCTTAGCCTGCGGGAAATTGTCCAAGGCCCAGAACTTTTTATTCTTCTGCTGAGGTTCTTTTAATGTTATTTAGAACAATGGGAAAATGCCTCTTTCACTCCTCCTGAGTGCTCATCCCTGCCCCCGTCTCTCCTTGCTGCATGTGTCACTCCTACCAGACGAGCCAATTAATTTGGGAACGTCTCTGGCTTTTCCTGGCAGACATATGTCCGCGGAGTTCCGCGTGAAAAGGCGGCGCGCCATATTGCAGTGCTCGGTCGCATAAAAGGTGCTAATCTGGCCACACTCTGCTGGCACTTTGCAAAACGAAGTATGCTCCTTCGGTCGTGGGGACATATGTTAACGATGGGGGCAGGGACAGGCAGTTACAGCTCTCGGCTCTCAGGTGGTGCGGTGGGAGCCAGACTGAGCACAGCTGTGTGGCTGTGTCCTGACCAAATCCTGACCGTCTGCACGCGGAAGAGGCTGCTTTTCAGTAGATTGCTGTGACAGTCGAAAAACGTTCCATTTTCCTGTCGCTATTGCGCCCCGTTTTGTGTATTCTTTTTGGCTATGCTTATTTGCATAACTCGTCTCACAAAAGTTAAAAATTGACATCCCATTATGGAAAATTATAGGACATGGCAGATGATATGTTACTAGAATTAATCTTTGTATGAGAAAGGAATGAAGATTCCCCTCTCTCCACTTTCTCTCCTTCGCGCTGAGAGAGAAGCTGGAAAGAAAAAGAAATTCGAAGGAGCACCGATTCAGCCAATGAAGGTTACGAAGTGCAAGAACAGGGTCAGAGCCTTCGCCATACCCTCCCTCCCCCCTCCAGGACTTGAGGCTAAATTGATCAGTTTTCTCCTCCGTAAAATAAGATTAATAATAGTATGCGTGGGTGGATACCACGCGCCCTTGGGGAGGGGCTCTTTTACAACTGGAACTTTCCCTCTGAAGTGAGAACAATGTAATCTAAAAATTTGTACCCTCATATTAATTTGAAATAAATAAAAAGAATAATAATAGTATCTTCCTCATAGGGCCGTGGTGAGGCTTAAACAGGTCAGCAGTGCTCAGAACGGTGCCAGGAGCAGAATAATCTAAGTGCCAGCTGTTGGAGATATTGGGATTATTACTTCGATTCTTAGTCTGTTTCTGAATGTATTCGGAGACATGGGCGTTTCTGAGAAACTCTTTTCTATCTTTCTTCTGTTGGAACATTGTTTCCATCTATTATTCACATTTGTTTTAGTAACTCTCTTCCTTGTTTGTGGTTTTGTTATTTAATATTGAATACATATTTATTATATGTAGTATTGAAACATATATATATATATATATATTTTGAGACAGAGTCTCAAGCTGTCACCCTAGGTAGAGTGCTGTGGTGTCACAGCTCACAGTAACCTCAGGCTCTTGGGCTCAAGCCATCCTCTTGCATCAGCCTCCCAAGTAGCTGGGACTATAGGCGCCCACCACGCCTATTTTTTGTTGTAGTTGTTTGGCAGGCCCAGGCTGGATTTGAACCTGTCAGCTCCAGTGTATGTGGCTAGCGCCCTAGCCACTTGACTACAGGCACTGAGCCTGAAATAAATATTTATTATACACTTATTTATACACTTATTCTTAGAGGTAGAATATACCATCATCCCTATGTCACCATAAAACAGAACAATATTACTACACATTATATCTACACATTATATTTTGATTTGGATCAGAGCTAGAAATTATTACTTTCTTTTCTTAAAAAAATATAATAATGTTTTCTTTAGGTGCTTATAGAAAGATATTTTGGAAGAGAAAATGAGTGCTGGGATGCTGGAGTAGAAGATTCCTTTCCATACACTTGTGCAAGTCCGGGTGCTGTCCCCTTTGCCAGAATACAGAGGTGAGCACACAGACACAGCTCTCCCCTTGAGCTTTCCTTCTACGGGGAACACAGGGAAGAAACTTGGAAACAAATGAAGACAATTTTAACTATAAATATATGCCATAAGAAAACAAAAGAGGGCCAGGCATGGTGGGTCACACCCATAAGCCTAACACTTTGGGAGGTCAAGGCTAGAGGAGGATCACTTGAGCCCAGGAATTCAAGACCAGCTTCAGCAAGAGTGAGACCCTGTCTTTACTATAAATAGAAAAAATTATCTGGGTATTGTGGCAGGCACCTGTAGTCCCAGCTATTTGGGAGGCTGAGATTGGAGGGCCACTTGAGTCCAGGAATTAGAGGTTGCAGTGAGCTAGGCTGACACCCTAGCACTCCAAAACAAAGTCAAAATGAAGAGGGATAGGGCAGGGGACTTAGTGTCTCCTTCCTATAGTTGGTCACTCTACTCAGGAGGCTGACGTGGGAGGATCACTTGAGCCCAGGAGTGCTGGGTATCTGCTTTAAGGTTGCATCAGTTTAGTGAACTTCTGGGGTTAGGAGACCCCCTTTCTCCCCCGCCCAAGGTTGCCTAAAGAGGGATGAGCATGCCCAGGTTGGAAACAGAACAGGTCAAAACTCCTGTGGTGATCTATGGTGGAATCTTGCCTGTGAATAATAGTCCCTGCACTCTGGCTGGGGCAACATAGCCAGACCTGTCTCTTAAAAAAAAAAGAGGGGCAGGATGGTGTAGTAGCTCACACCTGTAATCCTGGCACTTCAGAGCTGGGTGGATCGCCTGAGCCCAAGAGTTAGAGACCAGCCTGAGCAAAAGTGAGACCCTGTCTCTACTAAAAACAGAAAAACTAATTGGATGTTGTGGCAAACACCTATAGTCCCAGCTACTCAGGAGGCTGAGGCAAGAGGATCACTTGAGCCCAAGAGTTTGAGGTTGCTGTGAGCTATGATGCCATATCACTCTACCCAGGGTGACAGAGTAAGATTCCATCTCAAATAAATAAAATAGGCTTGGCGCCTGTGGCTCAAGTGGCTAAGGTGCCAGCCACATAAACCTAAGGTGGCAGGTTCGAATCCAGCCTGGGCC
>NW_003852508.1:5755095-5756478 GCF_000181295.1 Otolemur garnettii | reverse complement strand
AGTCTTATTATGTTGCCCTTGGTAGAGTGCCATGGTGTCACATCTCACAGCAACCTCAAACTCTTGGGCTTAAACGATTCTGTTGCCTCAGCCTCCCAGGTACCTGGGACTGCCACAATGCCTGCCTATTTTTTGTTTTTGTTTAAGACAGAGCCTCAAGCTGTTGCCCTGGGTAGAGTGCTGTGGCATCACAGCTCACAGCAACCTCCAGCTCCTGGGCTTAAGCTATTCTTTTGTCTCAGCCTCCCAGGTAGCTGTGACTCCAGGCACCCACCATAATGCCTGGCTGTTTTTTGGTTGTAGTTGTCATTGTTGTTTGTCAGATCCAGGCTGGATTCAAACCCACCAGCTCTGGTGTATGTGACTGGCTCCTTAACCATTTGAGCTATAGGCACTGAGCCACTTGCCTATTTTTTGGTTGCAGTTGGCATTGTTGTTTAGCAGGCTGGGCTGGGCTCCAACTGGCCAGCCTGGGTGTACGTGGCTGGCGCCCTACTCACTGAGTTTCGGGCACAGAGATCATTTTATATATTTTTTGAGAGTCCCAGGCTAAAGTGGGGAGGCATCAGCCTAGCTCACTGCAACCTCAAATTCTTTGGTTAAAGAGATCCTCCTGCCTTATCCTCCCAAGTTGCTGGGACTACAAGTGCCTACCACAACATCTGGCTAAGTTTTCTCCTTTCTTTTTTTGTTGGCAGCTTTTTGGCCAGGGCTGGGTTTGAACCCGCCACCTCCGGTATATGGGGCTGGCACCCTACTCTTTGAGCCAAAGGCACCGCCCTAAGTTTTCTACTTTTAGTAATTGCTCAGGCTAGTCTAGAACTCCTGAGCTCCAGGGATCTTCCTGCCTCAGTGAGCCACCCTGGCCAACCAACCTCCATGTTTTTGGCTTCAACAGCTAGAGGGACTTTGAGTTCATCTAACCTAGTAGTTCCCCAATTTAAACTCTATGAACCATTGACACAGAAAAATAATGTGGTAGGCAGCATGGTGGTACTATTTTTTCTTTTGCCAACTCAGTTTATTACAAAAGCCAGAGCTATCATCATTTCCTTGTTGCCATCATTTCATAAAAGAGGGGAGACTCTCACAATGAATAAGTAGGGGTCAGGTGAGGTGGCTCCCACCTGTCATCCTAGCACTCTGGGAAGCCGAGGCGGTGGATGGCCTGAGCTCAGGAGTTCGACACCAGCCTGAGCTAGAGGGAGACCCTGTCTCTAAAAATAGCCAGGTGTTGTGTTAGGTGCCTGTAGTCCCACCTACTCGTGAGGCTGAGGCAAGAGGATCACTTGCGCCCAAGAGTTTGAGGTTGCTGTGACCTACGATGCCATGGCACTCTCCCAAGGGTGACAGAGTAAGACTTTCTCAAAAAAAAAAAAAAAA
>NW_003852508.1:5753607-5755075 GCF_000181295.1 Otolemur garnettii | reverse complement strand
AAAAAAAAAAAAAAAGGAAGGATTACTTTTGAGTAATCTAAGAATTCAGAGCATTCCTTTATATTCAATAAAGTATGGTCTAGGAAAAATTTAAGATGTTTCTTTTAGTTTTTTTTGTTCTTTATGTTATGAATCGGGAGAAACTCTGCCAGACCAGGACATGTCTTTGGGAACCGTTGGTCTATCTCATCCTTCCAGTTTAAGCAGACATCGCAGGTGCGGCATCCCTGACAGATGGTCTTCCAGCTTCTCATGAGCGTGTCTCGTGACGGGGCATGCATCATCTCACCAGGCAGCCCGGCCCCTTGTGGAAGCGTTATAATTGATAACATCACTTTCCTACCCCGCCCCTTGGGACATACACAGAGTGAGGTTGTTCTCTCTGTAGCCTCACAGCCTTTCAAATATATGAAAAAGTCGGTCATGTCCATCTTTTTTAAGGGCAAACATTTTTAGCTCCTTTAACTAATTCTCCCTCGATACTAGTTCAGAGGATAAAAACAAATCTTATGAGCAATTAAGCTGCCAAGCGACACCCATTCTGTAATTCACCC
Organism: Otolemur garnettii; assembly: GCF_000181295.1. Lineage (NCBI taxonomy): Eukaryota > Metazoa > Chordata > Mammalia > Primates > Galagidae > Otolemur > Otolemur garnettii. Next base: position 5,754,521 of record NW_003852508.1, on the reverse strand, counting down.
GGGATCTGCTATCAGTTTGCAGTCCCACAGGAGCCGCGCAGTGGGTGTTTGGTATCTGTTCCACTGTGTAGTCCCACACGTAGGAAAGAAAAATTTGGGAAAAAACAATCTCCGCTTAAGCGGATTTAAAGGCTAGATACCTGGACGTTTATTTTGGAATTGAGGCAGGGTGAGAATTTAACTGTACACAGAGATCTTGATCTCATAACCCTCCCGGGCATTAATGTCATTTGTTTAAGAGAGACTGGGATTTAAAGGGCAAATTAATTCATGTTCAAAGCTTTAGAGCTTTAAAAAAATCTGGCCTTGCTCATCGTGTTGAATGTCAGAGAGACTATTTCTGACTTAATGGGCATGTAATTTAGAACTAATAACTGTGAAAGCATCTCGCACAGTATCGGGCTATTTGGCAAAGGTTTGTATCCTTCCTTCTTTCCTTCCTTCCTTCCTTCCTTCCTTCCTTTCTTCCTTCCTTCCTTTCTTTCCTCTTCTCTTTCTTTTTATCGGAATCTAAGAGAGTACCGCCGGTGTCCAGGTTGTCAAAACAAGAGTTGAGGTGGCAAATGTCTGTTTCCACTTGATAGTCCTATGACCCTTAGATGTTTAATGACAAAAATATGAAGCAGTTTTGTAGGTTTTGCACATGGTAGGATTCATCTAGTTTAGGTATTTGTACTTGAAAATAAACAAAGTCATGGGAAGAAGTTGAAAAATATTCCCTGCCAGAGGCATAGGTCACGGTGGGTCTTAAGGTACTACATAGTTGAGTTTTTATTTATTTATTTATTTATTTGAGACAGAGTCTCAAGCTGTCCCCCTGGGTAGAGTGCTATGCTATCACAGCTCACAGCAACCTCCAACTCTTGGACTCAAGCGAGTCTCCTGCCTCAGCCTCCCAAGTAGCTGGGACTACA
>NW_003852508.1:5707421-5727866 GCF_000181295.1 Otolemur garnettii | reverse complement strand
CACTGCCCCAGCTATCCAAACTTTTGCTGAAAAAATGTATATGACTCAGGGATCTAGTTAACCCTCTTGGCAGAAGCCCGCAATAGAGATGGGGTTATCCAGGTATGATCTATTAAGGACCCCTTTTTTTTTAGACAGCATCTCAAGCTGTCACCCTGGATAGAGTGCTGAGGTGTCATAGCTCACAGTAACCTCCAACTCAGGCTCAAGCTATTCTTTTGCCTCAGTGTTTCTATTTTTAGTAGAGATGGGGTTTCATTTTTACTTAGGCTGGTCTGGAACTTGTGAGGTCAAGTAATCCACTCTCCTCAGCCTCCCAGAGTGCTAGGATTACAGGCGTGAGCCACCATGCCCAGCCTTGTAAAGGACCCCTTTATCTAATGGTATGTATGTGTTCTTTCTTTTTTTGAGACAGAGTCTCACTACGTTGCCCTTGGTAGAGTACTGTGGCATCACAGCTCACAGCAACTGCAAACTCTTGGGCTTAAGGGATTCTCTTGCCTCAGCTTCCCAAGTAGCTAGGACTACAGGTGCCCACCACAATGCCTGGCTATTTTTTTTGCTGCAGTTGTCATTGTTGTTTAGCAGGCCCTGGCCAGGTTTGAACCAGCCAGCCTTGGTGTATGTGGCCGGTGCTGTAGCCCCTGTGCTATGGGCTCCGAGCCTATGTATGTGTTCTTAGGATACGTACAGGACATTATTAGATTTCTGAGAATGTTACATCGGTAGGAACATTGCCAGCTCGGAGTGAAAGAGACAGGTTGAACTGAATGAAAGAAGTTTGAAATTCCAACATTCTGGCTCGGCTCCTATATCTCAACCAGCTAAGGCGCTAGCCACGTACACCTAAGGTGGCGGGTTCGAATCCCTAGCCCAGCCCCGCCAAAACAACAATGACGGCTGCAACCAAAAAATAGCCAGGCGTTGTGGTGGGCGCCTGTGGTCTCAGCTACTTGGGAGGTGGAGGCAGGAGACTCGCTTGAGCCCAGGAGTTGGAGGTTGCTGTGAGCTGTAATGCCATGGCACTCTACCCAGGGGGACAGCTTGAGGCTCTGTCTCAAAAAAAAGAAATTCCAACATTCTATAAGCAGAAAATAGGCTGATAGAGCTACTGAGCTACCCTATCAACATGTGCTACCCTCAAGAAAAAGGAAGAGTGAATCCAAGGACAGAGCCCTGGGCTCAGAGGATGGAGCTACAACCTTAGGGGCAGACGTGGTGGAGCCATGTGAGCTAAAGCCTGTAAAGCTGAGAGCCACAGAGAATTCCTACTACTCTTTGAGTCCAGTGGCTGGTATTATCACTTAAAAAAGTGACTTGACCTTGATAGAGCTCATGTTGAAAATAAAGTTTATTTTTTTATGTTTAGATTTTAATTGAATTTTTCCATGAACGTTTGAGGCCCTCCTAATTTATATGGTTGTGCATTTTTTTCCACTTAGTATTTACTGGAAATAACCCTTCCTTATTCTTTTCGGTGACTGCATAGACTTCACTGTGGGGATAGGTTCTTTATTCAGTTCCTTGTTGGTACACATTTGGATTGTTTCCAATCTTTTGCTATTACCAACAGTTCTGTGATCACTGATCCCGTGAATATGTTATTCAGTATTTCTCTATCTTGTAGATTCTTAGAAGCGAGATTTCTGGGTCTAACAGTAAATGCATCTGTGATGCATCTGCTTCTGTCAGCAGTGTAGGAGTGTTACACTTTGCTCCCAGCCACACCAGCAGAATGAGTCGTCGCATTTTGAATTTTTTCCAATCTGATATGTGGGAGATTATGCATTTTTAATTTCCATTTCTCTTATGAGTTGAGGTTAAGTAGCTTCATCACATGTTAAGCAAATGGCTTTTTTTTTTTTTTTGAGACAGAGTCTCACTTTCTTGCCCCTGGTAGAGTGCTGTGGTGTCATAGCTCACAGCAATCTCAAACTCTTGGGCTCAAGAGATCCTCTTGCCTCAGCCTCCCAAGTAGCTGGGACTATAGGTGCCCACCACAATGCCAGGCTATGTTTTTAGAGATGGGGAACGGGTCTTTCTCAGGCTGGTCTTGAACTTGTGAGCTCAAGCAATGCACTGACCTTAGCCTTCCAGAGTGCTAGGATTATGGGCGTGAGCCACCAAGCCCAGGCAGCCTTTTTTTATTTCCTGAGAACTATTTATATTTTTTAAACCTTTTTTCTATAGGAATCTTTGTCTTTCTCAAATTTTAAGACTTTTTTTTGTAAATTTATTCTTCGTGATATAAACTTTAGACAATTTCTCATAGGTTACCATTTATCTCTTCATGTTTCCTTGCTGCTTTTGAAATGGCAGAAATAACCTAACAGTGAAATTGAAGAAGCAAGTTATATTACTCTTTGGCCTCCGTGTAACTATCTTTACTTCGAAGATCTCCTTTTCGATTTGTTTATTTTTCTGTTTAGGTAAAATCAAATCCAATTACTGGTCACATCTTTTGTATTCTGCTTTTGTCACTTATGATTAGGGATAACCCACTTGGACAGGTCACATTCTAACTGATTAGTTTGTTCACACATGGCAATGACTTAAAATCAGTGTGCTCAAGTGTCTAGAGTCTTAGTTCACTTCCCTATTTTCCAAGGTCACTGGAAATTGTTTGCAGGCTGGAACCAAATCCTCCCCAGCACTTGGAAGGCTGAGTCAGTTCTGCAGCCAACAACAACTGTATGCCAGATCCCCATGTGGAGTTTTGAGACTAGTTAATTCCATAGCTTTCATGCTTGTCCTCTGTTGCTACCTGTAAGTGCCAGCGGTTGGATGACTTTATCCATCTTCTCCTGTTCTCTCATTCCAACATGGCTGGTGCTTCTGACATGTACACAGGGAGATCTCTCTGCCTCTCTGCTCTCTCTCTCTTCGCTTTCTGCCTTTTTTCCCCCTCCCTCTTTACTTTCTTCCTCCTCTCTTCTCTGAGTCACGGTCTTTTATAATGAACATCACATTTATAGTCGTTAACACTGTAGAGATAATTTGCTAAAGGTATAATCTGCCTAGCGTTAGTTTTCTGTTGGCGATGGAGAAGGTTAATGCTTTCCTCTGCATACCCTCACTCCTTGAATCTTGTGTTAAATATTTCTCTTTGGCAAGTTCACAAGGTGACCAGATTCATAATTATAAATAAATAAAAAACCACAGTTTCATTTTTTTTTTAAAGCTTGGGCATCTACATACAGTAGAGCCTCCATGTTTGGCTGCATTCCCTACACTGACCACCTCCTTAAGTTGACCTAATTTTCATAACCCAGATACACAACACACGCACATATCAGCAGGCCTAGTTCCTTATGAGGACCACCTCCATATGTTGTCCAGTTAGTTACAGTCCCTTGGGTGGTCAACTTACAGAGGTTCAACTTTAATCTGAAGAAAATACACTGAGTTGGCGGTGCCTGTAGCTCAGTGGGTAGGATGCTGGCCACATGCACCAAGGCTGGCAGGTCTGAACTCAGCCTAGGCCAGCTGAAACAACAATGATAATTGCAACAACAACAGAAAATATAGCCGGGCATTGTGGCAGGCACCTGTAGTCCCAGCTACTTGGGAGGCTGAGGCAGAGAATCACTTATGCCCAAGAGTTGGAGGTTGCTGTGAGCTGTGACGCCACGGCACTCTACCCAGGGCAACAGCTTGAGACTCTGTCTCAAAAAAAAAAAAAATACACTGAGTTTATTTTTACTTCTTATTTTTAGGAAGATGGCTACAGAGTGATTCTAATCACATCTTAGTTTGAGTGCATTTCTCATTGTCCCGTTTTCCTCCTTGTTGTCCCATTTTCCTCCTTGTTGAAGAGGAGGAAAAAAATATATGTATTTTGTGGGGAGAGTAGCTATTTAAAGATGACAATAGAGGATACACCTCTTTGTCTTGTGTCTCTATTTCTTCTTTACTCACAATGTTCCAGAACAACATTTAAAGCTACGAACTGGCTCGGAGCCTGTGGCTCAAGTGGCTAAGGCGCCAGCCACATACACCTAAGGTGGCGGGTTCGAATCCCCAGCCTGGGCCTGCCAAACAACAATGATGGCTGCAATCAAAAAATAGCCGGGCATTGTGGCGGGCGCCTGTAGTCCCAGCTACTTGGGAGGCTGAGGCAGGAGACTTGCTTGAGCCCAGGAGTTGGAGGTTGCTGTGAGCTGGGATGCCATGGCACTCTACCCAGGGGGATAGCTTGAGGCTCCATCACAAAAAAAAAAAAAATAAAGCTACGAACTAACACCAGTGAGTCTCTATCTACAGAGAAGGCCATTGTTCACAAATGCTTTTGTGTACATTAGTTACCTCGTTGAACTCTGTTGAATTGCTTCTCTGACAGCTCAATTAATAGAATTTGTCAAACTTTAAAAAATTCTGAAGAGCTTTTCCAAGACTTTAAACATAAACCTTCACTCAAGATCTTGAATTATTTCGAAGGTTGTAGGTAATAAGGGCGCGACAGCTGTGTCTGGCTGTGCGAGTCTTACTGTTTATGCATAATTCTCCATGTTTAGGAACTGTTTTACATATGAACATAAGAATTTGCAAAATCTTTTCACAATTTTGCTTTTCAAGGTATGAAGTGTTAATTGGGAGATTGGTACGGTAATCCAGAAGCCATAATCATTATCCTGGACAATTAGTGAAGACTTTTCTTTTAACCTGCCCGCAGCCCTCTTAATTAAAATGAAGAGAAAATGATGTGGGGTACGCGTATTTTTATTTTAATAAGGTTTCACTCATTAGTACCATTAAACAGCTTTGTTTAAAAGAAGGGCTAGCCCACTTACCTATTTGTTTAACTATCATTTTATTTCTGTCTATGCCGGATAAACCACTGATTGTGATTTTTATATCTAAATGTAATATATTTTTTCCATTGACAATCTTGCCTGAGGCACTCTCTACCCGGTTACAACCAGTATTATAACAGCACCCTATTTTTGCTTCTGCAGATTGAAGTAAGACTAGATAAAGAGTGGAAAATAGGGCTCCTTTGTCTGGGGCGGCTTAGCAGTTATCATGAGTGTATAATTTCTGGAACCAGACAGAGCCGAAGGGCACCTTTAGCCCTTTAAAAACAGCCAAGAGAGATCGTTTTCCTTTGTTACTCTATCATTACTGCAGGGTTGTGACATTTTCTCCTCACATGACTCAAAAAACAGATCTTCACAGCTGCCTGACCAGTCCACCTGCCACAGAAAAATGGCTTTGAGACAGTGCGTGGCTTCAGTGCCCATTGTGCAATGGAACCAGCTCTCTCTTTCCATGCTAATGAATGTTAACTGATAATCCTCTGGGGGCCACTTTAGCCACGGGTTTCAGCCTTTTCCTGCACTGAATGCCTTCTGAGCAAGACTCTTAAGAATGGGGCCCGATGAATGAAGGTGAGTTTAATCTTTCATTTTCCCTGCCCTCACTCCTAACTGCCCAAATCAAAGGATATTTTTTCGTGTTTTCATTGATCCCTGACCCATTAAAACACATAGTGAGTTTCTTCCGAAGCCTTCCTCCTCTCTGCTCCCGGCCGTTAGGACTTGCTCACCAACTCATTTCCATTTTATTCATCTGGCTGCCACAACATCTGCTTCATGATGTCTCCTTGATCCACACCGTCTAATGGTGGAGAGTCCCAGGGGCACCTTGATCTCCCTGCAGTTGTGCAGGAGTTTGGAAATGGACCGCAAACCAACCACATCAGGATTGGTTGCCACAGACTCAGGGACTATCTACGTCAGTTGAATCTGCTTGCCTGCATTTAGGCAGAACTTTCTCCCCGATTTAGGCAGAGCCTACCTTTGTCCTCACCTAGGCCCTCTAATCTGGGCCCTGGTTGTCCAGCCCGTGGACTGTGGAATCCCATTTGGACCTTTGCCGGCTCTGTTCTGTGTGTTTAACTATTCCCTTCTCCAGTTAAAGTCTTTCTGATATTCGAATGTCATTTCCTTGGGCCTTCCTCTTTTGAGGCCCCCCTCATCCTCACCATGCCACCAAGCCTGACAAAGTCCTAAGTTAGGCACTGCAGGAAAAAAGATAAAGAGATGCGATCTTTGTCCTCAAGGAGCTTTCCCTCTAGGAAGAGGAAACGGACCACAAACCAATGAGAAACAGGGCCGTGCTGAGTATGCAGAGTGCATGTAGGGAGTAAGGAGAGTGTGAGCAACTCTTGGTAGTCTCGGAAGGGCTGTGGTTAGGAAGAGCTGCAGAAAGGAGGTGACAGCTGAGCTTAACAACTCTTCTCCTTTGGAGAGGAGCTGCTATTGAGGTAGAAAGAAGAGACCACATGGTGGACAACTGTATGATCCTCCCTGTGGGCAGGTGGGAGCTATGGGGATATGGGGGGGAGTGTGACAAAGAGAGAGTTTTATTTCAGAAAAATGTATCCAACAGCGTGAAAAAAGATCAGAGGGGATTGGCGGGCTTAGACGGCATCGTAATGGTTCAGGAGAGAGGTTGTGAGAGCCTGGAGAGAGCAGCAGAAGTAGGAAAAGAGAATAAGTGCCCCACAAGAGAACCTGCGGATACATGTAGAATATAAATGTCTTAACACAATAACTAAGAAAATGCCATGAAGGCTATGTTAACCAGTTGGATGAAACTGTTTCAAATTGTATATAAAATCAGCACATTGTACTCTATGATTGCATTAATGTACACAGCTGTGATTTAATTAAAAAACAAAGAGGGAAACTGAGGATGCAGAATGGGGAAGGGGTAAGGAGGGGGGAGTCAAGGACGAATAAAAATCAACCCTAACTCCCAGGTGCCGGGGTCAGTGGCGGCAACTCCACTCGTGTGTAGACTGTGCTTCTCTTTGTGAAAATGAATGTTTTAAAAAGAATTTTATGAACAGATTTTTTCTCTTGGTAAAAATTTAGGGTTTTATTCATTTAATCTGACAAATATTTGTACATAAAGATAGTTTATTAGGTGCTTAATCCTTTGACAGACGCAAAGTTGAAGATTTATAATCTCTTTATGGAAACAAGCACATTTACTTCAAATTCTAAGACAGATTATAAAAGGAGACACTATGGGTTAATTATCAAAATGCAATGTATATTAAAATATTTTTATAGGGTTTCCATGCACTTTCTTTTTTGCAGTTTTTGGCCGGGGCTGGGTTTAAACCCACCACCTTCACTACATGGGGCTGGTGCCCTACTCCTTTGAGCCATAGGCACCACCCAGGTTTCTATGCACACAAAAGGAATCCTTTTAAACCACTTGACTAGGCCCCTGTCACTCAAGGGGCTGAGGTGCCAGCCACTTACACCAGAGCTGGCAGGTTCAAATCCAGCTCAGGCCTGCCAAACAACAATGACAACTACAACCAAAAAATAGCCAGGCGTTGTGGCAGGCACCTGTAGTCTCAGCTACTTGGGAGTCTGAGGCAAGAGAATCACTTAAGCCCAGGAGTTGGAGGTTGCTGTGAGTTGTGACTCCACGGCAGTCTACCCAGGGCAACAGCTTCAGGCTCTTATCTCAAAAACAAACAAGCAAACAAAAAAACCACTTAAAAATTAGCAATTGTTAGGGCTTGTCTCTCTTGGGGTTATGGAGGATCCAGTTTCTCCTCAGCCAAGGATAGAGGCCAACATCAGCCCCTGAGGACTGTTGTCAGCACTGCCATGAGTGGGCAGCCTTAATTTCCTGCCTCAGACATTTGGAATTAAAGAAAAAAGAATTAGCAATTAAAAAAATGTATTTATTTATTTTATTAAATCATAACTGTGTACATTGATGTATTTATGGGTTTCAGTGTACTGATTTGATATACAATGTGAAATGCTAACGTTGAACTAAGTAACACATCCATCATAATTAAAATTAGCAATTGTTAAAATAAAAATCCCAACTGTACACCGCCCACTGTAGACTCCCATTAAACACTAAGTCATGATAATGACACTAAGGAAACCACAGGCTTGCATTATTTTAGAGAACACAACCAGTTTACGCTGGAAGGGATATTAAAGATCATTGGGGGAAAGAGGGTGTCACAATTCCTCATTTGAGCATTTAAATAGAAATTAAATTCCTCGGATGTGCTAGTGGATTTAGTTCATCTAAACAACAGGACCTAAACAAGATCTTAAAAAAATAAAAATGTAGGACATACTTTACTCGAAGCTAGGAAAACAGAATGGACTATTTTGCTTAAAATAGAACACCTATATTTAGGAGCTTTTAGTCTGGCATGACCTTGACATTTAAGTCAACACACTTGTTTTAAATCTGATGATAAATGTCCGCGTTCTATCCTTTGTCTCTAAACCACTCCATAGGCTTAATTGCCTTGCCACAGCAGAATGAAAATTGAATGTAAACAGTATATTTTCTGCCTTAGGATTTTAAAACATTCATCTCTTGGTCTCTCTGGCAGGCAACCTTTTCTGAGTACGCACTACTGGTAATCTACTGTCATATTATTTTTGATTATTCCTAAGATTATACAAGGCATATTTCATTGATGAGTTCTAGTGTGGGTTTAGGAGATTACCAGTCTAAGGTCAATTCCGCCACTCAACAGCTGAGCGATTGGTGGCAAGTTCCAGCCTGTCCTGCCCTCTAGGTCCTCATCTACAAAATGAAGAGATTTGTAGCTCTCAGCTTTGGCTGTATAGTAGAATTAGTTGGGGAATATTTAGAAAATACCATGGTAGGCCCCATTTCTAAAGATCTCAACTTAATTGCTATGTGTTAGGCTCCAAGTATCAGTAGTTTTGAAAAGCTCCCCAGTTGATTATAAAGATTTCTAAGGGCCTTGATAGCTTGAAAAACTTATTTTATGAAATGATGTATGTCTGTCAAGGGACCTACTTCATGAGCCTTCAGCAATGTCTGGGACCAACTTTAATAAAAAGTTACAGGCTCGGAGCCTATAGCTCAACCAGCTAAGGCGCCAGCCACATACACCTAAGGTGGTGGGTTCGAATCCCCAGCCCGGACCCGCCAAACAACAATGACGGCTGCAACCAAAAAATAGCTGGGCATTGTGGCGGGCACCTGTGGTCCCAGTTACTTGGGAGGCAGAGGCAGGAGACTCGCTTGAGCCCAGGAGTTGGAGGTTGCTGTGAGCTGTAATGCCACGGCACTCTACCCAGGGGGACAGCTTGAGGCTCTGTCTCAAAATAAATAAATAAATGAAATAAAATAAAATAAAAAGTTACAAACACAAAATTAGCTACAAAAGAGGAGATTTACTTAGAATGAAGGAGAAATGCTGACAAATTAAAAAAAATTTAAATGCCAATAAATTCTTCAGACATAATAACCCAGAAATATATAAGGTAATGTTTTTATTAGTCAACTGGCATACAAAGTGTCATTAATGCTTTTTTCTACATTTCTTGACTGCTTGTTCTTTGCTCCTTCCTCTGAGAGTGACTCTGTAATATTTTCTATAGAGAGAATAAAGAGAAAAATTCAGTCTTTTCTTTTGTGGTTGATAATTTTTTAAAATTATTGGCGGCTTCGAAAATTGGTTTCAGCTGCACAATTCATTATTGGTAATACTATGTCCATTTTTAGGATTGTTGTTAAATTTGGGAAAATCTCTACTAAGATTCCCTCCTATGTGGGGTGTAAAACTTGGAAAGATTTTCTGGCTTAGTACATGTGATGGTTAAATTTTTTGTGTCTACTTGACTAGGCTATAGGATGCCCAGAACTTGTCCAAAGAGTATTCTGAATGTGACTATGAAGGTGTTTTTGGATGAGACTAATATGGGAATCTCTAGGCTGTGTAGAGAAGACTGCCCTCCCTAATTTGGGTGGCCCTCATCCTATCAGTCAATGATCTGAATAAAATTAAAAGGCTGAGTAAAAGGGAACATCTCTGGTTTGATTGCTCGAGTTGGGACTCTAGTCTTTTTCTACAACTTCAGCTGAAAAACTGACTCATCTTCAGTCTTTTTATTTTTATTTTCATTTATTTTTTGAGACAGAGTCTCACTATGTCACCCTTGGTAGAGTGCTGTGGCATCACAGTTCACAGCAACCTTCGACTCTTGGGCTTGAGGGATTCTCTTGCCTTAGCCTCCCAAGTAGTTGGGACTATAGGCACCCACCACAATGCCCAGTGATTTTTTTGTTGCAGTTGTCATTGTTGTTTAGCCTGGCTGGGCCGGGTTCTAACCCTACCCATTGAGTTATGGGTGCTGCCTCATCTTCAATCTTTTTTTTTTCTATTTTTATTTATTTATTTATTTATTAAATCATAGCAGTGTACCCCATACTATCATGGGGTACAGTGTACTGTTTCTATATACAATTTGAAATACTTTAATCCAACTGGTTAACATGACCTTCATGTCTTTTTCTTAGTTATTGTGTTAAAACATTTATATTCTACATTTAGAGAGATTCACACATCCCCCTATAGGATGGACCATAGGCCATGGATGATCCCACCAAATACCCTCCCTCCATCCACCCTCTCCCTCTCCTCCCCTCCCTGTCCCCTCTCCCCTTATTCCTGGGCTAAAATTGGGTTATAGTTTTCCTGTGAAAGCTATAAATTAGTTTCAGAGTAAGGCTGAGTACATCTGCCACAACACCACTTTAGTTTTTCTATTTCTGGAGAACCCTAACTAATACAGAACACCTCAAATCTTATTTCTTACCCACTGTCTGTGAGCTGGCACACTGGTCACAGTGTGACCTCTGGCACCTTTGGTCCTGTTTTTGGATGAGTGGATACAGTGCACTTTTTGAGTATTTTTAGATGGTGTCCCTCCTCTGGATGGCTAATCACAACCTAATTGTGCGTGGATATAACTGTGAATCAGAAAACTATGCAAAAACCAAATGATTCTCCAACTTGATTTTCTCTTAGTTGGATTCCCTAAATGCCCATGGCAATTCCAATGCCAACAGGCAGGAAAAGAGGTATGACCAGAAAGAGACCAAGATTCACGGACTACACTTAAAACATCTTATCCTGCAAAATTTATAAAAACATATTAACATGTGAACACATGGGTAGGGACTCTCCCAGGACATTGTTGGGAGTTATGAAAGTGAGACCCTGAGGCTAAACTTAATTAGGCTCACAATACACCTGACCCTGAGGTTTGTCACTTCCTGAGAGTTATTGCAACCTGGTAGATACTGAGAACCTACAATGGGTAGAGCATTGTATAGAGTAGCCCTGCCATGATGTGCGAAGTAGAATCCAAAAAGTTTAAAAGATGAAGCAGCATTGTGTGACTGAGGTGGATAGAATGACGAGGTGAGCCCACACAGGGGCCAGCTGGGAGCTGTGATTCTTTGATCATCAGTCTGGCCCTGGCTGTGACTGGGCATCACTTGATGGCTACATGCATTGTCATTTACAAATAAAATCACATTTGCAAAATGGTTTCTAAATCATTTCAAGTCTTTTTTTTTTTTTTTTTTTTGAGACAGAGCCTCAAGGTGTCCCCCTTGAGGGACACCATGCCATGGCATCACGGCTTACAGCAACCTCCAACTCCTGGGCTCAAGTGAGCCTCCTGCTCTGCCTCCCAAGTAGCTGGGACCACAGGCACCTGCCACAACGCCTGGCTATTTTTTGGTTGCAGCCGTCGTTGTTTGGTGGGCCCAGGCTAGATTTGAACCAGGCGCCGAGCTGTCTTTTTTTTTTTTTTTCCCCAGATAGTATCTCACTCAGTTGCCCTGGGTAGAGTGCTATTTCATCATAGCTCACAGCAACCTCAAATCTCAACCTCCTGGACTGAAGAGCTCCTCTTGTTTCAGCCTCCTGAGCAGCTGGGACAACAGGCATCTGCCACAACATCCTGCTAGTTTTTCTAGTTTTAGTAAAGATAGAGTCTCACTTTGCTCAGGCGGTGTCAAACGCCTGAGCTCAAGCAGTCCACTCTTCTCAGCCTCCCAGAGTGCTGAGATATAGGTGTGAGCCATGCTGGGCCTGCTTTTTTTAATTTTATTTTTATTTTGAGCAGAGTCTCACTCTGTTGTCCAGGCTACAGTGCTGTGGCATCAACCTAGCTCACAGCAACCTCACAGTCCTGGGTTCAAGAGATCCCCTTGTCTTAGCCTCCTACGTAGCTGGGACTACTACTTAGAGGTGCCAGCCTCAATACCCGGCTAGTTTTTCTAATTTTAGTAGAGATGGGGTCTCACTCTTGCTCACGCTGGTCTTGAACTCCTGAGCTTGAGCAATACACCCTCAAGTACTAGGAATACAGGTATGAACCACCTTGCCTGGCCAAGACAAGGTCTTGTTTTGCTCAGGCTGCTCTGGAACTCCTGAGCTCAAGGGCTCCTCCTTCCTTGGCTTAGCAGAGTGCGGGGATTACAGGCATGAGCTATCATGCCAGTCTCAAGTAGTGTGATTGGAATAATTCTCATCTCTCCTAATTTTCTGCCAAATATAAATTTAATAGCTGCCTACAAAAGTGAGTATGTGTTGAGAAAGGGTAAAAACTAAAATTACTTATCTCTGCACCAGTGAAGAGAATTCCATAGCCTGAGAGGAGAACTAACTATGAACTCTGAGTAAGGTTTTGGACCTTGTCCAGAATTTTGAATCGCCAGAGCCAAATCACAAAATTCTAAACACTGTCGAAGAATATGCAGTGGATTGTATGAATTAAAACTTGATTTTAGGTCATTAGAATCTTAAAAGGAGGCCATTTCAACGGAAGGGGAAAATGGTGATTGTTAAGGCAATGTGATTTTTGGAAACATGCTTGTTTTTATGGGAGGCCTTCCTTCTAGGTATTGAGTCATTGTCAAGATTAAGTTTGCATGATCCATTAACCAGAGGCCTTGTTTAAAAGGTTGATGGTTGTGAGAATTCTGGCAGGAAGCAAAAACAGTGATGAGCTTTGCTTGCTGTCAAGCGTCTGAACGTCTGCTTTGGAGGAAGCTGGAAAGGAACGCCAATGGTCGATGTTTATCACAATAGGATTAATTAAAAAGCAAACATTTTATTTTATTTGAGGCAGAGTCTTACTTTGTTACCATGGCATCAGAGCTCACAGCAAACTCGAACTCTTGGGCTCAAGCCATTCTCTTGCCTCAGCTTCCAGAGTAGTTGGGACCACAGGTGCCCACCTCAATGCCTGGTTAAAAAAGTAAACATTTTTGAATGTTTCTATTTTATTGGGTGCTGTCCCTTTCTGAATATTATAGGATCTTTGGGATGCTAAAAATCCCTTCCAATACTACCATTATTACCTCAAATTTTGAGGGAATCCTTTGGAGAAAGAGATCTATGGCACAATCTTAAATATCATTGATGGTTGGAACAGTGAGAATTTGGGGTTGGATTTTATTCTGTGGGGATTAGAAAGATTTTCAGAGCCAAAAATGTAAATAAAGTATATGGTTGAATCCACTAACTGTGCTTTTTGTCAAAGCAAAGTGTGACTATAAAATACTGAAATACTTCCAAATATTGTTTCCAAAATTGTTTCTTGCTGGGTAACCCCTAGATCTGCTATACTTTCCTTCTGTAGTTGACAAACTGATTCTGAATAATTTTGTGACAGATACAGTGGTTTGGTCCCTCTTACTTGTATGTTTTGCTATATCAAAGGGGCCCGGAAGCTATGATTTACATTTTCTGGATCCTTTTACAGTTGTGGGCCCAGAGGTAGCTGGTTTTTCAAATAAGGACTTGGAAGGAGGAGGGAGCCATGGGAGGCAGTGGCCAGGCAGAGAGTGACTTCTCCTTGCCTGGGATAGGAGTGGAAGCATTTGGTTCTTTGGGGGCAGTTTTGACTGAAGTTCAAGGTTCTGGTTCCTAGTGTTAGAGGTGCCAAGCAGATTGAGATGACAGTACTGGGGTTCTGGGCAGGGCAGTCCCCTAGGCCTGTTTCTAAATACTGTTTCTTGCTGAGTGATACCCAGATCTGTTGCCCTCATCCTCCTGGAGATTCCATAAAGAAGCTCATATGCTTTTTTTCTTTCTTTTTTTGAGACAGAGTCTCACTATGTTGCCCTGGATAGAGTGCCAGGGTGTCACAGCTCACAGCAACCTCTAACTCTTGGGCTTAAGTGACTCTCTTGCCTTGGCCTCCTGAATAGCTGAGACCACAGGGGCCTGCCACAATACTTGGCTATTTTTTGGTTGTAGTTGTCATTGTTTGGCAGGCCTGGGCTGGATTTGAACCTGCAGGCTCCGGTGTATGTGGCCGGTGCCCAAGCTGCTAAGCTACAGGCGCCAAGTCTGATATGCTTTAATAAATTCTTTTTTTTTTTTTTTTTGAGACAGAGCCTCAAACTGTCCCCCTGGGTAGAGTGCTATGGCATCACAGCTCACAGCAACCTCCAACTCCTGGGCTCAAGCGAGTCTCCTGCCTCTGCCTCCCAAGTAGCTGGGACTACAAGCGCCCACCATAATGCCTGGCTATTTTTTGGTTGCAGCCGTCATTGTTGTTTGGTGGGCCTGGGCTGGATTTGAACCTGCCAGCTTAGGTATATGTGACTGGCGCCTTAGCCACTTGAGCCACAGGCGCCGAGCCAATAAATTCTTTACTACTTAAACTAGCTACAGGGATTTGGGCCATCTGGAGGCCTAAAGCGTATGAGTGTGGCTGAGACACAAATGTGACAGGACTGGAGGCAGGTCTAGACTGTTTGTCACTACCTAGGGCATTCCATCCTCTCTCAACCCTGGTTTGTTTGCTTGTTTTTCATCTCAATGTAGTTATTTCCTTGGGGAATATGGAGCTTAGCACCGCACCTGGCACAACTGAGCCCTCAACACACAGGAATTCTACCTCCCACCGTGTGCACCTGTGTTAATCGCTGTTAGAAATATGCTCATTTCAGGTTAGAGCATGAAATGGAGACATGCAGACAGGCTGAGGAACATGGTTGCTATCACACAGCAGTCAGTGGCCTGTCCAAATGATAGAAGAAGAAGGACTTGGGCTAATCTAGGTCTGAACACTGTCTCTACTGCTGACCGGCTTTGTGGCTTTGGGGAAGTTACCTAATCGCTCATCCAGTTTCCTCTTCTACTGAAGGACAATAATGGATCTACCTTTTAGGGCTTGTGAGGAACAGAGGTCAGGAGTGGAACTGGCATTGCAGCACACCATCCCTCCCTGACTTTGCTTCCATCTGTCAGTGACACTTTGGGACAATTACTTACCTTTCTCCGATTTCAGTTTCTTCCCCTTTTAGATTAGAATAGAGATGGGAGGAGTTAACCTAAGTCAAAGGATCTCAAATTTAGAGGCTTAGAGGGATCAGGTGGGTAACTGAAGGCCTTGAGCCTGATGTGACAAATGCCAAATTTCTAGAATACAGAAATCTGGGTTTTTCATCTGAAATTTTCCAATTTTACAGTTCATTTTGGTAATCACTTCAGAACACTAAAAAGAGTGTATGTACATACGCATATGTTTGTATATATGTACACATACTCATATACACACGTATGTGGGTATCACCACCAGTCTGATGTCGCCATAGGTTGGTGAATTCTTGGCTAAATAATTCCTTCCAAAAAAAAAATAATAATTCCTTCCAATTTAAAGTCATTTGATTCTATGTCAGAAATAGCAGTGGTCCAATACCTCGTCTTTATTTACTTATATGAACATTTGGAGTCATTCCCCTACTACAAACCCTCCCATGATTCCCTGAGAAGTTAATGGTCAAAAAGTTCTGCTTGATACTATCACTGCTCTGCTTGGGAACCATTGATGGGTTCCTATGGCCTATGTACTAGGGTCCAGACTTCTAGGCCACAGGTGACCAGATTTCCTACCTTATTCCCTGTTTTTTTCTGTTCATGTGCCCCAACTTTTCTAACAACTGGGTTGTCCCTGAGATCTGCCTGAGAGAGCTGCTTCAGTCTCCTTGGTCAGGTGTTGTTCTGTCCCAGAGGCCAGGGGTCTCACCCACACACATGAAAATTCTACTTATTCTTCAGAGTCCGACTGAAGTCTTTCTTCATCCGTGCAGTGGTTTCCTCCGGGAGCTTGGCACCTAGCAGAAATCAGAATCTTGACCTTTAAACAGCAGGACACCAACGGCATTCTGTCTGGAGGCATATGAGTAAGCTAATTTAGTAGTTTTTCAAGAGCTTGGATTACTTTTGCTTGTTCTTGGTTTTGTCTTTTTTTTTTTTTTTAAGATATGTGAAAGACTTTAATAAAAAGATATATTTCCTAAAACTAGTAAAAAATACTTTCCAAGGATTCAGACTTTACTTCTTAGGAGGTTTTTTTGACAGAATCTCACTCTGTCACCCAGGCTAGAGTGTGATCGTGTCAGCTAAGTTCACAGCAGCCTCAAATTCCTGGGTTCAAGTGATCCTCCTGTCTCAGCCTCTAGAGTAGCTGGGACTACAGGTGCCTGCCACAACGCTTGGCTATTTTTAGAGATGGGGTATCACTCTTGCTCAAAGTTGGTCTGAAACTCCTGAGCTCAGAGATAATCCCGCCTCAGCCTTCTACAGCACTGGGATTACAGGCATGAGCCACACTGCTCCTGGCCCTTTCTAGAAGTACTTTTTCTTTATGAAAGACTGAGGAAGGATGCATATAGCCCAGGGAGAAAATACATATTTTTCTTTACCTATAAATTTCTTACTACTCCTTAGAGTACATTTCAGTTCTTTTTATAGAGTTTAAAATTCATTCCAGGTCCAATATGAGCTAACTTTCACAATAGTTTTTTTTTTTTTGAGATAGAGTCTCACTGTGTTGTTCAGGTTGGAGTGCTGTAGCATCACAGCTCACGGCAACCTCTAACTCTTGGGCATAAGTGATCCTCCTGCCTCAGCCTCTCAAGTACCCTGGGAGATTATCTGCTCTGCTACTTTTTTCTATTTTAGTAGGATGAGAGGTCTCACTTTTGCTCAAGCTGGTATCAAATTCCTGGGCTCAAGCTATCCACCTGCCTCAGCCTCCCAGAGTTCTAGGATTACAGGTGTGAGCCACCTGGATCTGGTTCACAGTAGTTCTGTTTGCTTTGAAAAATCACACTTGGCTCGGCGCCTGTGGCTCAAGCGGCTAAGGCAGTAGCCACATACACCTAAGGTGGCGGGTTCAAATCCCCAGCCTGGGCCCACCAAGCAACAATGATGGCTGCAACCAAGAAATGACCAGGCGCTGTGGTGGGTGCCTGTGGTCCCAGCTACTTGGGAGGCTGAGGCAGGAGACTTGCTTGAGCCCAGGAGTTGGAGGTTGCTGTGAGCTGTGATGCCATGGCACTCTACCCAGGGGGATAGCTTGAGGCTCTGTCTAAAAAGAAAAAAAAAAAAAAAGAAAAAAAAAAGAAAAATCACACTTTCTTCTGGTGGGAATTTTCACAAATGATGGTGACCAAAGGAAAGAAAAAAGATCTTAATGTTTATACTGTGTATTTCCACTGTGTGTGTGCCTATTTCCCTGGTCACTTCTCAGTTTAGGCAAGCTAAACTTAAGCTTCAACAGCTCTAATTTTCACAAAAGGAATGACCCAGTACAATTCATTGATCATTAAAATCCCATTACTTGGTGACAGGTTTTGCAGCCCACAAACGGAAATGCTAAATCCTTTAAAATCACTCCCCTGATGTCCCAAGTGGTACATTCTACTCATACCAGGTCATTTGTATTCCTCAGTTACAACAAAAGAGCTAGAGATTGTTGGAGTATCACTGACACACAAAGAGAATAGAGCATAAAAGTCAGGCCAGAAATATCCGCGCTGTGTCAACACCTGCTGAAGCCCACAGGAATTATAAGGAAAATAACACAGGGGGGCACCTGTGGCTCAGTGGGTAGGGCGCCGGCCCCATATACCGAGGGTGGTGGGTTCAAACCCAGCCCCAGCCAAATTGCAACAAAAAAATAGCTGGGCATTGTAGTGGGCTAGCTACTCGAGAGGTTGTAGTCCCAGCTACTCGGGAGGCTGAGGCAAGAGAATCACTTAAGCTCAGGAGTTGGAGGTTGCTGTGAGCTGTGTGATGCCACAGCACTCTACCAAGGGGGACAAGGTGAGACTGTCTCTACCAAAAAAAAAAAAACAAAAAAAAAACAAGAAAAGAAAAAGAAAATAACACAGTGCTTTATCCTGGATTTTAGGAGTTTTTCTATTGTTAGGTAATTATCAAAAATGTCATCAATGGTGGTGCCCATAGTTCAGTGGGTAGGGCGTCAACCATATACACCCAGCCTGGCAGTTTCGAACCCAGCCCGGGCCAGCTAAACAGCAATGACAACTGCAACAAAAATAGCCCAGCGTTGTGGTGGGCACCTGTAGTCCCAGCTACTTGGGAGGCTGAGGCAAGAGAGTCGCTTAAGCCCAAGAGTTGGAGGTTGCTGTGAGATGTGATACCATTGCACTCTACTGAGGGCGACATAGTGAGGCTGTCTCAAAAAAATAAAATGTCTTCAAAAACAAAAGAAGACAGAGAGGAGACAATGGAATTTGAGTGGATTTTTTTTTTTTTTTTTTTGGAGACAGAGTCTCACTTTGTTACCCCCAGTAGAATGCTGTGACGTCATAGCTTACAGCAAGCTCAGACTCTTATGCTCAGTGATTCTCTTGTCTCAGCCTCCTGAGTAGCTGGGACTACAGGCTCCTGCCACAACACCCAGCTAGTTTTAGAGACAAGGTCTTGCTGTGTCACAGGCTGGTCTCGATCTTGTGAGCTCAGGCAATCCACCCGACTCAGCCTCCCAAGTGCTGGGATTACAGGCGTGAGCCACCTGGCCTGGCCAAACTTGAGTAGATTTTGTAAAGAGCTCTTCCTGGGGGGGTGGGGGGTCTCCATATCAAGGAAAAATGGGCTCCTCTGAGTTGGGTCATTTTGCACAATTCCCCAATTTTCTGTGATTTTTACATTAAAGGAATTCTGAAGTGTAGGATTTGCAATTTGGGGGTCTCAAGAAGCCAGGTTTATTTTAGTCTCTTTTTTGCAAGACTAGGTCTCAGGGAATGAGACCAAATGTTTCCTGTCCTCATGACTGACCAGGTATTGCTCAGCCTCATGGTGGCATGCTGCTGGAGGCAGGCTGCAGCTTTCTGAGGGATAGTCTCAAGGGACACTTGTTCTGGGAATTGCTAGCACCCTAGTGAAGGGAAGGCATGCAGAAAAGCCTTGGGAAGAGTGATGAGTTGGGAATAAAATCATAGCTAGTGACTAGAAGGTTCAGTAGCTCTGAGATAGCCCAAATCCTAGTCATTAGAGAGCATTGCTGTATTTTTATGCAAAAACCATGCACGTGTTATTTGTACTTGGACTGCTTCATCCTTTAATCCACTTAAATATTGTACTATAGAGACATGTTTCCTCTAAATCAATAGATGAGGTCCTAAAACTATCACGAGTGCAGTTGGGGGAAAAACAGAACAAAGTAGCTAGGACCATTTGGATCTGGGTTTGATCTGTCTCTGTTTTCTGTGCTGCATGATTTAGGGCAAGTCGGTAATCACCTCTGATTCTCACCTCCCTCCTCTTTTCAGAATTGCTAATATGGATCTGATAGTGAAGATGAAACCATGTGTGTGAAATATGTAGTCCTGATATGATAAATAAGAAGGATAATGTTTGTTTAACTTTTATAAATATATACTTGAGTGGTGGTGGGATTACTGATAAGAAAGATGTTCTTGTGGTTGAAAGGTGAAACACAAACAAAAACAACCAAATATGGGGGACCCTAAGAGACAGAGAATGTTTTATTAATTATAACGAATAATTTTCTAGGTAAGAACTAATCCTAGAAAACAGTGTAATCTGCATGAAACAAAAGATACTGGGTCCCCAGGTGCCTGAAAAGGTACACATTTCAGAGGTAAATGAAGATAGTAATCTTGTCCTTAATATGGAGCTCTTTCCTTGATATGGAGACTCCTGGGAAGAGCTCTTTTCCTCTCTACGAGAGAGGAAAAATGTGATTAAAATAAATACGAAAGGCAGCATTGCATGACTATAATGACGCCTAACATCTAAACACCTACCTTGGCCCAGGCACTGTTCTACGCATATGTTCTATGCAAATGCTGCCTATGTTACCTCATTTGATGCTCACAGCAACTCTGTGAGATAGGGTCTGTGATTAACCTCAATTTGGAAACTGAGGCAGAGTGGTTTAGTAAATTGCCCAAGGCCATATGGCCACAAATGACAGAGCCAAGATTAACATTTAGATGGTTTGGCAACCAAGTCCTCTTTTCCTCTTTTTAATCATTGAGAAGTTGTGTCATGGTTTAACTGGCATCAGTTTTTTCCTTCTTAGTGGTACCTAAAACAATGGTGCATCTGAGCACTGGGGGTATCTTGCTTGTGCTGGAATATGATATAGTAACTAACACCCACACACTCACCCCAAAGATTCAATAGGGTGGGTTTGCTGTGGAGTCCTTAATCAGTCTACTCTGTTCCACAAGTGACACAGGCCTCCTGAAAGGGGCGAGAACAGGGGAAGGATAATAAAAGGACTAAAACTGCATCTTTCTAACTGTCAGAGCTTCAGTTATTTTTTT
>NW_003852508.1:5695033-5707396 GCF_000181295.1 Otolemur garnettii | reverse complement strand
AGAGGCTCAAGCTGTCCGCCTGGGTAGAGTGCTGTGGCATTACAGCTCACAGCAACCTCCAACTCCTGGGCTCAAGCGAGTCTCCTGCCTCAGCCTCCCAAATAGCTGTGACCACAGGCGCCCGCCACAACGCCTGGCTATTTTTTGGTTGCAGCCGTCATTGTTGTTTGGCGGGTTCAGGCTGGATTTGAACCTGCCACCTTAGGTGTATGTGGCTGGCGCCTTAGCCGGTTGAGCTACATGCGCCGAGCCAGAGCTTCAGTTCTTAGTGATCAATGTTAAGGAAAGGGTATTTTGCAGGAGGACTTCAACAGTATCTCATTGAAGTGACTGCTTTGTTTTATGTCATCTTGTTACTTATTCTCTTATACCCAGGGATAAGATTACTATCTTCATTTACCTCTATAATGTGTATCTTTTTTAAAAAATTGATACAAAGTCTCACTATGTTGCCCTCAGTGGCCTCACAGCTCACAGCAATCTCAGTCTTGGGTTTAAGCAATTCTCTTGCCTCAGCCTCCCTACTAGCTGGGACTACAGGTGTGTGATGCCTGGCTATTTTTGTTGTTGTTATTTGTTTGTTTAGCAGGGGTTTGTTTGTTCAAACCCCCCAGCCCCAGTGCATGTGGCTGGCACCCTAACCTCTGAGCTTTGGGTGCTGAGCCTATAATGTGTATCTTTTCAGGCACCTGGGGAAGCAGCATGTCCTCAGCTGGGCAAGGAAAATCCAGAAGGTAGGATGGAGGGAGAAATTCCCGCTTTCTCTGGGCTTTGCTCTCTAGATCTAGATTTTGAAGAGTCTACAAACAATTCAGGGTTCTCTCTGAAATAGGTCTTGACAGAGACTTCTGCTACAGAGAGGCAAGTTGAGAGCTAGGCAGAGGGACCTCAAACTGAAAATGACAAGCCATAATTTACTAGTTGATTATCTAGTATTTTGATCTTTGCTCAGTGCAGGAGAGGTAAGCCACTCTGTTTGTAGGCAGAAGGAGTCTCAGTAGAGGAAGTTAGGTGCTTACAAAATATCCATAAAAGCTGGGCCACCAGGAGTGGGGCTCTAACACTGCAGCTCTCTGGGCCTGGGGCTCTAATGCTGCAGATCTCTTCTTGCAGGGCAGCTGGTACTTCTGGTTGGGGAGTCAAAGGCCTTCACTGGTCTCTTGACTCCAGGACATCCTGTGGTGGCTGGATCCAGGAGAGAGAAAGAAAGCCACCAAAGCTGCCACTGCCTCTCAACTCCCAGAAGCTGGAGATGGGAGAAAAGAATAATGAAGTAGAAAAAATGTCATGTCTCCATGACCTGCTTGCTGGCATAAAATAGCCAAAAACCATATGGCTTGGGCCTCATTCCACCTTCCCAAACTGGCTAGAGTGTGTCACTTCTTATCCAGAATCTAATCTGCAGGGAGTCTGCAGAATGTAGTTTTTTAGATTTCTAGACCCTGCCATTCAAGACAGAACAGAAAAGTAGGGAACACATGCTGGGTGCCAGTCAGCCATATCTCACACGTTCAGTTTTGTGCTATCACATGAATTTATTTTCCTTTGTTAGCCTTTAAGCTTGAGGAAAGACCTATTTAAAACATGAGGCCTTGGGGCAGCTGTACTGTAGAGTATAAGGGAAGCTAAAATCTATCTGAGTGGGAGTATTTAATTGGGCAGTGCCTGTCAGGAACTGGGTAGGGTCTAGGATTTCCCATTACTTCCAAGTTGACAAGTTAGCCTGCTAGCATTTCATGGACAGTGGGGAGGAAATACTCTAGCATCAGAGACAAAGGATGTTTACTATTCATGGCAAAAGTAGCAGCTAGATTGATGGTACAATGCCTGTACCAGGTCCTGATGCCTGCTATGTCCCAGGCAGGACGGTGCAAAGAGCCACTCACGGATGCTTGTGCACACAGTGGGTGGCTTCATGGAAGAGGAGTGCTGAGCTTGGGGATGCATTGTTTTTTAGTGAGCCAAAGCAAACTTGCTCTTGGTCCAGGGGAAACTATTACCTCATCCCTCCAGGTTGCTGGCTGCAAACACAAGCCAGAGAAATGGCCTGGGTAAAGAGTGGTGTGATATGTTGATGATATATACACATATATACAGAGGGTGCCAAAAAATGTGTACAGGTTTTAAGAAAGGAAAAAACTGTAATCCAGTACTCTGGGAGGCCAAGGTGGATGGATTGCCTGAGCTCAGGAGTTCGAGACCAACCTGAGCAAAGTGAGACCCATCTCCATTAAAAACAGAAAAATTAGTCAGGTATTGTCGTGGCCTCCTACAGTCCCAGCTACTTGGGAAGTTGAGGCAAGAGAATCACTTGAGCCCAAGAGTTTGAGGTTGCTGTGAGCTACGCCGCCACATCACTTAACACCAAGGTGACTGAGTGAGACTCTGCCTTAAAAAAAAAAAGAATTATAATACTCAAGTCACATTTGACTTTTGGAATTATAACAGATACAAAATATAATGTACAAGATAACATATGTTCTTGGTATGTACTGAGGATTACAATTTTAATACAATTTTTTCCTTTCTTGAAAACATGTGTACTTTTTTTTTTTTTTTGAGACAGAGCCTCAAGCTGTCCGCCTGGGTAGAGTGCTGTGGCATCACAGCTCACAGCAACCTCCAACTCCTGGGCTCAAGCGAGTCTCCTGCCTCCACCTCCCAAGTAGCTGGGACCACAGGTGCCCACCTCAATGCCTGGCTATTTTTTTTGGTTGCAGCCATCATTGTTGTTTGGTGGGCCCAGGCTGAATTCAAACCTGCCACCTTAGGTGTATGTGGCTGGCGCCTTAGCCACTTGAGCCATAGGCACCAAGCCAACGTGTACTTTTTAGCTGGGCGTTGTGGTGGGCACCTGTAGTCCCAGCTACTTGGGAGGCTAAGTCAAGAGAATTGCTTAAGCCCAAGAGTTAGAGGTTGCTGTGAGTTGTGACGTTACAGCACTCTAGCAAGGGTGACATAGTAAGACTCTGTCTCAAAAAAAAAAAAAAAGTACTTTTTTTTGGCAGTGTGTGTGTATCTTTTGTTCCTAGTTTCTGGCTAATGACTCCTATAGCCCTTGTTACATCTCCTTATGATGTTTTTGTTTTGTTTTTACATTTTTTTTGGCTGGGGCTGGGTTTGAACCCACCACCCTCGGCATATGGGGCCGGTGCCCTACTCCTTGAGCCACAGGGACCACCCTATCTTGTTATAATGTTAAAACACTTTAGGCTTCAGAAACAGGCCTCACCAAATAAAATCTCTCCCTCTGACCTTCTCCTGTCCTTTCAACTGCCTAGGGCAGAACTCTGATCTTCTCAGGCCTTTCTGACTGCCGGTCATAAGACCCTCTATTCAGGGTCCTGACCTACACCCTGGAGGCAGGAATGCTGCCCAGAGAGGCCAAGGAGAATCTGAACAGAAAGGCCTTGCTGGGTTTCCCTGCTCAGCCTATCTATCAGTAGCAGGTTATATTCTTTTTGTCAAATCACATTTCAACGTGATTGTCTTCAATCATGCCTGTCCGATGAATCTCAATTAAAGGCCCGAGAGGACAGGGCTCAGAGAGCTTCTCGGTGGCTGGACATGCAGAGATTCCTGGAGGTTGGTGTGCCCTCCCCCATGTCTGTCCTGCACAGGTCTTCATCTGTATGCTTTGTCCAACCTAAAGAGGGGTTGTGGGAGCTGCAACTTGAGACTGGTTGGTCAGAAGTTCCCCCACCCAGACTTGCAACTGGGGTCTGGGGGAGGAGGGCATTTCTGGTCGGACTGGGCCCTCACCTGTGGGATCTGTCACACTCACCAGGTAGGCAGGGTCAGAACTGAATTGGAAGGATACCTACCCCACTGGGTCTGGGGCAGAATCGATTGCTTGCTTGCGGGTGGGGAAAAATCCCAGATTTGGTCACTAAGTCTTCTGTGTGGATTATTGTGTGTGAGCTGAGGAAAAACAAAGTTTGAGTTTTCCCACGTGCTTTGTAGGTGCACCCCCCAAAGAACGTGCAGCAATGCTTATGGCAGATGGAGGATGGTCTCCCTTAACCTCTCCTTCCCCTTCCTGTCTACTTCCCTTTCCAGGCCTGGGAGGCAGTGGTGACAATTACAAAACATCTTTAAAGGGATATCTGTCACCTCTTCACAGGGAATTTTCTCCCCATTACTAGCCTTGGAGCATCTGGCTTGGTTGTATGAAGGGAGGGGGCAGCCTCTGCAAGGTCCTGACTGATGGAGGCTTGTCTTCTCCTGGCTGCCTCCCAGACATGCCACCCAACTGCCTGGCTCCTTTACAGGTGGCCAAGTGTCCAAGTGTTCATGGGACTGTGACTTCCTGGGGTGCGGGACTTGCAGAACTAAAATAGAGGGGTTGGTCACTGAGCTCCTTTAGCACTTGCAAGACCCTGGCACCACAGCCTGGGGGGATTGTCTGCATTCATTGTTCCTTGGAGCCAGATCTGCTCCTCTCATTTACCCAGGTTGAAATTCACTTGTAAATAAGGGTATAAACACCACATTCTATAAAGGGGTTACCTTAAAAATAGAATTTGCTTCCTCTCAAACAACCAATATCTAATTCAATTATAGCATTGGCAACTATATATTATATTTTAAAATATTCTGGACCAGAACTCGGTTCTTCTGTCCCAGAGAACTTTGAATTGACCCTCTTTAGCAAGGAAGGGGGGGGGAATCTCCCTTCCGCCTTCTCCTTCCCATTCTTCCGAGCAGCCAGATTTTAAACCTGTAGAATGGCCTAGGAGTTCCAAAGGCTACTACTCTTTTATTATGTAAAGATCAGAAGCCATTTATGTAAAAGTTACACTGACTTTGAAAAAGTATAAGCAAGCCTGAAAATTTGAAGAGAGTGTACAGTGATGGACAAACAGGGCAGGAAACCATCCAAACCGTTCCACACACCCACGTGGAATAAGCTGTGGAGTAGTGGCCCCCACAATGTGAGCTCATTCCTGTCTACTACTTGGAAGATTAGGGCTAACGGAGGCATACCTGGCCTTTTCCAAAGTCATCTTTAACTGCAAAAAAGGAAGTAAAAGAAATTTCTTTCGTTGAATGTTTTCTTTTTCTTTTTTGAGACAGAGTCTCAGTATGTTACCCTTGGTAGAGTGCTGTGGTGTCACAGCTCACAGCAACTTCAAACTCTTGGGCTTAAGCGATTATCTTGCCTCAGCCTCCCAAGTAGCTGGGACTAGAGGAGTTTGCCACAACACCTGGCTATTTTTGTTGCAGTTGTCATTGTTGTTTAGCTGTCCCAGGCTGGGTTCAAACTCGTCACCCTTGGTGTATGTGGCTGGCGCCGTAACCACTGTGCTACAGGCGCCAAGCCTTCTTTTTGTTTCTCATGTGAGTAGCTAATTGAACCCTTTTTATTTTGTCTATAAACCACGATCTTTCTGTTAGTGGAAATAAAAAATCCACAGGTTCTTAGAGTTGTATTTAGTTTAAGTATGGCAACTGACAATGAATAAACACAGCATGTTCCAGAGAGCCTGGTCGTCTGACTTTCAGAAGGAAAGCTCTCTGATGGCATCTGATTGAATTTGCTATAGAGTAGCTGATGTCTGGAGCTGAGGCTGAAATGAGAGAAGGGGGAATAGATCTTGGAAGGAGGTAACAGGAGACAGATTGATTCTGTTTGGATCCAGAATAAGCTCAGAAGAGTATTTGTGTGCAGGAAATGCTACATATCTTTGCCCACCTTACTAGTAGGACTAAAATCTGGGAAGGTGGCAGCTGGAGTCATATTGCCTGTCTGTGCAAAGGTGACCATGAGCTTAACAGGGATGTTGAGAGGAAAGTAGGGAATGAAGAAATGCATGACCTCCATGACTTCACTCTGTTTGATCTGTCAGTCTTGCAGCTGTCCTTTGGCGTCAGCTGCCTTTACTTGCTCTCAGGATCAGCTGTAGATCTGATGGCTATTGGACCAAAGAGAGATAATTACCAGATACCAAGTGCACTGATGAGTCGAGACGCCATCCAATGAAAAGGGAGGGAGTGGAGAATCAGGCTTAGAGGTTGAGAGCACAGACTTTGGAGCACATGGATTCATATTGTCTACAGACTAGCTCTGTGCCTTTATGAGGTTATTTAATCTCTGTACACTTGTCACATCTATAAAACGGAGACAATGTTCTCATTGGGTAAATCCCAGGGCCGGTGGAGTGGACAGCCAGCACAGTCATTGGTTGGGAGCAACCTTCTTTCCTTGACTGGGTCACCATCCTGCTCTGTCAGAGGTCATCCGTGTCCTCAGATACTCTTTTCAGGTGTCATCCTATTTGAGTTCTCTGTGGCCAGTGTGCATGAGACATCTGCTGTTTTGGCTTTTCTTTTTATCTCTGACCATTCCTTCTAATGTCCTTCCTTATCTTTCCCTCTCTCCTCCTAGGTCTCGGAGTCCCAAGGCCCCACCCATCTTCTTCCTCTATCTCTTCAGTTTAGATGATCTCCTCCATTCATCTCGTCCTTTCTCCCACGGCTTCCAGGCTGATGACTATCAGTCTGTAGTCCTAGGTCACACCTGCTGTGTATCCTGTGCCAGTGTCCATATGGATACATACACTTGGTGTCCCCCAGACATTTCAAACTCAATGCATCTAAAATGGGAACCATCTTTCCCCCTCTGGTATGTCTCTGCTGTGCTTTTGTTGGAGATCACACACCCAGTGACCCAGGGTGAAACTTGGGCCTCATCCTACATTGGCCTGTCCTCTCCTCCCTGGTCACATCCTCCTCCTCAATGTTTTCAGCCAGTCCCCTCCTGTCCACACCCCTTGTCATATTTTGCTTTGAGGTTGCCTCCTAACTTCCTTCTGTGCCCCCAGTGTGGCCTCCCTTCAATCTATCCCTGCCAGGGCCAGCTTTCTGGTGAGGAAGTCAGAATGTCACTGGCCCCTCAGTACTGACAGTCCATAACTTAGGAAAGAAACCTTTAGTGTCCTTCCTACTGGCTACTCCTGCAGGCCAGGTCTCTGCCCCATCCCTGCAATCCTCCAGCAACTCACCCACCTATTGACTGTTAGCACCACGCCCTTGAGCCTTGCACACGCTCTTCCAGCTGCCCAGAAACTCGGCTCAAGGATATTAAGTTCTCCAGGAGCAGGCTGTGTAGGATGTACCAATGGTACTGTAAGCCACTTACATGAAAATTCACTCCAAACCGAGATTTCCTCAGACCGGGAATCTTGTCCTGCTTATTTTTGGTCCCAGAACCTGCTATGGGTGGGTGAGGCAGGTGAGGTACACAAGGCATGTTATAAACTATCGGAAACAATTTCTTGATTCAGAGTGGCCTCTCTTCCTCCGCCTCTGAGCTTTTGAGAGCTGCTCCCCGGGGCTGCTGGCGCCAGCAGCCGCACAGGTGAAGGGCAGCCGCGTGGCTGGCGGGCTGAGGGCTGGGCCGGTGGCTGCCCGCGCGCCTGCGCCCTGGCCGCTCCAGTCCGGCCGCGTCTCTGTGCGCGTGTGTCTGGAGAGGAGGCGGCTTGGGTGACAGAAGAGGGATAGGGGGAAGAGTTCAGCGTGAGTCACAGACTCATTCACTGATTTCTCAGCGGCTGGACCGAGGCCGCGTCTCCAGGCGGCTCCCAACTATTCCCGTAGCTCCACAGTCCCACCTCCCGCGGTTCCACTCTGCCGGGCTGACTGACGGACAGACTCGCTAGTGAGTAGCTGTGGCTGGTGTGCCGGGCAGTCTTGTCCTCCCACGGGGTGTGTGTGTGTGTGCGCGCGCGCAGGGGGTGTCCCTGGGATTCCACGCCTGCTCCGAGAGCTCCCTGCCTGGATCCGCGTGTCCATCCGAGTCTGCGCTGCGGCGAGGGTGCTTGCCCAGGCAGGGGCTCGGAAGCCCCCCGCGCGGGGAGTTTGCGGGGATTCCCTGGCTCTGCACGCAGCGGCTGATGGGGTTCCCCGGGAAAGCGCCTGGGCAAGCAGGAGGCGGGGAAGCCCGGGCTTGTAAGTGGCTGGCAGGCCGGGAATCTGGGGACCTGCCTGGCCCAGTACAGCAGAGAGAGACGCCGGAGCTGCCAGCCTTTGCCAGCCCAGCCTCTCCCGTTTCTCCCTTATCCTTCCTGCCTTCTTTTCTCAGCAGCATCACAAAGGCGCGCCGCAGAATGAAAACCAAAGCAGCCAAGCCCGGCTCTCTCTCACCCGGTGCATATTCCCCCTGGGCTGGAGAAGTGTGGGGGGGGGCGATCTTAGGGCGAGGGGGCTTACCCCGGGGGCACGGCTGTTTGGTACTCTGGCTGAATTCCTGCTGGGTGCGGGATCGCGAGAGCGGCTCCAACACGTACACGGCGGGGCGTGTGTGGCCGCGCACGCGCGCCCGTACCCCGGGCCCACACACGCGGTGCGCTCAGTAAATAGCACTCCTCCGCGGCGGCCGGCGAGTGCGGAGCCGGCTCCGTGGGCTGCTCGGGCGCGTTTTGCCAGCCTGCCTGCCGGCTTCTCTTTGTTTGGTTGTGGCTCCTCTAGCTCTCGGCGGAGCAAATTGATTTTCGGTTTCGTTTGGTACTTGGTGCGCGCTGGGACTTAGTGTCGAATGCCCCAGGTATTTGTAATTGAATAGTTCTTTCGGGCAGGGGTTTATTTTTAGTGTTGGGAATAAAGAGGCAAGCATGTTGACCTTTTTGCGGCCGCCTTTGGCTTTGAGTACGTGTCTCTGGTGGAGCAGACAGATTCACATCTAGTCGCGCACACGTGCCAGCACACCAGTGTGCACACACATTTCTACACATGTAATGTGCCCCCCCAACCTTTTCTGTTTTTTAAAATTGGGACAGGGAATACACTGTATGTCATTAAAAAAAAACAACAAAAAAACAAAAAAAAACTTTCCTTTGTTCTTTGGGGCATTTTCTATTTTGAGTAATGGAGTGGGAGTACAAAAAGGTTGCAATTAGTTCACTCGAATAAAAGACACTGCCTGTGAGTCAGAGCTGCCAGGTTGATAATTATTAGCATATAAAGCAAATGCACTGTTTTAAGGCAAAAGGGGCGGGGCGGGGGCAGGTCCGCGGCAGACAATGAGGGAGAGTCTCTGCCGACCGCCTGCTGCTTATTGTTCCGGGCTGGAGACTGCAGCCCGCAGCTGCCGCCTTCTCCAGGGTCTAGCTCCTCGCTCGCCCCTCTGCCCTACTCCGGACCATCCTAGCACTGGCCCTTGGCGCGCAGGGACGCTAGCCTCAAGCCTCAGCCACCCGCCGCTGACCGTCCTTTCTTTGCTTTGCAGGTTGGCAACTTGACTCCTGAGGGTGTCGCGAGCCCAGGCGAAGAAGACCCGGAGTGCAAAGTGGGATGGGGTGCAGACAGCAGCGCTAAGTGCCCCCACGCTGGGCGCGGGGAGCACTCGCTCCTGGCCGCCGGCCGAGCGGTGGCGACGGCGGAGGGCATGAGCCCGGGACGCGCGGGGCGCCTGCCGCCAGCTACCGCCCGGAGAGGGACGCCAGGCAGGGCTCTTCGTAGGACCACGTGGACCCCTGCCCCCCGCGGCACGCCGCCGCGGAAGCTCGGGGCAGCGTCTGTGGTCAGGATGCGCTGGGCGCCTCCCGGCTGGTGAGGATGCCCCGTCGCGCGGCTCTGCTTCCCCAGACCCCGTCCCGGGCGTGCACGACTGAGTGGGCCCGGCTTCGGCCCCCAGTGCCGGTGGATGAAAAGCGCCGGAGTCCGTGGGTGCGATCAGCGATCGAGTCTGAATTCTGAGAGCCATGGACGAAGGAACTGGACTACAGCTCCAGGCGGGAGGTCAGCTGGAGGGGCTGGCCCCGGTAGGAGCTGTCCAGAAGAGCGAGGCGGAGACCTTCAGGTCTAAGAGTTTGCCGGTCCTGAGCAGCGCCTCCTGCCGGCCGGCTCTCGGTCCCGCGCGCGCAGACGCCGAGCCGGCCGCGGGCGGTGCGGATTCCGCGGGCAGCACGCAGCTGAAGCAGGGTCCGGACCCGACGGCCGGCAGCCCCTCCGACCCGTCCACTCCGGCGGGGATGGCGGGGCTTGTGGACTGTAACCACAGGGCGGACGTCAGCAAAACCGTCTCGGTGTCCTCCACGCTGGCCACCCTCCAGGAGAGCAGGTGTCTGTATGTGGTCCTCACGGATTCCCGATGCTTCCTGGTTTGCATGTGTTTTTTGACCTTCATCCAGGCGTTAATGGTCTCCGGGTACCTGAGCAGCGTCATCACCACCATCGAAAGGCGCTACAGTCTGAAGAGTTCCGAGTCGGGGCTGCTGGTCAGCTGCTTCGACATCGGGAACCTGGTGGTGGTCGTGTTCGTCAGCTACTTCGGCGGCCGGGGTCGGCGGCCCCTGTGGCTGGCCGTGGGCGGACTCCTCATCGCCTTCGGGGCTGCCCTCTTCACCTTGCCTCACTTCATCTCACCTCCCTACCAGATCCAAGAGTTAAACGCCTCGGTCCCCAACGACGGCCTGTGTCAGAGTGGCAACTCCACGGTGACCTTGACGACTTTGGAGACTCCTGCCTGCCTGAAGGACTCAGGAGGAAACAATCATTGGATCTACGTGGCTTTATTCATCTGCGCACAAATTCTCATTGGAATGGGCTCCACACCTATTTATACCCTGGGACCAACCTACCTAGATGACAATGTCAAGAAAGAAAACGCATCCTTGTACCTAGGTAAGACTAAACTGTTTTCTCACAGAAGTTTGACCCACAATGAAACTTACTTTAGGCTCGGCGCCTGTGGCTCAAGCGGCTAAGGCGCCAGCCACATACACCTGAGCTGGCGGTTTGAATCCAGCTGGGACCCGCCAAACAACAATAATGGCTGCAACCAAAAAATGGCCGGGCGTTGTGGTGGGCGCCTGTGGTCCCAGCTACTTGGGAGGCTGAGGCAGGAGACTCGCTTGAGCCCAGGAGTTGGAGGTTGCTGTGAGCTGTAATGCCACGGTACTCTACCCAGGGGGACAGCTTGAGGCTCTGTCTCAAAAAAAAAAAAAAAAAGAAAAGAAAAGAAAAAGAAACTTACTTTGCCTTCTAACAATTCAAAGGAAATAGTTTTTCGTATATTTTAAGCTTTAAGTTTCACTTTTTGTCTTAGCCTTGCTGAGGCATGTTTTTGGGCTGGGGGAGAATCAAGTGAGAGTTCTTGGGACAGATTTTCAGACTTCGAACTTCACATTTGCTTTTCCCAAGTAACACTAACTTTCCATTAAGGGGTAGTGCTTCCCTCTCTTGCTACTCACCTTTATCTTCTAATAAACGTGTTCAGAAAGGAATAGAAGTAACTAGTGTGTAAGGTTTTGAATTATTTACTGCTTTCATCTGCTGCAGCTTCTTGTTCCTGTCCCCAACAGCAGGGACACTGGAGGAGTCAGACTCTGTCACCCTCATGCTTGTATTTCACGCATGTCACCTGCATCACTATTTAGAGAAAAACAAACACAAACTTGAGCGGTATCAAATGACTGGATTATCTTTATGCAGAAGCAACAGCACAGGTTGTGAGGTTTATCCAAAGTTATTTTTCTTTATTTTATTCCTGGTTGAGGACCCTCAATTACTTGAACTTGGGAGAAGAATTTGTTACTATTTTCTGAAAAGCAATTGCTCTGGGATTTCACATGTTGTCTTACATAAATGGACACCAGTGGAGGGGGTGCTTAAGTAAGAGTGCTCACCAGAGGAAAACTTACTTTCTAGAAATCTGTGGTTGTCAGCATCTCCCTGTAGCATGTGCTTCTTCAAAACTGAACTTTTGGCCAGGTGCAGTGACTCAGACTGCAATCTTAGCACTCTGGGAAACTAAGGCTGCGGATTGCTTGAGCTTTGGAGTTGAGACCAGCTTGAGGAAGAATGAGACTCTGTCTCTACTAAAAATAGAAAATCTAGCCAGGCATTGTGGTGGGTGCCTGTTGTCCCAGCTACTCAGGAGGCTGAGGCAAGAGGATCACTTGAGCCCAAGAGTTTGAGGTTGCTGTGAGCTAGGCTGACAACATGGTACTCTACCCAGGGCGACAGAGTTAAGACTGCATCAAAACAAAACAAAACAAAAACAAAAAACAAGCAAACAAACAAAACAAAAGTGAACTTCTAAGGGATGGATTTGAACCCATGGAAAGGATCAATAGCTGTCGTACTAGAAGAGTTCTCTGATTGTCTGTTTTTCCACTGGAGTCCAACTAAAACAAGATAAAGGATTTTACCTTATTAGAAAATTAAAATGGTGGCTCAGCGCCCATAGCACAGTGGTTACAGCGTCAGCTACGTCACCAAGGATGGTGGGTTCCAACCCTGCGGGGCCAACTAAACAATAATGGCAACTGTGACAAAAAAATAGCCAGGCTTTGTGGCAGGCACCTGTAGTCCCAGCTACTTGGGAGGCTGAGGCAAGAGAATCACTTAAGCCCAAGAGTT
>NW_003852508.1:5690053-5693120 GCF_000181295.1 Otolemur garnettii | reverse complement strand
TCTGGTTGAATGGGTAACTGCCAAATCTTTTCATTGTAAAAATACATTTCTCCCTTTGAAAATAGTAAGTAATCTATAAAGTGATATTTTGTGTAAGTATACTAGTTATTTTTCAAATAATTGAAATATTGCTGATCCTTACCTTTATTTATTTTGCAAACTTGGATGTCCCTTCCATCCCACTTCTGGGTACTATTGACACAAACTGGCTTCCTTAAAACCTCAGAGCCCTATACAAAGGGAGAACACCTTCTAATTAGAACCCCCGAGATTTAATTCTTCTGGTAGCAATTGCCCACCAAGAAGAAAAATACAAGAGCGTATTAAGTACATATTCTGTGCTAGGCACTGTCCTAGTTTTGGGGAAGACCAAAAATGAGACTCTGTCCCAAGCATTTGAGGAGCTTTTGATATAATGACGAAGTATTGCCAATTCCAGGCAGGGGTGTCAGGGGGCACATGCAAGGGGAGGAAAGTAATAGAAACGGTATTTGCATTTTTCTCTTCTTTTCTTTCTTAAGATGGTGACTAAATTGTATTTTTCTTGAAAGATTTTGATGAATGCCTTAGGACACATTCTTTAGGAAACATCTGAGAATTCTGCTCCATAGTAAATAGATCTCGGTAGCAGCTGCAGTGGGTTGAGTACCAGGAATCATTCATATATTATTTCATTTAATGTTCTCAGTAGCCTTGTGAGATGGAAATTTCCTCCCGTATTTTATGGATGAAGAAACTGAGGCTCACAAAGTTTAAGCGACTTATTTAAGGGCCTCCACCCCAGGCCTTTCTGACTCTGTAATGTTTAGGCTTCCTTGCATGTTCTGTGGCCCTTTGGCAAGAGGCCCTACGAGGTAACTGACCCCTGAGGCTGTGCCGTGTAGCAGAGTTTTGGAATGGTGCAGAAGAAGGCAGACCTGGTTTGAAGTGACCAGACATGATCAAATTAGATCATTCTCTAAATCCTTTGAAATTAGGTTTTATAGACTACCTCTGTACACATTAAAATCAGAGACTACTATATTCTTAAAACTGAGCAGTGTTAAACAATTATGATGTGAAAGTTTTCCTAAGAAATAACTAGTTAAAAAAATCTTTGTTATGGGTGGCGCCCATAGCTCAGTGGGGAGGGTGCCGGCCACATACCCCCAAGCTGGTGGGTTCAAACCCAGGTCTGCTGGACAATAATGACACCTGCAACAACCACAACAGCAACAAAAACAAAATAGCTGGGTGTTGTGGCAGACACCTGTGGTTCCAGCTACTTGGGAGGTTGAGGCAGGAGAATCACTTAAGCCCAAGAGTCTGAGGTTGCTGTGAGCTGTGATGGCACAGCACTCCACTGAGAGTGACATAGACTCTGTCTCAAAAAAAAAAAACTTTTTTGTTTTTTATGTAACTTTTTTTTTTTGTATTGCCCTTTTGTTTTCTTTTCTTTTTTTCCCCCCCACAACCCCTGGCTATTTTTTTTTTTATTGTTGTTGTAGTTGTCATTATTGTTTTTTTTTTTAGCAGGCTGGGGCTGGGTTTGAACTTACCAGCCCTGGTACAGGTCCTCTGCCTATATTACCCTTTTCATTCATCACACACTCCTTTCTTTTTCTTTCTTTCTTTTTTTGAGACAGAGCCTCAAGCTGTTGCTCTGGGTAGAGTGGCATGGCATCACAGCTCACAGCAACCTCAAACTCCTGGGCTGAAGCAATTCTCTTGTCTCAGCTTCCCAAGTAGGTGGGACTACAGGCACCCACCACAATGGCTGGTCATTTTTTTTTTTTTTTTTTTGGTTGTAGCTGTCATTGTTGTTTAGCAGTCCCAGGCTGGATTTGAACCCACCAGCTCTGGTGTATGTGGCTGGCACCTTAGCCATTTGAGCTATAGGCGCTGAGCCACCCGTGACTCCTTTCTTAACCTTCTTGTCAGTCTTTCTAACTTCTCATTACAACCAGAGAAGAAGGAAAAAATCAGGTAGCAGATTAAGAATTGTAGGCAGGAACAAAGACCTGAAGTAACGTTAAAACCATTCAAATAGAATGTCATTGTATATCTTAATCTTTTGAAAGTTCTGTGTTAACCTTCTGGCAGCCTTAACTGTGGAAGAGATGTAGTCACAGATGAGATACAGTAGCGTTTAGAGCCACTAGATGTCTGAAAGGAGAGAGGCTTAGAATTGACCTCGAGCATAGAGAAATTAGGTATTAATAAGAAGTAAGGTTAACGACATGTTAAGGAGAGAGAGAAAATGTGATCCTTTCAGAGCAAGAAATTCATAATCCAAAGGCTGGGTGCGGTGGCTCCTGTTTGTAATCTTAGCACTCTGGGAGGCACAGGTGGATCACTTCAACTCAGGAGCTTGAGATCAGCCTGAGGAAGTGCGAGACCCCGTCTCTAAAAATAGAAGAGCATATCCGAGTCACGGCACCCCCCCCCCCAAAAAAATAAAAATAGCAGGGTGTTGTGGCAGGTGCTTATAGTCCTAGCTACTTGGGAGGCCGAGGCAAGGGAATCACTTAAGCCCAAGAGCTTGAGGCGGCTGTGAGGTGTGACACCACAGCACTCTATCCAGGGCTACAGAGTGACACTGTCTCCTCCCTCCCACGCAAAAAAAAAAAAATAAATAAATAAAAGAAAACAAGGAGTTCATGATCCAACAGGAATGGCTAACCAGGTGAGAAAAGAGAAAAAAAAAAGATGCATTTCTAGAGCCACAACCCTGACTGGGTAAAATTCAGAATAAGTAATGATTGGCATGGGTCTGCTGTCAGTCAAGCAGTGTGGATGCTCTTAACTGTCCACCCTGACTTCACACTACAGAGAAGGGCTGGTATTGGCCCAGTGTCTTAAAAAGAGCACCAGATAAGGAGGCAGAAAGTCTGCATGTTAGTCCCTTCCTACCAATGACCGGTCGTGCATGGGACTTTAGGCAAACTCTGTCAGTTCTCCCGGCTTCTGTTTCCAGTGGGGGTTGGAACAGTCTTTCCTTCACTGTAATATTTTGGGCTCGGCGCCTATAGCTCAACCGGCTAAGGCGCCAGCCACGTACACCTAAGGTGGCGGGTTCGAATCCCCA
>NW_003852508.1:5680433-5689565 GCF_000181295.1 Otolemur garnettii | reverse complement strand
AAAAAAAAAAAATATTTTGAATACTAAATGGGATATTGTGTGTGCAAGGGTTCTATAAGCTGCAAGTAGTGGTATTTTGCTCTGTCAAAGCAAAATTCAAAGTCATTCCAGAGAGGTGAGTGAGAGATTTTGTTCTTTCTGAGCATGAAAATCCTTAAATGATCTTTTTTTAATAATCGGAAAAAAGGAAAGAAACATTTTGAAGGAAATTAAAATACCATATAGGAAATCATTCCCTGGATGAAAATATAGTAAATTAGTATAGGAAAATTTTGATCATTGGAAGATTTTCTGAATTAACTGAATTTTCTGAGGACTTAAGGTTTAATCACAAGAACTTTCTGCATGCCAACCCTTGCTGATCATCTTTCTGTGTATAATGTATGGACATTTAAGTAAAGTACATTTACACCTTGTGTGACATAGCAAAAGATCTTTTGAAGTTTAAGGGGCTTGTAGATGTCCAGTTTCCCCACAATAAGTCTTCCTTTACACATGGATTGTGGCAGGATGTACCAGTCCCAGCACCTACTCAGAAGTAATTATTTTATTTTTATTTTTATTGAGACAGAGTCTCACTCTGTCATCCTGGGTAGAGTGCCCTGGTGTCCTAGCTCAAAGCAACCTCTAACTCTTGGGCTCAGGAGATCTCCTTGCCTCAGCCTCCCAAGTAGCTAGGATTGCAGGCACCTGCCACAACACCCAGCTGTTTTTAGAGATGGGGGTCTCGCTGTGGGTCAGGCTGGTCTCGAACTCCTGAGCTCAGGAGATCCACCTGCTTCAGCCTCCTAGAGCACTAGGATTATAGATGTGAGCCACCTGCCTGATTATGTTATTGCTTTTTAAATAAATCTCTTTTGGCTGCTTCTTTAAAATATTTTTTTTCTTTAGTCTTTAAAAAGTATCATGAGCTTGAAATTAGAATTGTATTTAATCAAAATTTTATAGTAATGTAAACATTACATATGTGCATCTACATATTTTATACATATATGGTTATATATATTTTGCTCTTTCTGAGATAGTTTTCTCTTTCGGTGTATAAAAATACTTATACATAGCTTTTTTATAATTGGAAAAAAGGAAAGAAGTTACTGCTTAGACATATTGTATAGAAAAATCTTGATCAGGGTTTTAGCAGTGTTAGAGCAATCTATGTCTCTATCTATATACTTCAGATCTATATCTGTGTCATTTTATTTCTAGTAATATAAACAATGAAAGATGCACATATGAACCTTTCACCTCTGTGTTCTCTGGAACCATGTGACCAAGTGTAGCAGTGGCTTTGACAAGTAAGGGGCTTCTTTACCTGGAATAGCGGGCTGGCTGGAGTAGCAGGCTGGCTGGAGTAGCTGTCAAGGGCTGGTGCAGCCTTGGCAGGTACCAAGTTCTTTCTCCCTTTCTCCTGGGCTGCTCTTAGTGATGCCTGCCACACCTCAGGCCTCATATACCTGTCCCTACGGAAGGGAAGAGTGGAAGTGAAGAGCAGAGGGGTTACTGTTTCACTGTGGAAAAGATGGTTGGGTGCACATGATTTATTCCACCCACCCCCAAATGACGACAGCAGCCTTTTTAGAAGCATTTATGATCCAGTTTTCAAACATGATTTCATAGATCCCGCTCCTCACATTGCCTGAACTCTGTTATCTATGTGGTCTTCAATAGTCCTCCTGAAACTTTGATGTGCATGTGAATCACCAGGGGATCTTGTCAAAAGGCAGATACTGTTTCTGTCAGTCTGAGTTGGTCCTGAAGGTCTGCATTTCTTACATGCTCCCAAGTGACACCATTGCTGTTGGTCCAAGGACCACATCTTGAGCAAGGACTGATAGACTAGAAATTTTTGGCCTTTTTCATAAGCAGGAATTCTTTCTCTCTCAACTTAGGATTGAGCCACTTTTGGTAAAACCAGCTGCTAATTACAATTCTACTTTGTCTGAAGTAACACCACCATCTCTTACTATATTTGCAAAATCAAGGTTTAAGTTTATGGTATTTCATAAGCTGTGGCTACTTTTTTTTTGAGACAGGGTCTCACTTTGTTGTCCTGTAGAGTGCTTGGTGTCATAGCTCACAGCAACCTCCAACTCTTGGGCTTAAGCAATTCTCTTTGCCTCAGCGTCCCAAGTAGCTGGAAGTACAGGTACCCGCCATAACGCCTGGCTATTTTTTAGAGACAAGGTCTCGCTCTGGCTCAGGCTGGACCGGAACCTGTGAGCTCAGGCAACCTACCCTCTTCGGCCTCCCAAGTGCTGAGATTATAGGCATGAGCCACCACACCTGACCTAGCTGTGGCTACTTCTAAGCTTTTGTGAAAATGATAGTTTAGCAAGCAAGGAAACCCAGACCTCAGAAAGTTAAAGGATTCAAGTAATGGAAAACAGTGAGATAGTTCTTATTAAATGTGGAGTTACCATATGATCCAACAACCCCACTTCTGATACATGTCCAAAAGAAATGAAATCAGGGTCTTGAGGAAGTAATTACACACCCATGTTCATAGCAGCGTATCCACCACAACCAAGAGGTGGAAGCAACCTAAATGTCCACTGGCAGATGAGTGAGTAATCAAATGTGGTCTGTACATCCCATACAAGGGGATGTTCCGCAGCTTGGAGAAGGAGGAGGTTCTGACGCATGCCCCAACGTGGGCAAGCCTGGAGGACATTATGCTAAGAGAAGTGAGCTGACACAGAAAGGCAAACATACTGTATGATTCCCCTTACCTGGAATTTCTTTTCTTTTCTTTTTTTATTTTTTTGAGACAGAGTCTCACTATGCCGCCCCAGTAGAATGTTGTGGCTTCACAGCCTACAGCAATCTCTGCTCTTGGGCTTAAGCGATTCTCTTGCCTCAGCCTCCCAAGTAGCTGGGACTACAGCACCTGCTACAACGCCTCACCATTTTTTGGTTGCAGTTGTCATTATTGTTGGGCTGGCCCAGGCCAGGTTTGAACCCGCCAGCCTGAGTGTATGTGGCTGACGCCGTAACCACCGTGCTACAGGCGCCAAGCCTTATATGGAATTTCTTAAATAGACAAATTCATAGAAACTAAGTAGAATGGTGGTTGCTGAGTGCTGAGTAGAGGGAAAAATAGTCATTTACTGGGCATAAACTTTTAGTTTTGCAAGATGAAAAAGTTCTAGAGATTTGTTGCACAATGATGTAAATATAGGTTACACTATTGAACTTTAGGCTTACAAATGGTTAAGATGTGTGAAAAAATTGAAAGATTTGCCCAGGTGATAAACTAAATTGCTTTGAGTTTGAACAGATGTGTAGACTGGTGTTTTTTGATCTTTTTTATCTCATAGCACACTTGAACATACAGTTAAACTTCCACAGCACACTTAAATTATGTTGACCAAAAAGAAAAAAAGAAAGTAAAAAAAAGGATATATTTAACTGTGTTTTGATCTTCTTTTCAATTAATTAAATTGATGATCTTTAAAAATTTTTTTTTGAGACAGAGCCTCAAGCTGTCCCCCTGGGTAGAGTGCCGTGGCATTACAGCTCACAGCAACCTCCAACTCCTGGGCTCAAGCGAGTCTCCTGCCTCCGCCTCCCAAGTAGCTGGGACCACAGGCGCCTGCCACAATGCCCCGCTATTTTTTGGTTGCAGCCGTCATTGTTGTTTGGCGGGTCCGGGCTGGGAATTCAACCCACCATCTTAGGTGTACGTGGCTGGCGCCTTAGCCGGTTGAGCCAATGATCTTTAAAAATCTCTCTATAGGCGCCGAGCCAATGATCTTTAAAAATTTTTGAGGCACACCTAAGATCCTCTTATGGCATACCAGTGTGCCAAGGCACAATGTTGAAAATCACTGGAATTAAAAAAAAAATCGTTACTATATAAATGGAAATTCTGAAAAGTCCACACGTCCTTGAATGGCAGAGTCTCTCCTCCCTGGGCTGTGTAGCATTCTATCACGTTAACATGCGTCTGCACTTCAGCTATGGGTATTTTTCTCAAGGGTGTGGGAATTTAAGGTCATTTCTTTTGGGCATAATTTAAAAAATAAGAAGTAGGTATTTGGGCAAAGAAAAACAGAGGCAAAATGGATTTTAGAGTAGGCATTTTAGACGAAAGCCTTCAGGAAGAAAGATGAAGATGAAGAAATATGTCTGGGGGTTTGAGTTGTTCTTGTGTGTTTTAGGGAGAAGCGATGGAAATATTTAGAAGTAGAGAGTGTGGGTCTGTGTCAGCCTGCGCTGCCGTGTCGAATGCTCCTGCAGTAGCTGATGCTCCCACCCTGTGTTTTTGGTTGCTGTTTGTTAGAGAAAAAGAGATAGAAGTCCTATAGCTGCCTAGTCATCCTCCAAAACCATTCGGAACAAAGCGCTACTCAGCTCTTGCGGGTCCCGAACCTTCGTTCTCAGGGAAAACTGCATAGGTTTCAGGTCATTCTAAAACAGCGGTTCTCCCCTGCCTGGTGGCTCACGCCTGTGATCCCAGCACTCTGGGAGGCTGAGGCAGGTGGGTCACTTGAGCTCAGATGTTTGAGACCAGTCTGAGCAATAGCAAGACCCAGCTGTACCAAAAATAGAAAAACTGAGGCAAGAGGATCTCTTGAGCTCAAGAACTTGAGGTTGCTGTGAGCTGTATTGCCACAGCATTCTAGTCAGGGTGCCAGAGTGAGACTCTGTGTTAAAAAAATAAACACCCCCCCAAAAAAAACCCCCCAAACACCAGTGGTTCCCAACCAGGGGAGATTTTGCCTCTCTGGGGACATTTGGCAGTGTCTGGAGTAATTTTGATTGTCACAACTTGGAAGGGGGTCTGTTGGCATTTAGTGGTGTTTAGGATGCTAAGCATTCTGCAGTGCCCAGGAGAGCCCTCACATCAAAGTATTTTCCGATTCAGAATTGCCAGGAGGGATGCTTTAAACTTTTTATTTTTTTATTTTTTTTTTTTTTGAGACAGAGCCTCAAGCTGTCCCCCTGGGTAGAGTACCGTGGCATTACAGCTCACAGCAACCTCCAACTCCTGGGCTCAAGCGAGTCTCCTGCCTCTGCCTCCCAAGTAGCTGGGACCACAGGCGCCCGCCACAACGCCCGGCTATTTTTTGGTTGCAGCCATCATTGCTGTTTAGCCGGTTGAGCTATAGGCGCCGAGCCGCTTTAAACTTTTTACATCATAAGCTTTCAAGTTACTTAATATGTTGAGTTTCTTATATCTCGGAACTGGAAATAGAAATCTCCAAGTTATAAAATCAGAAAAGTACTGAACACGTGGAGGTGACTCAGAGAAAAAAATGTCTTTTTAAATAGGAAGTTCTTCTAGCAAGCAAGGGATAGGAAATAGAAATTAATAAAAATTAATGTGCTCGTAGCTACATCATGGTTCAGTCGAGATTGCAGTGTCTATATGCCGTGCTATCCATAGAGTATAGGAGCTACTACAGCGTGTTACAGTGGGTACAAAAATATTAAGGCTTTTGTGGTTTCTATAGTGACTTCTGTTTCCATCAGCTTAAAAAAAAATTAACCATGGAGATTTTCTGGACTATATTCTTGGATTTGAGGATACTGTAGTACTTGAAGAGAAAATGGTATAAGTGTGAAAGAGAGAGAGAGAGAGAGAAAGAGAGAACTTAGGTGACAATATGCCATTTCCTCTAATATCTGAGCTCTTTAGTAAAAGAAAACATTGAGATGAGGGATTCTGGATAATTATAAAGCAGCTAATTAGCATTCTAGAGCAGAGCTCACCAGCCAAATAATTGGACATCAAGAGAACATAGATTTAGTGAGGGGTTATGAGACCTTGAGTTTCTCTTAAAAATAAATGCAAGCTTAATTAACTGAAAAAAAGCCCAACTTTGATACAATTTCATATGTGAGGGTCTAACAAGGACTGTTTTTACAATAAATATTTTTGAGTGTTTAAAATATGCCAGGCATTGTGCTACAGAGTTTATTTAATTTTTAAATTATGAACTGACAGTTTGTAATTGTACATATTCATGAGGTACAAAGCAGTGATAGGATTTATGAATACAACATGGGATAATTAAATCAAGCTAATTAATGTAGCCGTCACCTCAGATACTTAGCATTTTTTGTGGTGAGAAGATTTGAATTTTGCAATTTGGATATGTACAATAAATTACACTCACCACACTGTGCAACAGAAACAGAAAGAAAGCACAGTCCTGGCTCGGCACCTGTAGCTCAGCGGCTAGGATGCTGGCCACGTACACCCGGGCTGGTGGGTTTGAACCTGGCCCAGGCCTGCCAAACAGCAATGACAACTACAACCAAAAAATAGCCAGGCATTGGGGCAGACACCTGTAGTCCCAGTTACTCGGGAGACTGAGGCAAGAGAATTGCTTAAGCCCAAGAGTTTGAAGTTGCTGTGAGCTGTGACGCCACAGGACTCTACCAAGGGCCACATAATGAGATTCTGTCTCAAAAAAAAAAGAAAGCAGAGTCCTTCTGTCTGAGAGTTTGTATTCTTTGATTATTATCCCCCATTTCTCTTATCTCCCAGCCTCTGTAACTATCTCTGCGTCTAAACTTACACAAGGGGTCTGATCGCTTTAGATTGCCCACGTAAGTGAGAACATGGGGTATTTGTCCTTTGTGCCCAACTTAGTTCACTTAGCGTGATGTTCTTCAGTTCCACCCATGTTGTCACAAATGACAGAACTTCTTCTTTGTAAAGGCTGAATGGCATTCCCCTGTGTATGTGTTACACCTTTTCTTTATCCATTTCAACCGCGGAAGGACGTTCGGATGGATTCCGTAAGCTGTTGTGGGGCAGTGAACGTGGAGGTGCAGCTGTGTCTTTGACAAACTGATTTCAGGTCTTTGGGGATAATTACCCAGAGTTCCTGGATCAGGTGGCAGTGTTCTGCTTTTCGTGGTTTTTTTTTTTTTTTTTTGAGACTCTATCCCCCTGGGTAGAGTGCCATGGCATCACAGCTCACAGCAACCTCCAACTCCTGGGCTCAAGCGAGTCTCCTGCCTCAGCAGCCTCCCAAGTAGCTGGGACTACAGGCACCCACCACAACGCCTGGCCATTTTTTGGTTGCAGCCATCATTGTTGTTTGGCGGGCCTGGGCTGGGGATACGAACCCGCCACCTTAGGTGTATGTGGCTGGCACCTTAGCCGCTTGAGCCACAGGCGCCGAGCCTCCTTTTCGTGTTTTGAGGAACCCCCGTGTAGTTTTCCATAATGGCTTTACCCACTAACAGTAGCAGTGGGTTCCCTTTTCTTCACATCTTCATCAACGTTTGTTTTCTTTCTTCTTCTTGATAATAGCCACTCTGACAGGCCTGAGTTGATAACTCATTGTGGTTTCAGTTGCATCTCCTTAATGATTAGGAATGTTGAGCATTTTTTGTTTTTGGCCAGTGCTGGGTTTGAACCCCCCACCTTTGGTATATGGGACAGGCATCTTACTCCTTTGAGCCATAGGCACCGCCCGTGTTGAGCATTTTTTCATATGCCTGTTGGTCATTTACATTTCTTCTTTTGAGAAATGTCTATTCAGGTCCTTTGCCCATTTAAAAAATTTTCTTTTGTTTTCTTGCTATTTTTTTTTTTAGACAGAGTCTTACTATGTTGCCGTTGGTAGAGTTCCATGGCATCACAGCACACAGCAACCTCAAAATCTTGGATTTAAGCAATTCTCTTGCCTCAGGCTCCCAGTAGCTGGGACTACAGGTGCCCGTCACAATGCCAGGTTATTTTTTTTGTTGCAG
Source organism: Otolemur garnettii (assembly GCF_000181295.1). Classification (NCBI taxonomy): domain Eukaryota; kingdom Metazoa; phylum Chordata; class Mammalia; order Primates; family Galagidae; genus Otolemur; species Otolemur garnettii. Next base: position 5,681,852 of record NW_003852508.1, on the reverse strand, counting down.
TTGTCATTGTTTAGCTGGCCCGGGCTGGGTGTGTATGGCCAGTGCCATAGCCACCGTGCTTCAGGCACTAAGCCCCAGCTATTTGTTGTTGTTGTTGTTGCAATTGTCATTGTTGCTTTAGCTGGCCCGGCCTGGGTTTGAACCCACCAACCTTGGTGTATGTGGCTGGCAGTGCCCCTAACCACTGAGCAACCGGTGCCTTCTTGCTTTTGTTTTCTTGTTAGCAAGAAACAATTTTTGAACTTCTTGTATATTTTGCATAGCAACCTTTTATTGGATGTATGGCTTACGAATATTTTCTCCCAATTAGTAGATTACCTCTGCACATTGTTATTGTTTCCTTTGCCCTACAGAAGCTATTTATTTATGTATTTGGCATTTGAAGGCTTGGGCCCAAATTTATTTATCTGTATCTTATTATTTATTTTTTATTGGTTCAGGTTAATTGAGGATACAGAGAATTAGGTTACGGTGTTTGCATTTGTCAGTAAAGCCCCTCTTGTAATTGTGTCCAAGAGGCGTGCCACACCCCGTAACGTCGTGCCTGTTAAGTGGGAGCGCACCCATCCCCCACAAGCTGTTTATTCTGATGTCATCCCACTTGTCTATTTTTGCTTTTATTGCCTTTTGGGGTCATATCCAAAAAAATCATTGCCCAAATTAATGTCATGTGGGTATCCATCTATGTTTTCTTTGAATAGTTTGTTACTGTTTCTGGTCTAAATAGTTCATCATTTTGTTTTGTCCTAAGAATAACTCTGTGGCAGCTATTTTATTTTCCACATTTTATAGATGAAGAAATTGAAGTTAAATGATGTGCCCAAGGCCATCTAAAAAGTGGCAAAACTAGTATTCAAGGTCTTCGTCCAAAGCCAAAGCTGTAACCATTTTCCTTATGGAGATGGGAGGAAAATGTCCCTGAACTAGTTAACTTTGGCTGCGGCTTTTTTTTTTTTGAGACAGAGTGTCACTGTGTCACCCTTGGTAGAGTGCTGTGGTGTCCCAGTTCATGGCACCCTCAAACTCTTGGGCTTAAGCGAGTCTCTTGCCTCAGACTCCTAAGAAGCTAGGGCTATAGGCACCTACCACAATGCCCGGCTATTTTTTGTTGCTGTTGTCTTTGTTGTTTAGCCGGCCTGGGCCAGGATCGAACTGTCACCCTCAGTGTGTATGGCTGGCGCCATAACCACTGTGCTACGGGCGCCGAGCCAACTTGGCTGAGGAGTTTGATTTCGTTATCTGTAAAGTGGACGAAGTGGCAAGGCTAGTGGTCATCTGCACTCCCACTGCCTCCTAAGCACTCCACTTTGTTGACTTGTTGAATCTGTCTTGCTGTGGTCTTCCAGAACTTGGGGCTTGGGTTGTGAGCGGAGTCCTTGAGTCCTTGAGTCATCAGAAGCCTGACTCTTTTTTTTTTTT
>NW_003852508.1:5669891-5680116 GCF_000181295.1 Otolemur garnettii | reverse complement strand
GGCTGGGGATTCGAACCCGCCACCTTAGGTGTACGTGGCTGGCGCCTTAGCCGGTTGAGCTATAGGCGCCGAGCCAGAAGCCTGACTCTTGAGCATTTCCGCTACCTCCTGGCAGCTTGAGATATGTTGCCCTGTGACAGCTGTCCCCGGGGAGCCAGGCATTCCTTTCACTGCTTTTTCTGGCAGCTGTGTTTCACCTGAAGGAAAATTCAGAGTCTACTTCCTCTCCTGGGAGTTGTGACTGCTTGTAAAACTGTCAACCTGCAAAAACACTTAATCTCAGTTACCTAATATAACCTCAAAAGACAGGTGCAGTTTACTCTCACTTAAAAGAGTATATTCATGTAATTAATATTCTTAGGAGGATGAAATTATATAATTTGCAAGTTTCTGAAATTTGATTTGTACCGTTCCTGACTTTCTAGCGTGTGGCAATTCATAGCTGTAACGCTTTAATAATAATAATAATGGTGATGGGTTTTGGACTTGTCAAGTATTTTCCAAAGTTTTTGGCCTTGAATTCTTATGAGGGTCATAGAAGTCTGAATTTTCTTTTCTTTTCAGTAAAGAGAGGGGAGAAATCTAAGTGAACAAGACTTTGTAGAGTGAATGAATCCCAGATCTCAGTCTTTTTTTTTTTTTTCATTTTTGCAACAAGCCTTTATTACTTCTTTTTAAAACCCATATAAGAAAGACATTTAGAAAGAAAATATTCTCAAAACAAACACACACTGAGCAACACAACCATAGAAGGCACTACCAGCAGTTATACCCACCTCTGGGAGGGACAGATCTCAGTCTTGCTGGCTGTAAATCAATTCTGGGCAGTGGCCAGCCAACCCTCCTCATTTCTACAGTGTCTTTACATTATTGGGGGAAAGGTATTTGCTAGTATTTGGTCTAGAAATATGTGTGTCTCAGGTGTTTACTTTCTGTGGGAAGGGGAATGTGTCCTGGTTTGAATTGCATTTTAATGGCTTTCCTTTAAGTGGAGGACAGCAGTGACTTTGAACAAGATGCAAAAATCTTTGCGGGAGAGATTTGAAAAATTACCTACGAGAAAGACAGACTTAAAAAATCCTGTTAGAGTAATGATTCTCAAATGTGGTTTTACTGCTCTTTATGATGTGTCTGGTTATTTCCTTATTGTTAAACTCTCCCAAGGAACTAGAATTTGTTTGATTAGGGTTGGTGGAAGCAGTGGTAGCAGAGTGCAAGACAGAAAGAGTGATGGATTGTGCTACTCTGAATTGCTGGGTTCAGTTTTTTGGGCGTGCAGTATTCTCTGTGCACATTTTCTTTCCTTTTAGGTTGTAGAGCCACTGTCATCAGGGAGAGGTTTGCAGGACCCGCACATGGATTCTTGTGGGGCACCTGTTTATTTGCTTGTATGAACGTCATACCACCTCAGAAATCATCACTTTAGGACTTAAACCTTGCAAGTCATCTAATTTTGAAGGAATGGTAAACTGTACATAGATGGCTGAATTTGTAAACAGTGGGAGAAGGGAGTTGCTGTACTATACGCTGTATTTTTAATGCTAACCCTAAGAAGTAGTTCCTGATCTCTAAGAAATTTACAACCTAGTTTGATGATCTCTTTAGCACCATTTTTCTGGATGACTTAGGATGATCTGTGGAGCTGTGTGACCTCCAGCAAGTCACTTGACATCTCTGGGTTTCTGTTTTCACATTTGTAAATTGATGGAATTGAATTAGGGAGTCTCAAGGGGTGTCTCTGATTTCTTCTGGATCTACTGAGGTGTAGATCCAGATACCAGCATACCTGAGGCAGTTGGATAAGTGCTTAGCAATGTGGCCACTGGAGCCTGGCTGCCTGGGGTCGGATCCTGGCTTTGTCCTGGCCAGTGTTGTAGCCTGGGGCAGGTTCTGTGGCCTCTCTGTGCCCAATCCTGCCTCAGTTAACATGGGCAGGCATTATAGTGGGTATCATATGCACGTGATGCACTTAAAAAAGGGCTTGGCCTGGCACGTGTTTAAACACTCAAAAATGTGGGCTGTCATTACTTAAAAAAAATCAATCCTGTTCAGGAAGCGAGCGGTGTTAGCTTTCATCGTAGCCAGCAGGTATAGCTCTTCTACTGGTTTTACTGAAAGGGTTGCCTGTCTCTTGAGCTCAGCTTGTTGAGTGTTCCTGTGTTGACTGTGCCTGTTTGGGTCGCTATGTATTGGGCTGACCCTGGGCCGAGAGGTATAAGTGGTGTGGGCTTCATTATATCAGGGTGTTCTTGGCTGGGCCATGTAGCTTCCTGAGGCGTCTGTGCCTTCCTCCACTGCAGTGTGAAACACAGAATCACACAGTGTTTTCTTACATCTGGGGTGTCTATTCATACCTCCCTACAAAGTAAGAGAGATCATAGGAGAAAGAAGACAAAGATTTTGGTTGTAAATAGCTTTCTAACCAGATACTCTTGCCAGGGGCTTCTGATAATTATGATGGGAGCTGTTGGCTGTAATCGGGTTTAATTGCTAAGGAGCCTAGGGAGGTAGCCTCAACACACAGGCTAGGCTATCTTTGTGCTTTTTCTATGTATGTCTATTTTTGAGACATAGTCTTGCTCCACCACTTGGGCTAGAGTGCCATGGCATCATAGCTCACTGCAACCTCATACTCTCGGGCTTCGTTGATTCTCTTGCCTCAACCTTCTGAGTAGCTGGGACTACAGGCGCCCGCCACAATGCCTGGCTGGTTTTTAGAGATGGAGTCTTGCTCTTGTTCAGGCTAGTGTCGAACCTGTGAATGAGGCCATCCACCTGCCTCCGCCTCCCAGAGTGCTAGGATTACAGGTGTGAGCTGCTGTGCCCAGCCTATTTATTTACTCTTATAAAAGATTCTGCTTAAAAAGTTGAAAGTGGGCTCAGTGCCTGTGCTCAGTGGTTAGGGTGCTGGCCTGCTAAACGACATATGACAACTACAAAACAACAACAACAACAACAAAACTGCTGGGCATTGTGGCAAATGCCTGTAGTCCCAGCTACTTGGGAGGCTAAGGCAAGAGAATCCCTTAAGCCCAAGAGTTTGAGGTTTCTGTGAGCTGTGACGCCATGGAACTCTACTGATGGTGACACAGTGAGACTCTGCCTCAAAAAAAAAAAAAAAAGTTGAAAGTAATGTCTGAAATAAAGCTTGGATCTCAAATATTGATCCACATGATTCGTGCCATGACATCACATAATTGCCGAGTCACCAGTGTGTGTTATCATTTCTCATCTTCACGGGGGGAACTATCTCGATCCCCCCCAGCTTCTTTCCTAACCCCTTCTGAGCCCTGAAGCTAATTCCCATAACACCTTTCAAGAGTCTCTGCAGCCTCTGCTTCCTACCCCACCTTCTCCACCAGCTTGCTTTGCCTCTTAGGCCCATCGCCTGGTAGCCGGCTTCCTTCCCCTGGCCTAGTCCTCACGGATTCTAGCAGGCTGTTTTCTGGGGTCTTGATTGTGACTTTTCCAGCATGCTGAGCTTTGATCTCTATTGGTTGTAGCCTGCAGGCCGGCCAGCTCCCTCTGTGCAGTGCCTCCTAAGCTCTCAGAAACCCCATCTGGGTCTGCACTGGAGCCCCCTTGTCCTGGCATGGAACTCAGACGTTTAAACCATGCACAGGTGCTTTGCTGTACATAATTCTTGGTAGGGGTTCTCCTGTGTCTGAAGCTAGTGAACTCACTGGGTTAGCCCCCTGTCAGTGAGACTTGTGATCATGAGTGTGAGTTACGTGAGAGTCAGTCACCATCGCTGTGTACTGTATTGCATGGTTCCCATCTTAAAAGTGACAACTTAAAAGTGATGCTGCTGATCTCCAGGAGGCAGGGACTCAGATCCATGCTCACCCGTTCCTGCTGCAAAGAACAAAACCAAAATGAAACCACAAAACTGAGCTCCCCTACTCTCCCTTCCTTGCAAAACACAGACACACACAGACATAGTCTCTCTCTCTCTCTCACACACACACACACACACACAAACTTCAGGTCAGTAGCTAATCTCAGTACATGGAAGATAGCATAATAATAATAATTAACTTGGCATAATAATGATGATACAGTAATTATAATGATCATCTTGTAAGTAGCCCTGGGGGGCAGGGTGTTTAAATGTTCTGACCAAGCTGGTTTTAAATGACTCAAATTATTCTAAATCTTTTCAAATTTTCTTTTGGCAAATTTAACTATGTGCTGATAGCTGCCTTGTCTTTCTTTTAAAAATGTATATGTCAATCAAAACATTCGCACTTGTTTTATTGGCAATTGTACTTAGGTTAAACAGAAGTATTCCCTTTCCTCTTTGGTGTTGATATCCTTTCAGATACTGAAAAGATAAATTGTCACTACCTGAGTTACTAGGCTAAAAATACATGTTGATTATTGCACACTTTTCCCCCTCCCGCTCTCCCTCTCTCCCTCCCCGCCTTCCTTTCTTTCTGACAGCATCTCAGTCTGTTGCCCAGGCTAGAGGACTGTGCCTAGCTCACGGCAACCTCAAACTCCTGAGTTTAAGCAATCCTCCTGCCTCAGCCTCCCAAGTAACTGGGACTATAGGTGCCCACCACAATGCCAAGGTTATTTTTTTTATTTTTAGTAGAGATGGGGTTTCACTCTTGCTCAGGCTGGTCTCAAACTCCTGAGCTCAAGCAGTCCTTCTGCCTGGGCCTCCCAGAGGGCTAGGATTACAGGCGTGAGCCACCACACCTAGCTGTGCACTTTTCTTTAATCAGTTGATTTCAGATTATGCTGGCTCATTTTTGAATCTATTGCTTTAGGATATAGGGGTGGTGCCTGTGGCTCAGTGAGTAGGGCACTGGTTCCCTATACTGAGGGTGGCAGGTTTGAACCCGGCCTCGATCAAACTGCAACAGAAAAATAGCCAGGCATTAGTCCCAGCTACTCGGGAGACTGAGGCAAGAGAATTGCCTAAGCCCAAGAGCTGGAGGTTGCTGTAAGCTGTGACACCATGGCACTCTACTGAGGGTGACAAAGTGAGACTCTGTCTCTATTTTTTTTTTTTTTTTGGTGGAAATGTGAATTTCTTACGTTCGTGTAAAGTCCTTTGACTTATAGAAACAGGAAATTGTGTCATTTAGCACAATGTGGATGAACTGAGAGGACCTTCTGTGAAGTGGAGTAAGCTAGGCACAGAGAGACAAATACTTTATGAGTTCACTCATTTATGGAATCAAAAAAGTCCAACTCGTCTGAGTAGAGAGTAGAATCGTGGTTACTAGAGGCTGTGGGGTGGGGAGTGGTTGGGGTAAGGAGGGCTGTTGGTTAATAGGTGCAAAGTTTCAGTTAAACAAGAGGAATAAATTCTGGTGATCTGTTGCACCGCATGGTGATAGTAATTAATAAGAATATATTGTCTGTTTCAAATAGCTAAAAGATTATAAACATTTTACCACAAAAAAATGATAACTATTTAAGGTGATAGATATGCTAATTAGACTGATTGATCATTCTACAATGTATACATGTATGGAAACATCACCTTGTACCCCAAAATATTTACAATTATTCTTTGTCAATCAAAGGTAAAATAAAATTGAAAACATTCCCTGCAGGCTGGGTGTGGTGGCTCATGCCTGTAATCCTAGTGGTCTGGGAGGCTGAGGTGGGTGGGTCTCTTGTCCTCAGAGGTTCTAGAACATCCTGAGCCAGAGTGAGCCAGAGTGAGACCCTGTCTCTACAAAAAAAAAAAAAAAAATACCGGGTGTTGTGGCAAGCGCCTTTAGTCCCAGCTACTTGGGAGGCTAAGGGCAAGAGAATCACTAAAGGAAGAAAAGAAAAAAAGAGAGAAAATTTAAAAAAAGAAAAAAAAAGTTCAAACTAAGATGTTTGAAAGCCAGTTGAAAGCAAAATTCAAGAAAAAAAATTCCACACATGTGTATTCTGATTGCAGATGTTGATTTCACACCGATCACAGAATGTGGCCACTAAATGGCCCTCTGTCTTCTGAGTTTCCTTTACGTTCTTTATCTGGCCTCATCTGGGATCTTAATGTGAAGGCTGTGAATCCTTTCACCCATGTCACAGTTCAAGCTTATGACCAAGGCTGTGGGTTCCCACTGGGACCCTCCTTAACTCTTACAACATTACAGGTTGATTATTGCTTTTTGCTTGAATTTGCTCCTGATGATTTAAAGTCTTTCAGCTGCTCTAATGTGAGTTGATCTGAACTGATGATGTTTCAGGGAAGACCCTCGGAGGCCTATAGTCAAATGCTGACTGAGGTCTCTGTGTCTGCCAGTTTAGTTATTGGTAAAAATCCCATGTGTTAACAACATATTACTACTCCCTAACAGACGAGTTTCTAATTTTATAGTAGTTCAAATCAGATTACTAATGGCCAGTTTAGTCATTTTAATGTTATGTTTTTATCCACTTCCAGAATTTCTTTTTTTCTATATTTCCCTTTTAGTTTCCTGTACATTATTTAGTTTGGGATAGACTTGTTATGTGTAATTCATTAGCCGCCCCCTCCATATTCCAAGTTTCCGTCACACATGCTTTGCTTTCTTTCTGGCTAAGCGTTCTTTTATGGTCGGTTGTTTGAGAAGATTCTTTGCAGTGAAATAGTCTTTCTTTCATATTATTTTCTTTTTACTAGAATGACAATTTACCCAGAGTTTTCTGATGAACTTATGTTTTCCCACCCTCCGTCATGTTTATCGTGTCTTTGTTAAGTGAAGAGAATGTGTTCAAGGTTTCTCCATATGCTCCTGGTTGTTTATGCTTCTGAGTTGCACGATTGCCTGTCATGCAAATAAATATAAGACTCGGAGGCACAAGCACCGACTCTTCAAGTTTGATAATAAACTGGAGTTGAGCTTTGCTATGCGCTGCAGAGAAGTCGTGTGGGAAGTGGGAAGGGAGGGGGGATAGAATGGGAAGGCTGAGCCTGGTGTTGGACTGGCTCCTGCTGCCCGGTCCATTGTAATCTTGAGCCATTTAGCTCCTCTGGTTCATCGTACTGACTTGAGAACAATGGCTTCGGCTCCACCTGTGTTATACACGTGGCACTAAGAGGCAGTGAGACAGTGGCTACAGGTGCTTCCGTTTGTCAAAGGTCGCACACACATGCTGGGTGCTGGATGCTAGGGTCTGGCAGGGAGCGGGATGGCCTTCATGGAACTTACCGGCTAGTGAGGAAAACAAACAGAAAACAAACAAGTAATAAATAATTACAGATCAAGGCAAGTGCTATAAATCAAGGTGACTACATGGCCCTGCATATGGGGAGGGGTCCTTATTCTTAAGAGGAAGCCCTGTGTAAGCCAAGACGGAAAGGATACCTGAGAACCGTGGCATGGAAAATGTAATATCAGTTCATGATTCTGATTTAAAAAACCCTAGAGGGGGGATTCTTAAACATGGTGAACATCATGATTCAAATTGCAGATTCTTGGACCTTCCCATTGGGGAGGGAGGTGCCTAATTTAGTATGACTGTAGTCAAGCCTTAGAATCTGTACTTTTTATTTTATTTATTTTTTATTGCTGGGGAATTATTGAGGGTACAAAGAATCTGTACTTTAAGAAGGCATCTCATATGATCTAATTGATCTGTCAGCTTTGGAAACTATTGTCTTTGAGAGATCTTAGAAGCGAGAGTTTCCTTTCAAAGGAATGCCTGTGGCTTATTCTTTTTTTTTTTTTTTTTGAGACAGAGCCTCAAGCTGTCCCCCTGGGTAGAGTGCCGTGGCATTACAGCTCACAGCAACCTCCAACTCCTGGGCTCAAGCGAGTCTCCTGCCTCTGCCTCCCAAGTAGCTGGGACCACAGGCGCCCGCCACAACGCCCGGCCACTTTTTGGTTGCAGCCATCATTGTTGTTTGGCGGGTCCGGGCTGGGGATTCGAACCCGCCACCTTAGGTGTACGTGGCTGGCGCCTTAGCCGGTTGAGCTATAGGCGCCGAGCCCTGTGGCTTATTCTTTATCAAGCTTCCTTTATTTCGCTTCCTGTCCATAATAGGTAGCTTCTTATGCCAACATCCAAGCTTCTGAAACTTTTGAGATGTGGGGCCAGGGCCTGTCCATCACTGTTGTGGAGCGGGTATACTATGTAGGGGAAACTTCTAGAGTCTCTTTATGTGGGAGAAGGGACATTCTGTTTCTGGCAACTATCATATGTTGTCTTTTTTTGAGACAGAGTCTCATGTAGCCCTCGGTAGAGTGCTGTGGCATCACAGCTTACAACAACCTCAAACTCTTGGGCTTAAGTGATTCTCTTGTCTTAGCCTCCCAAGTAGCTGGGACTATAGGTGCCAGCCACAATACCTGGCTATTTTTTGTTGTAGTTGTCATTGTTATTTAGTTGACCCAGGCCGGATTTGAACCCACCAGCCTCGGTGTATGTGGCTGACATTGTAACCACTGTGCTATGGGCACCGAGCCTATCATATGTTGTCTAAATGCTTTTTGTAATTTTATACCTTTCAGGAGACATGTTTGGAATTCCATGAAAGTAAGCATGAAGATGCCTCACTCCAGAATTCATTGCATTTTTGCCCTCCAACTAGTTTTAGTATAACTTTCATGTATTTTGTATGTATATATATTTAGTATAATTGAGTAGTTCTAGATTGAGTGCTTTCCTGAGTGGAAGTGGGAAAAGCTCTTTTACTGGGATCATAGGTTAATTCAGAGCCCATTCGAGTCTCAGGAAAAGGACCTATGAGCCTCTCTTTTCCTCTCTCCCTCCTGGAGCTTTTCTGGGAAGCCAGCAGCAGTATATTTGAGAATGCAGAGTAGCCACCGAGTTTACCGGTAAGATCCTGTATTTCTTTGTTTTAGAAATCTTCTTTTGCTTCAAGCTATATTCTTTTTTTTTTTTTTTGAGACAGAACCTCAAGCTATCCCCCTGGGTAGAGTGCTGTGGCATCATAGCTCACAGCAACCTCCAACTCCTGGGCTCAAGTGAGTCTTCTGCCTCAGCCTCCCAAGTAGCTGGAACTACAGGTGCCTGCTGCAACGCCCGGCTATTTTTGGGTTGCAGCTGTCATTGTTGTTTGGTGGCCTGGGCTGGATTCGAACCCGCAACCTTAGGTATATGTGGCTGGGGCCTTAGTCACTTGAGCCACAGGCACTGAGCCTCAAGCTATATTCTTAACAGGCTAGTTGCTAGTAGTGCAGTAGTCTAGTGCCTGGTAGAATGTGGCTAGTGACAAGCAGTCTTTCGGAACATAACCTGTCCCTTTGTGCTTCTGTGGAGACGGGCCTGAATCGTGACCCTTAGTGATTTCAGGTTGTGCACTTGAAGTTGGCTTTTCTGCTCAGTGTTTGCTGCCTTTGGGAGCACCCCAGCCTGGACGATGACTGTCATTCCTGCTGACAGAAAGGAGTTGTCACCTAGTTTTGGGACAGATTTGTCTTTACAAAGTACTGAGAGGCTGTTAGGGCTCCCCCTCTCCTTACATGTAGGAGAACCCAGAAGTGTCAGGGTTTCTCTGGCAGGAGCTGGGCCTGCAAGTGGGGTGGGTAACTCAGGCACAGGAAGGGCTCAGACACATGTGTTCACCTTTTCCCAGGATGGCTCCTTGTATTTGCCAGCATTCCCACGCTCCTCCCTGGGGTGTGGGACAGGTAGGTTGCCTCCTGCTTAGTGTGGTAATAACCATGGGACAGGCCCCCACCTTCCCTTTGTTTTCTTTGGCGTGCTGAAAAGGCATACCCCGACACTAACAGAGAACATCTGGGAAATAAATTCAGAAAATACAAGAAGACTATAGCTTGGTTGATTTTTAATGTATACATTTTACATCTAAGCCAAAAGTCTGGCTTCCAGCCTGATTTTATCATCTTTACCTGGGAGTTCTAATGTCTTGTACCAGAGGACAGTGAAAAATTCATGTATACCTGGCCAGATTTCACTTTTTCCCTGGAATCTCCCAAACTTCTCTTCTTATCATCAAGATTCCTCCCTGGCTGCTCTCTCAGATTTCTCCCTCTCTTATCCCTGTCCCCACTTGGCAGGTGAGGACTTGTCTGGCCGGTAGAATTCCTTGACAGCTGCACAGTTTTGGATTTCACTGAAATCAAAAGACAAGCCAAAGACGTGAGATGGAAGGTTCTAGGGGAGCTCTGGGGAGGAGGGCACAGAAATGTGCAAATGCTGGTCTTTTTCCCTCCCTGAGACCAGGGATCGTCAGAGGCCATCCAGTATGTATGTGGACACTGACAGTGCAGTCCGGTGCTGCTCCCCCCTCCCTGAGACCAGG
>NW_003852508.1:5664216-5668084 GCF_000181295.1 Otolemur garnettii | reverse complement strand
TGTATGTGGACACTGACAGTGCACTCCGGTGCTGCTCCCCCCTCCCTGAGACCAGGGATCGTCAGAGGCCATCCAGTGTGCTCAAGGACACTGACAGTGCAGTCTGGTGCTGCTCCCACTGTGTGTGGCCACTCCTGCTGCTGGCTGCCATCACACTTTTCAGGCCACTTTTCCATCCCTGTGTCCTGGGATGGACGCTGGTGCTGCATTGGGGTCCACCTTGATTGAGGGCAGAGGATGGGAGGGCTGGAAAGAGGGGAAGGGTGTGATGAATACAGGGAGGATTGGGGAATGCAGAAAGCAGAATGGAGTATCTTCCTGGGTGATTATGACATGTTTGGACAGTGTGTAGAAGGCTCTAGAAGGCATTGTAACTTGTAGACAATATTTATACCTCAGTTTTTTGGCATTCATTAATGCTTGATTTGGCATCTTCTGGTCAAACTTTTATCAAAAGTTGCCCTATTGTCCATCTTCAGTTAATAGAAAAGTGAAAAATAGATAAAAAAAAAAAAGAGAGAGCATAGAAATTATCCTCTGGAGTGTTCTCAATACAATTGTAGAATAAATTGGGGCGGGGTGCAGTGGCTCACGGTATAATCTCAGCACTTTGGAAGGCTGAAAGGGGAGGACCACTTGAGGCCAGAAGTTCAAGAAGAGTCTAAGCAAGAGGAGACCCTGTCTTCACAAAAAATGGAAAAATTAGCCACATGGTATATGCCTGTAGTCCTAGCTACTCAGGTGGCTGAGGAAGAAGGATCGCTGGAGCCCAGAAGAGATTGCTGTGAGCCACAGTGACACCACTGCACTCTAGCCCTGGCAGTAGAGCAGGACTTGTCTCCAAATAAATCACCAAATAAAGATTGGGTTTCTGCATTTTCATTGAGAATATAATATGAAAATGATTCTCTGTGTGTCTCTGTGTGTGAGTACACATCCCTCCCTCATTTTAGAGGAACTTAACCCTTATTAAAGAGAGCCCTAAGTGGTCTAGGGTAAATGATTTTTCTTTTCTTTTTTTTTTTTGTAGAGACAGAGTCTCACTTTGTTGCCCTTGGTAGAGTGCTGTGGCATCACAGCTCACAGCAACCTCCAACTCCTGGACTTAGGCAATTCTTTTGTCACAGCCTCCCGAGTAGCTGGTACCACAGGCAACCACCACAATGCTATTTTTTTTTGTTGCAGTTTGGCCAGGGCTGGGTTTGAACCTGCCATCCTCAGTATATGGGGCTGGCGCCCTACCCACTGAGCCACAGGTGCCACTCCGTAAATGATTTTTCTTAGAGCAGATGGCAAGCTGGCCCTCAAGTGTGTTGGGGTGGCACTCTCAGCAGGACACTGTGTGTTAATTAGAGCTTTGTTTCTATTGCAGGGAAAAGTTGTCACATATGATATTTCTAAGATTCTCAGGGAACTTGAGAAATTAGTCTATTTCTCTGTCAAATGCTCGAAACACCTTAAGAGATATATTTATTACAGATAATAGAATTCTAGGATTTCATGGGTTGGATTTATCTTAAAGATGTTCTAGAATGGTGGTTCTCAAACTTTAGTGAGAATCGCCTGAAGGGTTTGTTTAACGCAAAGTTGCTGGGCTCCACTCCCCTAAGAAGGAGAGATGAAAATTTGCATTTCTAACCAGGGTCTAGGTGGTGCTGATATCTCTGGTTTGGTGACAATTCTGTCTGTTCTATAGAACACTATTTCCTTCTTTCCTTCCTCCCCTCCTCCCCTCCTCCCTCCCTCTCTCCTCCCTTCCTTCGGCAAAGTTTCACTCTGTTGCCCAACCTGAGTTCAGTGGCCTTAGCCTAGCTCACAGAAACCTCAAACTCTTGGGTTTAAGTGATCATCCTGCTTCAGCCTCCTAAGTAGCTGGGACCACAGGTGCCTGCCATGGTGCCTAGCTAGTTTTCTGATTTTAGTAGAGATGGGGTCTCACTCTTGCTCAGGGTGGTTTTGAACTCCTCCGGGGCTCAGGCGATCCACCTGCCTCTGTCCCCCCAGAGTGCTAGGATTGTAGGTGTGAGCTGCTGCACCCAGCCTAGAACACTGTTTCCACAGGCTTCGTCATCGGTTCACTCATTTATTCAACACATACATATTCATGCCTACTATTCTTGGACAGTGTTTTAGGTGCTGGGGATCGCAGTGATGCACAGGACAAAGTTCAAGTCTATGGGAGCCTCTGGTCTAATGCACGGGGCAGGGATGCTTCGTGTGATACTCTGCCGGGCACTTTGCAGAAGGGTGGGGGGGAGGGAAGATCTCTCAGGGGTGATGAGTCCTCCAGGCAGGCGGGTGGCAGGCCTGGGGCCTGAGGTAGGAGAGTGCTTGTTGTGTTGGAATGGGGCTAGTGGTCAGAGAGGGAAGCAGAGCATTGATAAGAGTTACACACAAGAATGTCCCCATGACCAGATAAATTCAGGAAATGCTGGTCTCAACAACATTAAATGTTTGTCTTTATCATAGTTTTTTTCCTACAGCCTTTAGAGAGGCATAAGTTATTTAGTTTTTGTCAAGCTTACGTGACCGGGAAATTAATTTTTTAATTTTTTTTTGAGACAGAGTCCGAAGCTATTGCCCTGGGTAGAGTACTGTGGCGTCACAGCTCATAGCAACCTCAAACTCTTGGGCTTAAGCGGTTCTCTTGCCTCAGCCTCCCAAGTAGCTGGGACTACAGGTGCCTACCACAACGCCCAGCTATTTGGGGGTTGTAGTTGTCATTGCTCTTTGGCAGGCCTGGGCTGGAGAACCCTCCAGCAAATATTGTGGCTGGTGCCCTAGCCGCTGAACTACAGGTGTTGCGCCAATGACTGAAATTCTTAATCCTGCAATCACCCCAGAGACTGATGATCTTTGAAACCCTCTTGGGAAAACTTGATCTAGTGAGTCTCACTCCCTCATTTTCTAGCTGAGGAAATGGAGGACCAGAGACAAAGTAACACAGCTTGAGGCAAACGTAGGTGGTGGAGGAGCAGTGAGTGGCGGTGGAAGCCCGGGTTTGGGACCCTGTTCTAACATTTGGCTGTGTGGCCCCTGGGGCACGTCCCCTGAACTCTGTAGGTCTTAGTTGCCTCAACCACTATGAGAAATTGTGTGTCTCCTCTCTAAGGATCATGGAGTCACTCTGGGTGAGTGGGTCCTGATTTTGTTAATTTTTTTGACTGGGGAGTTAGTGTGAGCTGAGCCAAAGGAAAAACATTGGGAGATGTACATAAATGCATTCATCAGATACCATCATGTAGGTTATTTTTGCTCTCAGATGAATATACTTCCCAGACAAGTCATTAAAATAAATCTGTCACAGGGTTGGTAAAGAAAATAAAAAACATATAAAGACTAAGATCTATGGTAATATACTTGCTACAAAATATTTTAGCATAGATTTCCATTTTTGTGAAGTTTATAGTTGCCTTGAATACAAACAGTGTATCTCACAGCAGATGAAATTTATCCTTTTCTTGTGGGCTTTCTGGGGAATTGTTAGGGGAATTGTTAAGGGAATGATAAAAAAATGAAGCTCTGGGATTTTAATTTTTGAACTAGCTAGAGTTTCTTAGGACTGATGTCCTCTGGGCTCCATTTTCTCCATCTATAGAAGGGATGTAAATATCCCTTAGGGTCTTTACAGCTCTATTAATGACTATATTTGAGGCTTGGTGCCTGTGGCTCAGGTGGCTAAGGCGCCAGCCACATACACCTAAGGTGGTGGGTTTGAATCCAGCCTGGGCCCACCAAAACAACAATGACGGCTACAACCAAAAAAAAAAAAATAGCCAGGCATTGTGGCAGGAGCCTGTGGTCCCAGCTACTTGGGAGGCTGAGGCAGGAGACTCGCTTGAGCCCAGGAGTTGGAGGTTGCTGTGAG
>NW_003852508.1:5661229-5663894 GCF_000181295.1 Otolemur garnettii | reverse complement strand
TACGTGGCTGGCGTCTTAGCCGGTTGAGCTATAGGCGCCGAGCCGATAATTTTTGTCTTAAAGGGATATTAGTAATAGAATCTTAGGCAAGGTGTAGCTTGGATATGAGGGTTTCATGGACTCAGGATGTAAATTGTGCACAGGTAAGGTAAAGTTAGAGGCACTCACAGCTATGGGTTCCCCCATTCTGGGCTTCAAGTAGGAGTGTACCTCCTGGCCCATTTGGGGCCGAAAGGGGTCATATGACAAGTTACAACCAAGGACTGGCATGTACTTGTGCAGGGATCATTTCCAGGGCACTTAACTGTCAGGGGAGCACTCCCTAGACCTCCCTTCTCCTCTATCATAGGAGTGGCAACATTCTGGGGTCATCAGCCTGGGTTCTGGAGTCAGAATTCATGGAGCAGATCCCCCAAATGACCCTCGAATTATGAATTGTGATCAAGGAACAAACCTTTGTGCTTATACATCCTGAGATGTTTGGGCTGTTTGTTACTGCAGCATGAGGTAGCCTATGCTGACTATTGGATTCAATAAACTAAGAAATCCCAAGGATCCACAGGAAGAGCAGCTAAATGCTTATTTTAAAGAGAAGATGCCAGCTGGCAGCTCTTTGGTGAGCTTTTCTTAGGGAACTCTGCTATTTCTACGGAGCAGCAAAGTTTAAAGACTTGGTTGAAGAATGGATGTCTGTGTAAGTTCTATTGTTATCTGCTCAAATTAGTATGCTATATAAGCACATGGTGCCTAGTGGTTCAGACCAAGGGTCTGGGACAGGGTTACCTGGCTTTAGAGCCTGGTACTGTCTCTTTCTAGCTGAATTGCTTTGGATAGAGTTTTTGAGTTCCCTGGAGTTTCTCTGGCTGAATAAAGGGATTCTAATAGTACCTTTCTCATAGGGTTGTTGCAAAGAATAACCTTGTTAATGTATGTCAAGAGCCTAGACTGCTGCTTGGAATATTATAGGCAGTCAATCAATCTTAGTTCTTCTTCTTCTTTCTGTCCAACTCCGCCCTTCCCCTCTCATTATTATTATTGATATAGGAAAATGAAAAGACTGAAAGATAGATGTAGCGTTAAAGTAGCCACGAAAGGGTAGCAGGATTCTAAGTGATTTTTATTTTCTTGATTCTTTTTTCTTTGATGCCAAGTTTGTTTGCATTGAACTTCAATTGCTTTATAATTAGAAAAAAACAGTATTCTTTAAAAACAGTATATTTATTGTGATTATTTTCCTAAAGAGAGTTTGCCACTCTCCACATTGAATCCCATGATTACGTCCCATATCTCCTACAGTTTTGGGATCTATTTCTCTTGGTTTTTCATCTGCTCTGAACCAGCTTTCCTTTTTTTTGTTTTCTGACACAGAGTCTCACTTTGTTACCCAAGCTAGAGTGCTGTGGCATCGGCCTCGCTCACAGCAACCTCAAATTCCTGGGTTCAAGTGATCCTCTTGCCTCACCCTCTCAAGTAGCTGGTACAGGCCCCACCACAATGCTCGGCTAATTTTTTCTATGTTTGGTAGAGACAGCTTCTTGCTCTTGCTCTGGCTGTTCTTGAACTCCTAAGCTCAAGGGATGCTCCCACATTGGCCTCCCAACCAGCTTTCCATCCAGATTTCCTCATTTAAGTAATTAATTTTTCCTTCTGTTGGCCACACGTTGTTGAACGCAGGGAATCTCTTGTTCTCTCCTAACTTCAGTCTTGTAATTTTGTTTTTCCTGAATCTCTCTCACATTACTGTCCCCTGCTCCAGCTCACTTCCCGGCCTTTCCAATTCACACATGGACATCAGGTTTCTTATCTATTGGCTTCTTTGCATCCCTCACATAGTAGTGGACACATGCTCTCAAAGTACCAGTTTATATTATTCCTTTGCTCAAACGCTTTCAGCGGCTCCCCAGCTTCCCAGCCTCTGAGGATAAAATCCACTTTCTGGGCTTGATAGTGAAGCCTCTCCCCATTGCTCTTTCTCTGCTTTCCTTAACAGTTCACTCTTTCTTTGTTGTCTGTTCCTACCATATTTCTTTACAGGAGCTCTTTTGCTCTCTTGCCCTTTTGATGTCCAAATTCTACTTGCCCTTAAAGATCTTGCTTAAATTTATGCTTACCTGAAGTGTTCATGCTTTTTTTCCCTTCTTTGTAAATTACATCAGTACCGCTCTGTTTATTTGGCCGTTAATCACATACTGGCTGCGAATTTCTTGTATGGGAATGGTATCAATCTTTTCTCTTTCTGTATCCATCTCCAGGCCCGACTACATGTGTAGTATTTCTGGTATGCTTACATTTCCTAACATCCTAGTGCCCTGTAGAAGATGGGGGACAGATGAGATATGGACAGATAAGTTCATGTACCTGTAATATCTGATAAGAATACTTGCTAGAGGCTCAGTGCCTATAGCACAGTGCTTACGGCGCCAGCCACATATACCGAGGTCGTGGGTTTGAACCCAGCCTGGGCCAGCTAAAGCAGCAATGACAACTGCAACAACAACAACAACAAAATAGCTGGGTTTTGTGGCAGGCCCCTGAAGTCCCAGCTACTCGGGAGGCTAAGGCAAGGGAATCAAGAATTAAGCCCAAGAGTTTGAGGTTGCTGTGAGCTGTGATGCTACAGTACTCCACCGAGGGCAACATAGTGAGACTCTGTCTCAAAAAAAAA
>NW_003852508.1:5651823-5660810 GCF_000181295.1 Otolemur garnettii | reverse complement strand
TCTTGCCTCAGCCTCCTGAGTAGCTGGGACTACAGGCGCCCGCCACAAGGCCTGGCTATTTTTTTGTTGCAATTTGGCCGGGGCCAGGTTTAAACCCGCCACCCTCAGTATATGGGGCTGGCATCCTACTTACTGAGCCACAGGCGCTGGCCTCTTTTTTTTTGAGACAGAGTCTCACTCCATTACCCTGGGTAGAATGCTGTGGAGCCATAGCTCACAGCACCCTCAAACTCTTGGATTTGAGCAATCCTCTTGCTTCAGCCTCCTGAGTACCAGGGACAATAGGCACTTACAACAATGCTTGGTTAGGTTTTTGTTTGTTTTATTTTTAGAGATGGAGTTTTGCTCTTTCTTAGGCTGAAACTCCTGAGCTCCAATCCAACTGCCTCAGCTTCCCAGAGGGCTAGGATTATAGGCAGACTTTTTTTTTTTTTTCTGGCTGGGGCCGGATTTGAACCCAACACCTCTAGCATATGGGGCTGGGGCACTACTCCTTTGAGCCACAGGCACTGCCCAACTTTTTTTTTAATTTAAAAAGCAAAGACAGAATTTCAGTTGGGATCTTTCTCCTTGTTGACTTTATTTCTGGCTTTACTATTTATAATGTTGTTTATCTTGGTAGTCTGGGTTTCTTTTAATGGTCAGATCAATATTTGCTTGACTGTCTCCTAAAGCGAGCCATCCGTGATCCAGTCATTAGAGAAGGCCATTAAATTGGTGGGTATAGGATTGTTTAAATGAAATAAACTTCAACTAGTCGAATCCCAGTGATAAAACAAACGCATCTATTATTAATGACCTGGGTGCTGTCCCACTGGATTGGGAGCTCCTGGAGGGAAGTTACATTTCTTCCTCATCTCCATCATCCTGGCACCTATGGCAGCCTCTGGCCCCTGGTGAGTACCTCCTATGCGTCTGATGGAAAACTTCAGTGAGGCACTGCCGGCTTGGGAGGAGGGGACGTTACCTCGTGGGTACTTTTTAATGTATCAAATATTTGTCATGAATTTAATATTTTTTCTTCTAAACTAACAAAGCACTTTTTTTTCTTTTGAGACAGAGTCTTTCTCTGTCACCTGAGAGTGGTGTGGTGTGGCCTCAGCCTATTTCACAGCAACCTCAAGCCCTGGGCTCAAGCGATCCTCCTGCATCAGCCTCCCCAGTAGCTGAGTGTAGGCGCTTCCAGTATACCCATCTAATTTTTCTACTTTCAGTAGAGATGAGGTCTTGCTCTTGCTTAGGCTGGTCTCAAACTCCTGACCTTAATGGATCTACCTGCTTTGGCCTCTTAGAGTGCTAGGGTTCTAGGAGTGAGCCGCTGTGCCTGGCCTAACAAAGCACAATTTTTAATGACCGAAATTTAACCATGTAATTCTCATCCCCTAAAACCTCTCATCTCCTGAGTACACCATGCTTGGATGACAGCGTCTACTCACTTTACTGTGACTGCTGCTGTCCTGCTTGGCAGAGGTTTCACATTTCTGTGTCAGTGTCTCTACAGTGATCATGTAGGGCTGGCTGCCTGCGAGTTCTTGCCCTCAGTTTCTGCTTCCTTGAAACTTACTCTACAATTCTCAGGAAGTGGTGGTGATGGGGCCCAGTGAGCAAGGAAATGGGAGGACAAGTGGATGAGATCAGAGAAACTTTGGGGTTTAGGGATGGAGGGGCAGGTGCTGGGGACCTCAGCTTGGCAGCATTTGACCGTAAGTGGATCAGGGAAAATCCTCTCCTCTCTCTCTCTCTCTCTTCAATATTTGAAGGGAACACACTGTCACACAGTAGCAGTCCTGGCAACAGCTGTTTGTTCTCTTCAAATCCCCTGAAGTCCTGATGTGCTTCTGGCTTTGGGTCTTTCCAGTTGGGCCTTCCCGCTCTTGCTTAGCCTTCCTGGACTGCTGCCATGTTTATGACGCCTCAGAATGTCAAAGAGCTCCCTCCCCTTCACAATCCCACCTGCCCCTGAGCTTCACCTTCACTGCCCTTTTTTATTTTTTTTAAAGTTTATACTGATTTTTTAATTATACTTTAAAGTTGCATATTATTTCAATGTATGCATCTACCAAGAGTATGACATAGTGAGACTCTGCCCCCCCACCCCCAAATTATTTTTTTTAGAGATAGAATCTTGTGATATTGCCCAGGCTGGACTTGAACTCCCAGACTCAAGCAATCATCCCACCTCAGACTCCCTAGTAGCTGGGATGGTGGGAGCATGCCACTATGTCTGGCTCTCTTTCCTCAATTTTAGTAGTTTTTAATATTTATTAGGTCTATTAGGCCTTTATGTGAGGTATGTGTGGCAGATATGTTTTTGTCATGTTTTTAGTGTTTAATTAGTACTATTTTTATTCTTCTAAAACAAAATTTACGGTGTAGATCTGAGGTTTATAACAGGATGCTATGGGACACTTACAGATAGTAAAAAGTTACTAAAGCAAAGCAGATTAACCGATCTATCATCTCACATAATTAATTTTTTTTTTTTTTTTTTAGTGAGAAGAACAGCTAAAATCGTATTTAGCAGAACCTCCTAATACAGCCTAATTCTATTAACTTCAGCCCTCTTGTAGACGTTAGGTATCTAAACTGGTGCATACTTGTTCATTACCATCTTGTATCCTTTGACCTACATCTGTCTGTACCTCTCCACCCCCTGAAGGTGGTAATCACCCTCTTCAAGCTCTTTTTTTATTACACATCTAAGACTCTCACTGCCTTTCACCATCTCCCTGATGACCTTTAAAGCAAACTCTTTGCCTTTCAACATTCAGAGTAAGGCTGGGCGCGGTGGCTCACACCTGTGATCCCAGCACTCTGGGAGGCCGAGGGGGTGGATTGCCTGGGCTCAAGAGTTCAAGACCAGTCTGAGCTAGAGCAAGACCCTCATCTCTAAAAATAGCTGGGCTTTGTGGCAGGCCACTTGTAGTTCCAGCTACTTGGGAAGCTGAGGAAAGAGAATCGCTGGAGCCCAAGAATCTGAAGTTGCTGTGAACTATGATGCCACAGCACTCGACTGGGGTGACAAAGTGAGACTCTGTCTCAAAAAAAAAAAAAATCAGACTAATTCTCCTCTTGGTTTTTATTTTTGTCACATGTCTAGTGCTATTACTTGCACATTTTGGGGGGGACTAATATGGGTCAAAATTGTTCACGGGACACAAACTAACTGGACAAAAGAGAGGATAACAATGTGCAGACATGTTTGCTACTGTAGATGGTTGAGGGTGATTGTGTGTGGTGGCTAAGGCACATCGTGGTGTTGGGCCCATCTTTACTGCTTCAGAAAAAAATTATGTTTCTTGTGTGTGTGTGGAGGGTGAGCACACACACATACACACAGTACTGAAATAGATTATTTTATATGTGTAAATAAATATATGTTTGGGGCTACGTTAGAGACTGACAGTATTTGGATGAGTCACCACGATGTGTGGTGTCCTGGAGCACAGTACACATGGATTCCAGAATCACACCAGACTACTTTCTTTCAAATCCTGTTATAGTGTCTGCTTCTTGGAGAACTCAACCTAAGACATGGGCTGCAGGGGAGACTTTCATATTTGTAAGAAGATAATTTTAGCCTATATTAAGTCTATGAATTTAGTTGGAATGCCTCTCTTGTTCTGTAATTAAGATGCACAGTAGAGAAGCATCTTATTTAAAGAATAAAATGCTAAAAAATTATATTGTTGTGGTATCTAATTCAGTGTTCAAACTAAGTAAATGTTAAATATATAATTATATGTGTTATCAGTTTATACCAAGGTTGTTAGAGTGGATTGTTCACCAGAGGTGTAAGGGATGATTATCATATCACTCAATTCCAGGGATTTTCAGCCGATGTGCCTTGGTGCACTGGTGTACCCTGAACATTTTTGAAGATCAATAGTTAAATTATTTTCAAAAGAAGTTCAAAGCATGGTAAGTGTATTCTTTTTTTAAGATCAACATATTTAAGTGTGCTGTAGAAGTTTTAACTGTAGGTTCAAGTGTGCCCTGAGATGAAAAAGGTTGAAAATCACTGCTGTCATCTCATATATTATGATGTATATGATTTTTATTATGTTTATAAAAAACCCACAACGTGTAATCTGGGCCAGCAGTTTTCAAGTTGAATTGGCATGATTTGTATGAGAGTAAATTCAAATTACTAGGGTAAAGACTGAGGTTCATTTAAGCTGCTCATGGTGACCCTGGGCTAGGAGAGGTAATGGGATTTGTGCTAGTTCTGGACCCAGCACATTCAATATTTATATGAGCCCTTCCACAACCTTTTATTTTTTTGAATCAAATTTTCTCTTGTAGGTGGTAGTCAGAGTAAACACAAATTCCAAACTTGCTGGATGAGCACACAGACATTCACTGAAAGGCACAGACATGCCATAATGGCATGCTTGTTGACTTGCAGTTTTGCTGTGGGTTGCAGAACTAGTGAACAATCTTGGAGTGGATCCTGTGGCTGCCTGAGTCTCCTGAAATAATTCAAAATTGTCTCTTTTCTTTTCTTTTTTCTGAAATTGATTGTTGGATGTGCTATGTATTAAAAATCCTATAATTGGGGCAGAAGTACTGTTCAGAATGAGAAGGCCAGTGAAAGAATGGGCTGATGACAGTGTTGGCTTTGATCATGATTTAGGACAGTTCTTTTATTTTTTTCTGTTTTGAGACAGGGTCTTGCTCTGTTGCCAGGGCTGGAGTACAGTGGCATCATCATAGCTCGCTGCAACCTCAAACTCTTGGGCTCCAGCAAGTCTCCTGCCTTAGCCTCTCAGGTAGCTGAGGCTACAGGTATCCACCACCACATCTGGCTAGCTTTTCTATTTTTTTTGTAGAGATGGGGCCTCACTCTTGCTTAGCTGGTGACCTCAAGTGATCCTCTCACCTAAGGTCCAAAAGTGCTAAGATGACAGGCATGAGCCACCACGCTTGGCGAAGGAGAATGCTTTTTAACTGCTGTGTGTTAAACACCCTTTTGAAAATAGTTTTGACCTCAAGGTTCGAGAGAGTAAGTGAGAGTCTGTAAAGCTGGTTCCTGGCATCTATCTGCATATGCCAGTTCTCTTAATAATTGCAGATATTTTCTATGGCTACTATTCCTCTACTTGGTCTCATATTCTCTTAAAAACTTTAAAATCCAGGGCAGTGCCTTTAGCTCAGTGGGTAGGGTGCTAGCCACATACACCAAGGTTGGGGGGTTCAAACCCAGCCCGGGACATCTAAAACAACAATGAAAACTGCAACAATAACAAAAAATAGCTGGTGTTTTGGTGGGCACCTGTAGTCCCAGCTACTTAGGAGGCTGAGGCAAGAGAATTGCTTAAGCCCAAAGAGGTTGAGGTTGCTGTGAGCTGTGACGTCACAGCACTCTACCAAAGGTGACATAGTGAGGCTCTGTCTCAAAAACAAACAAATAAACAAGAACAAAAAACAAAAAAACAAAAAAACTTTAAAACCAAAAGTTAATTTTGCAACTCATGTGAAGGCAAAGCCTGGCCTGATCTGATTGGAGGCTATTTTCAAAATCATACTTACTGTGAATATTCATTCATTTGTTGAAGAAACACTAGGGTGCTTGATTTTAAAGCTCTATCCACTGGGGGTGTTATACAATACACAGCATTGGACATCATATTACTTTTGTGAAATGTTTCTTAATTCCAAGACACATCCAGCTTTAAGGTTTTCAGCTGAGAGACTGTGGATCTGAATTCATGCTATTATCTGATCCAGGCAATCTCGATTAGTTACAGTGGTGCATAAGCCTGTGTGGATGCTGAGAACTAGGGTTGTCCGAAAAGCTAATGGCTTCTTTTGGGTAAGTGGCTACATATGACTCAATCACCATGATCAAATGGCATAAAGTAAAAAAAGTTATATATTTGAGTGCTTCCAATGGGGGAAAGTGATATGTCAGTTTAGGGAATGTATTGATCTAAATTTTTATGGATCAGCAGTGTATCAGAAGTTGGAAAGAATAAAGTTACTCTTCATAAGAAGAGGTTGATGTGTCATAGTGCTGGATGCCATGAATTGAAATGATGTAAGGCTGGCTAGGTGCGGTGGCTCACGCCTGTAATCCTAGGACTCTGGGAGGCCAAGGTGGGTGGACTGCTTGAATTTAGGAGATTGGCACCAGCCTGAGCAAGAGCGAGACCCCGTCTCTACTAAAATAGAAAGAAAAAAAAACTAGCTAGGCATTGTGGCAGGAACCTGTAGTCCCAGCCTTCCCAGGAGGCTGAAGCAAGAGGATCACTTGAGCCCAGGAATTTGAGGTTGCTGTGAGCTGTGATGTCACAGCACTCTCCCGAGGGCATCAGAATAAGACTGTCTCAAACAAAACAAACAAACAAAAAAGGGAAATGACATAAAGCTCCTTCACCCTGCGGGTGTCAGTGTGGAACTCTGGCTGCCCTGGCAGGGAGGAGATGAGGACAAACCAGAGGTGGTCAGTCTCAGCCCTGAGTCACAAAGAGGATGCTATGCCTTCTCCCACGTAGACAGCCTCTGCAAATTCAGTCTACTAACATTTGAAGGGAACCTTCAGTCTCTCTTCCAAGATTATTGGTAGTCAAAGGAATGGATCCTTAACTATTTACGATTTTCTTGCACAAACCAGTAATCTCCTTGATATTGTCAAGCCTTGTATTTGATTTCTTTTAGGCTAAGTAATCAGAGTATTCATTAATTCAGATCTTTCTCCAAATATTTGGCATAATACCATTTTTCCTCATTTAGCTCTCTGTTTTGCTGTTGTTTTGTGTATGCCTATATTTGCTAGATCATAAAAAGATCACTTTCATGAGGAGAACCAATAGTGATTGTTTGCATTAATGAGGCTTCTTATTAATGAACAGCCTTGCAAAAACTCCATGAGGTGAGTTGCAAAGATACATAGCATTTATGAAAACTTGGGTGTGTAACATTAATTAAACGCTGTAGTTTAAGCACCGAAACCTGCTGGGCACAGCTTAGAGTTATTTTTTAAAAATGCTCTTAGTAAGTGGTTGGTCTTTTCTTTTTCTAGCATATTGGCCTGTTAGTGAACCTTCTTCAAAGTAGTTGAAAATTGGCTCGGCGCCTGTGGCTCAAGCGGCTAAGGCGCCAGCCACGTACACCTAAGGTGGCGGGTTCGAATCCCCAGCCCGGACCCGCCAAACAACAATGATGGCTGCAACCAAAAAAAAATATAGCCAGGCGTTGTGGCGGGTGCCTGTGGTCCCAGCTACTTGGGAGGCGGAGGCAGGAGACTCGCTTGAGCCCAGGAGTTGGAGGTTGCTGTGAGCTGTGATGTCATAGCACTCTACCCAGGGGGACAGCTTGAGGCTCCGTCTCAAAAAACAAACAAACAAACAAAAAAAACCCAAAGTTGTTGAAAATTGAAGGAGTGGATGGGTCTTGGAGTTTGTAAGATAGTGATAAATTTTTATCATGGAGAATGGACGAAAATATAAGTAGTTACTACATATAAAACGATGGTCCTTACTTAGGCCGTCTCTGATAGGAAATGTAGAACTCTCAAAAAGAGTATTAGATAATTAAACACAGCTGAAAGCAATTTTTGGTGATCCAAGTTGACATTTTCTTATATACTAGTTTCTTTGGTATTTTTAGAAGTATATTAACTTCCCATTTTGAACTGTTAAATATTACATAAAAGCTATATATGATCTGTAGTCAGGTCTCAGAATTAATGCTCTACGATGATGAGATTATTCTAGAAATGTCCTTGAGAACTTGATAAATTAGATGAGTAAATTTGAAAATGTCACATAGTGTATTCAGGCAAACATCGCTTATGTAACTTTGCTCTGAAAATTATAATAGCTTCCATGACAATTCAGGATTTGCCACTTAAAAGATTAGGATTTAGTGTTGAGATTTCTTAGGTATTATTTGGCCGCTGCACAAATTAATATCTTTCTGCTAGGCGAATAGTAACTGTGGTTAGGGGATTTTTTTTTTTTTGATGGTTTGATTTTGATATTTGCTGGGTTGAAGTATGATTTTATTTGTAGCTTTATTTAACTCACATGAGAGGCCGCATGGGATAGTGTAATATTTGGACTTTGAAGTCAGACAGATTTGGGCTTAAATCTAGTGTTTGCTAGTTTTGTGACTTGGGTGTATTTCTTAGCATTTCAAAGGTCACACTCCACAGAGTAAGGGCTAAGTAAACCTATCTTTCAGGCACAGTAGAACCTCTACAAGCTGACCACCCAAGGGACTGTAACAAACTACTCAACCTACGAAGGTGGTTAATATGAGGAACTAGCCCTACCCTACTGGTATGTACATATAGGGTATGTTTGGTCTATAAAGATCAGGTCAATTTTTGAGGTGGTCAATGTAGGGAGGTGGTCAGCTATGGAGGTTCTACTGTATTTTGTTGGAAGGATTAACTACTGTGTTTAAAAAGCACATAGGAAGCACAAATAAGTATTTCTTTCCTCCTTTTCTTTCTCTCCTTAACTCTACTTACAGTTACTGGAACCATTATTTAGCACTTATCCTAGAATAACTTATGTTGCTAAGTTAACTTTTTTAGCATCAATTTTATTGGGGTACAATTCTCACATATAATAATATTTACTGATTTTTAATATACAATTTGATGTGCTTTGATCAATGTGTATAACATGTAAAGATTCACCACTCTCATGGATCGGAATAATTCCATCACCCAACAAGTTTGCTTGTGCTACTATGCAATTCCCTTCGCACCCTGCCCCTGACAACCACTTTAATTGCTCTCACACTAGTTGTATAAGGATATACAGAGGGTGTCAAAAAACTGTATTAAAATTGTAATATGCAAGTCACCTTTGTCTCCTACAACTGTAAGAGATACAGGGTGCAGTATACAAGATAACAAATATTATCATCATGTATTGAGTATTACAATTTTAACAAAGTTTTTTTCTTTCCTAAAATGTGTATACTCGGCTCAGCGCCTATAGCTCAACCGGCTAAGGCGCCAGCCACGTACA
>NW_003852508.1:5649876-5651477 GCF_000181295.1 Otolemur garnettii | reverse complement strand
TATACTCATTTCTCTTGGGTGTCCTAAGAATGGAATTGCTCTACCTTATGGTAATGTATGCCCAACTTTCTGGAAGCTACTCGACTGTTTTGTAGTGTGGCAGTTCCTTTTACATTCCACTGTTGATGTATGAGAGCTCTGGTTGCTCCACACCTTCACCTCTGCGTGGTGTGGTCATTCTTTTTAATTTTAGCCATGCTAGTAATAGTAATATTTGATTGTTTTTGTTTTCATTTGTCTAATGATTAACTGTCTTGAGCATCTTTTCTTGGCTTATTTGCCATCTCAATACTTTCTTTAGTAAAATGTCTCTTCAAAGTTTTTGCCCAGTTCTGTATTAGCTTTTTAATATCCCAAATAATTGAGTTGTAAGAATTTTTATGTCCACTGAATATGGACAGAAGGAGAATATGGACTCCTGTCAGAAGGAGTGTTGCAAATATTTTCTCCCAAACTGTGATCTTGCCTTTGTAAAAATTAGACTTTAAGTATCGCTTCCTAGGTTAAAATAAACAAGGACTTCATTTTTTAGAGTTTTAGGTTCACAGCAACACTGAAAAAAAATTACAGAGATTTCCCACATAGTTCTTGTTCCCACATAAGCGCAGCTGCCCCATCATCAATAACCGTGCCAGAGAAGTACATTTTTATAACTGATGCACCTACATTGACACATCCTTATCACCCAGAGTTCATAGTTTCATTAGGGTGCATTCTTGGGGTACATTATATGGGTTTGAACAAAGGTATAATGACTTGTGATCTTTACACTTACCATTTCATGTTCATTTTATTCCTCAAACAGATCTCAGACACACTCTTTTTAGGAAGGAGCATACACCTTTATCACTCATGATATTAAATATAAGGTATTTCATATAGTATAATTTCAACAAATAGCTACTGCTCAGTTAATGATTAGGGAATGGTATGTTTCGGGTAGTTGAATATTCTGATGAGCTGATAACCAGATATGCAAATTAGATAGTCACAGGTGTTGGGAAGAATAAAATGCACTTAACACTTAAAATGATAGTGAATACCACATCATCACCCATTAGCTGATCTAAAGATACTTTAAAATCCTATATTGTCTCAAAACCATAATTTTAACTGTGAAGTTAGATATAATAGTGGAGGTAATAATAGCAATAATTGTTATAGCTGACGTTGACTGAACACTGGGTGAGTGTGGAGGGCCTTAGATATCTCATTACTCCCCTTAGTAACTCTTGGCAGTAGATAAATCATGATCCCCTATTTATAGATGAGGAAGGATGTCTGCTGGGATTAAATGACTTGTCTAAGATCACAGAACCAATCCCTGATAGAGACCTGCTCAGACAGCTGATGCTGAAGCTCCTGCTCGGAATGAGTTAAATTATAATCTCCTGAGAACACTGGACATTACCTTTTATTTAAAAAGTACCGAGTAAGTGTATTAGACTGGCCATTTGCCCCATTTTGTCTCACAGAGGTAGACTGTATTTTGACTTTTCAATAATGCCCACTCTGATAGGGGAAAAGTTCTCACTGTAGTTCTGATTTCCCCAATGATTAGCAGTGTTGAGCATTTTTTCATATGTTCTTTGACCATTTGT
>NW_003852508.1:5644868-5647113 GCF_000181295.1 Otolemur garnettii | reverse complement strand
CTATGACTCTTGTTTCGTTCTTCTGCATGTGGCTACTTAGTTTTCCCAGCACCATTATTGAATATGGCTTCCTTCTTTCCCCCAGTGTATATTGTTGCCCGCTTTGCCAAGGATCAGTTGGCTGTATGGGGATGGTTTTCTATCTGGGTTCTCTGTTCTGTTCCATCGGTCTATATCTCTGTCTTTGTGCCAATATTATGTTGTTTAAGTTACTGTAGTCTTGTAGTGTAGTTCAAAGTCTGGTAATGTGATACCTCCAGATTTGTTCTGTTTGCTTAAGATTGCTTTGGCTATATTGGCTCTTACCTGCTTCCAAAGCATAGAATTATTTTTTCTTGATATGTGAAATATGACATTGGTATTTTGATGAGGATTGCATTGAATCTGTAAAGCACTTTGGGTAGGATGGTCATTTTAAAAATATTAATTCTACTGATTCATGAGCATGCTATGCTTCTCCATTTATTGTGTCATCTGCAATATCTTTCTTTAGTAAAAGGTAAAAGATATATACAATCTGAAGAGAAACCAAGAGTATTTTCTTTCCTCAGTGTTTTGTAGTTTTCTTTGTAGGGACTTTTCACCTCCTTTTAAAGTATATTCCTGAGTATTTTATTTTCTTTGTGGCTACTATGAATGGCATTAAATCTTTGATTTGACTTTTGGCTTGATTGTTACTAGTGTATAGACATGCTGCTGGTTTGTGTACATTGATTTTGTAACCCGAGACTTTGCTGAATTTACTTATCAATTCCAGGAGGCTCTTGGGGTTTTCTAAATATAAGTTCATATGGTCAGCAAAAAGCAATAGTTAGACCTCCTTTTTCTCATTTTGGATAGCCTTCTTGCTTTTTTGTCTACTTGCTCTGGCTAGGAGTTCAAGCACTATGCTGAATAGAAACGGTGATGATGGGCATCCTCGT
Organism: Otolemur garnettii; assembly: GCF_000181295.1. Classification (NCBI taxonomy): domain Eukaryota; kingdom Metazoa; phylum Chordata; class Mammalia; order Primates; family Galagidae; genus Otolemur; species Otolemur garnettii. The sequence goes on along the minus strand of NW_003852508.1, from coordinate 5,646,190 downwards.
CTGGTTCCAGTTCCTAGTGGGAATCCTTTTAACTTTCCCCATTCAGCATGATGTTGGCAATGGGTTTGCATATATGGCTGTTCAGTTTTGAGATATGTTTCTTCTAGGCCTGGTTTGTCGAGGGTTTTTGCATGAAAGGGTGCTGAATTTTGTTGAGTGCTTTTCTTGCATCTATTGAGATGATCACGTGGTTTTTGTTTTTTGTTTCTGTTTATGTGGTTAAACACATGGTTTACATATGCTAAATTATCCTTGCATCCCTGGGATGAAGGCTCCTTGGTGATGGTGGATTATTTTTTTGATGTGATGTTGGATTTGGTTTGCTAATATTTTATTGAGGATTTTGGCATCTATATTCATAAGGGATATAGGTCTACAGTTTTTTGTTTTGTTTTGTTATTTCCTGGCTTTGGTATCAAGGTGATATTGGCTTTGTAGAATGAGTTCAGGAAGATTCCTTTTTTTTTTTGAAACAGTGTCACTCTGTCACCTTGGGTAGAGTGCTGTGGCATCAAGGTTCATAGCAACCCCCAGACTCTTGGGCTCAAGCAATCCACCTGGGGATTGGGCTCACCTTGGGCTCACCATCCCTAGAAGCTGGGATTATAGGCCCCTGCCACAATGCCCAGCTAGTTTTTTTTTTTTAGTAGAGACAGGGTCTTGCTCTTGCTCAGTCTGGTCTTAAATACCTGAGCTCAAGCAATCTACTTGCCTTGGCCTCCCAGAGTGTCGGATTACAGGTGTGAACCCCTATGCCCTGCTGGATTCCCTCCTTCCTGATGTTACTGAATACTTTTTATAGTATGGATACCAACTCTTCTTTGTAGGTCTGGTAAAATTTGGCTGTGGACCCATCTGGTCTGAGGCTTTTGTTGTTGTTGCTGGCGGCATGTTTTATTACTGCTTTAATCTCGCTGCCCATTACTGGTTTGTTCAGAAGTTCTGTTTCTTCCTGACTAAGTCTTGGGAGGTGGTGTGTTGTAGGAATTTGTTCACTTTTTCTACATTTTTGAGTTTACGTGCATAGAGATATTCATAGTAGTTACAGGTGATATTTTGTATTTATTTGGAATCAGTTGTAATATTTCCTTTTTCATTTTTTTTTTTTTTTTTGTAGAGCAAGCATAAAACAGTTTAGTGAGAAAGAAGAGATGGGTTTACAGAGTAAGAGCAAGACATAGACTTACAGAGCAAGATACACGTGTCGTAGACTGTGAATGGCCCCCACTGTCCAATAAGGACCAGGCAAAGAGGCCTCCTTATTCATTTCTGGTTGAGCTTATTTGGGTCCTTTCTCTTTTATTCTTTTTTTTTTTTTTTTT
>NW_003852508.1:5607962-5643608 GCF_000181295.1 Otolemur garnettii | reverse complement strand
ACAACACCCGGCTATTTTTTGGTTGCAGCCATTATTGTTGTTTGGCGGGCCTGGGCTGGATTCAAACCTGCCACCTTAGGTGTATGTGGCTGGCACCTTAGCCACTTGAGCCACAGATGCCGAGCCGTATCTTCTTGTTGAAATGTTCCATTTACCATTATATGATGACCATCTTTGTATTTTCTTACTATTGTTGATTTAAAGTTAATTTTATCTGATGTGAGAATATCTACCCTGCTTTCTCTTGGTTTCCATTTGTATGGAACAACACCTGCCCTTGAATGTTTTTTGCAGCACAATTCACAATCACAGAGATATGGAATCAACCTAAGTGCTCTACAGTTGGTGAGTGAGTACACATACACTCACACACAGAGACACTACACACACAGACACTATACACACAGAGAGACACTACACATACACTACATACACAGAGACACCACACACACACAAAGCCTACACACTGTGCACACAGAGACACTACACACACAGAGACTGCCCATCATGGAGCACTACTGAGCCATAAAAAGGAATGAAACAATGTTATTTGCTGGTACTTGGATGGAACTGGAGACCATTATCTTAAGCAAAATATCTTAGAAATGGAAAACCAAGCACTGTATGTTCTCACTCATAAGTGGGAGCTAATAGGTGGGTATACACAGGCACAAATTGGTATAAAAGACATGAGAAGGCAAGAAAGGGGGGTGAGTTTGGGAAAAAGCTTATCTGTTGGGCACAATGAACACTTCTGGTCATAGGCACACCAAAAACCCTGACTTAAGCATTATATAAGATATCCATGTAACAAAAACACTTATACCTCCTTAATTAGTATTTTGATTTTTATTTATTTTAATTAAATTAACTAATTAGTTAATTTATTTTTTTGAGATAAAGTCTTACTTAAGAGCCCTGGGTAGAGTACCATGGCATCCTAGCTTATGGCAACTTCAAACTCTTGGGCTCAAGTGATCCTCTTGCCTCAGCCTCCCGAGTAGCTGGGACTACAGGCGCCCATCACAATCCCTACTAGTTTTTCTATTTTTAGTAGAGTCAGGGTCTGGCTCTTGCTTAGGCTGGTCTCAAAAAACTTGTGAGTTCAAGCAATCCACCCACCCCAGCCTCCCAGAGTGCTAGGATTACAGGTTTGAGCCACTGGGCTACACTTAATTAGTATTTTGAAATAAAAAAGTGAGATACAGGAATCAATATGGAGTCTGTAGTTAACAAACAATACCATTAATATTGCTTGAAAGAAAATATCTGGGGAAAAACAGTAAAACTGTAGAATTTCCCAGCTTTCCATAGAAGAATTTACTGCTGTAAGTTGTTATGTGATAGAAGAACACAAAACGCTTAGTCATAATAACAGTAAAACTGTATTTATCACTCATCTTTCTTGTTTTTAGATAACAAAAAGTCAGGGATTATCTATTCTCACTTCAGATGAATTTATTATATTCTTTCATTGATGGGGTGGTTACAAAGGAAAATGCTTTAAATTGGGACTATTAATAGTACCTACCACATATGGCTGTAGTGAAGATTAAATAAGAAAGTACATACAAAGCCTTAGCACAGTATCTTACATGCAGTAAATGCTCAAATGTTGTCTTTTAGTAATCACTTTTCTGTCAATACACTTTGACACTAACTTCTCTAAATTCAAGAATAAGCTTTTCAGTGAACCCGAGTACAGTCTTACTGTACTGGCACTAAATCCATGGATTGATGAAAAAAGGAGGAACATTACAGTTATCCTAAAAGATTTATATCACTCGAATGTCTATAAAATCCAGTGGATGGCCATGGTGGTGTCAACAACCTTCTGGACATTCATACACAACATTATTCTATTTGTGCTTGAGTGTTGTTCTGGACTTGGCCGTTTCCTATGGAAATCATGCTTATTTGAGTGCCTGGAGAGCATCATGTATTACAGCTATGGCTGTTTACCTGGAATGTGCTTCCTGGCAGTGACCTCCCATTCCCAGGAGATAAATTGAAGCTGCTTCTAACAGCTGATCTGCTCTTCGGAGCCTTCACTGTAATCACTGAAGTAAATGTCATGCCATGTCTTTGGAATGCATCTTTCAGATAATGTACATTTCCCTGCCGTCATTATGGCAGCCAATTAGTGATGAAACTGGAGATGGAAATGTAGATAATGAGCTTCTTTTAAATTTAGGATGATTTAGGACTTCTGTTGCTAACAATTTCAAAAATATTTTAAGATTCTCAGTTCTTATGAGACTAATTGCTTAGTAGTAGAGACCTAATGATATGCTTCTTATTATGAAAATTTTGTTACTTTTTTATATTTTGGAGTCGTGTATGCCCAAATGGAAAGAGGACAGGCTTTGATTTCAGATATATAGTCAAGTTATAGTTTTGATACTGCCACTTACTAGCTGCTCATCTCCTTAACTTCTCAGGGACTCAACTATATATCCATAAAGTGGGAATCATAATGTCCCCCCCCCCAAAGTTGTGAGTGTTGAATGTACAAATAATGTGACTTGCCTAGCATAGTTTCTGGGAGGTAGTTATTAAACCACACTTCTCATATTGTTTTACTTCGGTGTGAATTATTGTTTAACTAAAATATTGCTTGCACCTTGGGGCCTGTAGCTCAGTGACTAGGGTGCCAGCTGTGCACAATGGAGCTGGCAGGTTTGAATCCAGCCCAGGCCTGCCAAACAAAAATGACAACTACAACCAAAAAATAGCTGGGCATTGTGGCAGGCACCCGTAGTCCTAGCTACTGGGGAGGCTGAGGCAAGAGAATCGCTTAAGCCCAAGAGTTGGAGGTTGCTGTGAGCTGTGACGCCATGGCACTCTACCAAGGGCAACATAGTGGAGACTCTGTCTCAAAAAAATAAATAAAATAAAATATAGCTTGGGGTTTACACCTTTATAAATCAAACCTTGGAAAAGTTGTCAATCATGGAAAAATTGATTTTATAAATAAATTTTCTTTTTATACAAATAGTCTTTATTTTTACATTTATAATTTTATTCTACATAGATAACCCATTAAAACACTTACAGAAAAATGATTCCTTTGTTTGGGCAGCACCTGTGGCTCAAAGGAGTAGGGCACCAGGTATGTATGCCAGAAGTGATGGGTTCAAACCCATCCCCTGTCAGAAACTGCAAAAAAAAAAAAAAAAAAGGAAAAAGGATTTCTTTGTTTTGTTTAAATAGCTTAGATAACAACTAGCAAAGAGGTGAAAACTAAAAGAAATAACGTTTGTAGACGTTTAGCTGAGACCTGGAGCAAAGTAAATGTTCAATAAATGATCACCATTTTTTATTGTAAGAGTCAGCAATCTGTATTTTATATAAAGAGCCAGATAGTAAACATTTTAGGCTTCATGTGCTATATTGTTTCTGTTGCAACTATTGGACTCTGCTGTCTGGTGTGAAGGCAGCCACATAGGACATGTAAGTTAATTTGTGTTACTCTTTTCCAATGAAACTTTGTCAGACTTGGTGATAGTTTGTTAACTCTTGATTTATTGGTTTTTTTTTTTTTTTGAGACGGAGCCTCAAGCTGTCCCCCTGGGTAGAGTGCCGTGGCATCACAGCTCACAGCAACCTCCAACTCCTGGGCTCAAGCGAGTCTCCTGCCTCCGCCTCCCAAGTAGCTGGGACCACAGGAGCCCGCCACAACGCCCAGCTATTTTTTGGTTGCAGCCGTCATTGTTGTTTGGCGGGTCCGGGCTGGGGATTCGAACCCGCCACCTTAGGTGTACATGGCTGGCGCCTTAGCCTGTTGAGCCACAGGCGCCGAGCCAACTCTTGATTTATTGTAATGGTTCAGCCTGTAAGAAGGCAGATTAATCTTGAGAAAAATTGCCGGATTACTTGACAAATACAGTTCTGTAAGCTTATTCTTGAGATTATTCATGATCACGACGTGTCAGGTGCCAAGGCTTCCCTAAAGTAAAAAAGAATCTATTTATTGTAAATTTACACAACGATGCATTTGATGGCCGGAGTGTTAATAGCCAAAAGAGGTTCTAATCCCAGAAGATGTGTTTAAAATTTTTTTGCTTATTAATTTATATCGAATACGAGAAATCTAAAGATATGGAAAGTTATAAGGAAAGCACAAAAAAAATCCACTGCAATTTTACTATCTTAGCTAACAACTTATAATACGTGTGTTTCCTACTAGTCTGTTTTCTTTTTTTTTTAATTTCAGGTTAATGTGACGTACAAACAACCAGGTCAAAATATTTGAATTTGTTGGGTAGAGTCCTCATGTAGTCATATTCCTCACTCAAAAGGTGCGCTGAACACTCCCACCCCCTGCCCACTCAGCCAGTCTGTTTTCTTAAATGACTCTTTGGGAGTATACCTTATACGCCATAAAATTCACCCACTCTAAGTATATAAATCAGTAATTTTTAGTAAATTTATAGTTACATGACCTCCAGAATCTGCTTTTAGAGCACCAGTTCTTTTTTCCTGAAGTAAAATTCACATAAAAATAAACTATGCACTGGCTCGGCATTCGTAGCTCAGTGGTTACGTTGCCAGCCACATACACTGGGATTTGTAGGCTCGAGCCTGGCCTGGGCCTGCTAAACAACAATGAAAATTAATAAGAAAAAAAAATAGCCAGGTGTTGTGGCAGGTGCCTGTATTCCCAGCTACTTGGAAGACTGAGGCAGGAGAATTGCTTAAGCCCAAGAGTTTGAAGTTGCTGTGAGCTGTGATGCCACAGCACTCTACTGAGGGCGACATAGTGAGACTCTGTCTCAAAAAAAAAACAAAAAAACTATGCATTATTAAATATGCAATTTGAAAAGGTTTCTAATTTGTAATATATTTTGTAAGATTTATTTCTAAGTATTACTATTAATACAATTTTATTACTATTTAATACTTAGAAATAAATAGCAAGTAATTTATGCTATTGTAAATGGTATTACTTTATTTTATAATCATTTCCAATAGTTTTTAGTTGCTAGTAGGAATCTTACTGATTTTTTAATATTGATCTTGCATCCTGAAACCTTGCTAAGTTCACAAACGTATAGTAGCTTTTTTTGCAGTCTTTTTTTTAAAGTTTGTGCTTTTGAAATAATCATGATCACACCATCAAAGAATTTTGTACCTTTTATTTTTGCTTAAGTTTTCTGAATAAGTATTTCTTCAAGGTATTAAAATCTCTTCATAAACATTAAAATAGTTGCATTATGTCTCAAAATTTAGTAAGCAATCACTCTATGATTGATGTTATTTTGATTATATTCATAATGTGGTGATAAAGATCATTATGATTTATATGTGAATTACTGTCCAAAAACTTGATTGTATAATTTTGTGCTAGTAATGGATATGAATAATTAATTTATTGAGTTTGTGTCTGTACTAAGTACTATTATATTTTAGTCTTTGCTAGTTTATTAAATTAGAATTGTATCTCATTGTTTGCAAATTCTATTTGTTTGATAACTAGTGATGTTAAACTTTTTCATGGGTTCACACATGTTTTGATTTAGTCTCTTATCCCTTTTCTGTTTGTGTTCTAAGGAAGTTCATTCTTAACATTTTATTTATTTATTTATTTATTATTGTTATTTTTTGAAACAGAGTCTCAAGCTGTTGCCCTGGGTAGAGTGCTGTGGTGTCACAGCTCACAGCAACCTCTAACTCTTGGGCTTAAGTGATTCTCTTGCCTCAGCTTCCCAAGTAGCTGGGACTACAGGCGCCCACCACAATGCCTGGCTATTTTTTGTTGCAGTTGCCATGGTAGTTTAGCTGGTCCGGACTGGGTTTGAACCCACCAGCCTCAGTGTACGTGGCCAGTGTCATATCCACTGAGCTACGGCTGCTTCCTCGTTCTTAACTTTTTGTAAAACTTTTAAGTTTTTTCTTCCAAAAAATAACTGAAAAAAATTTAGCCTAATGTTTTCTATGCCTGTATAATAGCTCTCCTGTGGTCCTTCCCAAGGATCTGATTAGGTTTATAGTGATCAGTCATAGCTGGTCAATTTGATGTTTTAGACACAGCACATTAAACCCTTTCCCCTCCCCTGTGACAGATACTAATTAAGTGTGACTAGTTGCCTCAATAGGTACTTGTATGCTCCTTTTTCGGGAAGCAATTCTCTAAATAATTTTAAAATTACTTTGAAACTATTTCTGAAGGAAGATAGTGAGTTTAACCAGCTATTTCTGGCTGGGTGCAGTGGCTGACCCCTATAATCCTAGCATTCTGGGAGGCTGAGGCAGGAGGATCCCTTGAGCTTAGGAGTTTGAGATCAGCTTGAGCAAGAGCAAGACTTCATCTCTACTAAAAATAGAAAAACTAGCTGGACGTTGTAGTGGGCACCCATAGGCCCAGTTACTTGGGAGGGCGAGGCAGAAAGATTGCTTAAACCCAGGAGTTTGAGGTTGCTGTGAGCTGTGACACAATGGCACTCTACTCAGAGCAACAGTAAGACTTGGTCTCAGAAAAACCTAAAAATAAAAAAATGAAAGGAACTGGCAGTTTCTCCTATGGTAGTGAGGAAAATCTATTTAAAATCTACTTGAACCCATTTGCCCTCTCATTTGCGACCTGACGTGCCCTCTGGATGTTTTAGCAAAGTGATAGACTGTTCCCTGACTGCCTGGCAGCTGTTCTTGTGCTGTCAGGCCTGTGTCAAAATAACTGAATCACTTAAAAGCAAAAAATATTACTGCTCAAAATAACTGAGATCAAGGGCCTCTTATCTGCTTGTGCTTGTGAGTAGAAGGAATGAGAGAGGGAATGTTTTCTTTAAATAGGGTGCTATGGTGCCATGAAATACTCTGGTGTTTTTCAGGGAATTATGCAAGTCAGATGAGAGTGGGTATCATTGCTGCTATATCACAGTGAGGCTGACTTGCCCTTTACATTCTCTTGTTATCTGCAGTAATTGTGCCATCAGATGGATGCAAGAGGGTGACCTGCAATCACTGAGTCCCAGACCAGGGTTAGTAGCCCCTGGGGGACCTTGAGCATGTATAGAAAATGTTTTCCTATGGCATCGCCCTGTGAGTAATCCCAGACCCTGAGACTGGACCTGAATTATACTTGTAACCTAAACCACTGTCAGCATCCATTTCCAGCAGCATTCATTGCCACATGGGGCAGCTGTGGAAGTGGGTTCTATACTAGAGAGAAAGTGGGGAGCCATGGACGAGGAGTGAGAAGGGGGATGTGCTGAGCAGTTTGGGTAGAGATGGTGATAAATTAGAGACCAAGTTCAAAGGAGTGTGCAGCAAATCCAGGTCAGTTATAAGGAGGCCCTGAGAACCCAGGACATCCACCTGGGGAGGCTGGTGGCCTGTGGAGTGCCTGGCAAAGGCAAGAGCCAGGGCTCTGTGGCTGTGAACACAGCAATCAGCTCTGCAAATCAAAGACCATTGGGGAAAAGGGGGTGGCTGTGTGGGGGTCTCCCAGGGACAAGACATGGATGGCTCCTTGAGGCTCTGCTGAAAGGACAAAGCTGCAACCACTTTTGTTATTTCACTCAAGATTCAATGTCCTCTCTTCATCCTTTCTGCATTTAAGGAATACTTACTAGTGCTGATGGTCAGCCCTGCTTAGGCGTGAAAGGAGTATCAGGGAGGAAAATGGCCTTGTTCTCATGGAACTGACCTTCCAATGGGAGAGACAGAAAGTGAGCTAATAAACAGGTGACCTGCCTTATGGTGGCAGGTGCGCTAGTGACAACTCCAGCAGGGTGGGGTGACAAAGTGACGGGAGCAGGTGGCACGCTGTAGACATGTGGGGAGCCATGCTTTCGCTGCAGACTGATATTTGAACAATGCTCCAGAGGAAGTAAGGGGTGATGACATGAGTATTTGGGGGAGGATCTTCCCAGTGGGAGAATGTCTGTTTGGTGTGGGCTGGTCACTTGTTTACTGATGAATCATGAAGACCAAGTCCCCATGAATGACAGGCCATCGCGATTGTGTGCAATATGGGGTGGGTAGTTCCCAGAAGAAAGCAGGTTTGCTTTTACCAAAAGAAGAGGGTCCAGAAACTCAACAGATGGAAAGAAAAGATGTCCAGCCCGGGGGAGGTAGTGGCTCCTTCCCTGAATTCTGCCTAGAAATGAAGAGGGTGAAGGAGAAGAGGAAGTGCTTCTCCTCCCAAGACACGGGACATCAGGAAGGAGGTGGACAGAGAGACTGAGCCCCACTGACCTGTGAGAGGGAAGATGCGCATGCTCGGGCAAGTGCCTTGACTGCCCTTCGGGGTGCCTGGGTCTCCCCTCATCAGGGAAGGGACTTGTTCTTCCACTGCCATGTGGACAGCAACAGGAAAACCATTCCTGAATGGCACTGACTACAGACAAGCCAGTGCCGTGCTGCTCGTGGTCCTCATTGTCTTCAGAAAAGAGGGGCTGGCAGCCTGGACACAATTGCAGGTGTACCCAGGCCCAGGAGGGGACTAGGAGGCGGGCAGTGGAGACACTCTAATCTGCCTCTTCCTGGGCGCGAGACCACTTGCCGTTCCCTGAACGTCACACACTCCCAAGCTTACGAGCCATTACCCCCGTGGCTGCTCAGCCTCTCTGCATTTCCCCTCCCCAGCTAACTACAGCTCGACATTCCTCTCCCCCAGTAGTGCTGGCCTTTGTGGCACCTCTCCACTGAGCCTTCAATCATAGTCGGTTTCACATGTTTCTTTCCTAGAGGACCAGGCATCAGTTTTACCACCTTTGCAATGGTGACTTGCAGCAGAGTGCACGGATGAATGGGTGTCCTCTGGCCTCACGGTGTGAAGTCCTATTCAACCTTTTAGGGTTCGAGCCTGGGTAGGGGGTGACTGTGCAGCCCTCCATGGTGCTGGGAACCTGATCCTGGTTTTGCTTGGGCCCACTGGCTTCTCATGTCTAGGGAGGCCCATGAATGGCTGACCACTATTAGGAGCTCCGATGTCATTTCTTGGGATTTAGGGACATAAGTTTCTAGGCAGGTTGAGTTATTCGATAGACTATAGAGTTCAGAGAGCTATTCCCCCAGGGTTGCATCTGACCCCATGGAACAACCCTGCTTTTGAGATAATCCCTGATGCAGGCCTCTTCCTCTCCCGAGGAGCCATTGGGAAGGTCAGCTGGTAGGGCCAGGCCGGAGCTGAATGATCCTCTGTATGTCTGTTTTCCTCCTGGACCGGGCTTTTATCAGCATCAGCCTTTATTCCTCAGAGAGCTCGGACTTAGAACTCACATTTTCTCATTACTGGGCAGTGAGAGAGTGCAGACATAGGTCCCAGCTAATCAGAGATGCCATGTGCGAAGTGAGACTTGAGTCCTGGGGAGAATTAACTCTCAGCTTCTCATGTTCCATGTTTAACTGTCCAGAAGGGCTGGAAGGGGCAGCTCAGGTAGCACCACAGAGGCAGTGAGTGAGGTGGGCCCAGCTGTGGTGTGACACCGGGCCCTGGTTCTCCTTAGCTCTTACCCAAACTGATCACAGAATAAGCACAACGTAACAGAAGAGTAAGATAAAGACTGTTTAAAAACATAATGTTAAGAGGGATAAAAAAAGGAACAAGAAACCATTCGCCACTAAAAATAAAATCAAAGAGTATAACAAGCGTTTAAAGTTCCAAAGTCAAGAGAATTTATACAAATAAAAAGTTTAGCCTGATATAAACAGGACTAAAAAAAGTAAGCAAACTACTTATGGTGAGAGACTCCGAAAGTAACAGAACATGTTAAAGAAAAACTTGAAAATTAACGTTTAAAATTCAAACCCTTCTGGAAAATTTTTTAAAAAGACAAAATACATTTACAATTAAGTAAGATCAAAAGCTAAAACAATTTTTGATGTAAAAGTGAGAGAGACATTAGAGTACAATAAAGGTTAAGTCTCCAGGAGAAGGTTAAAGATGTGATGGGTAAATGGGATTAAAAATAGAAGTTAATGGGCTCTCACGTGAAAAGCAGAATGATCACAGAATAGGGTGAAGAGTAATTTAAGAAGAAAATGAGAATGGGAAGCATGAAAGTAAAGAGCTTGGGGGCAGGTAAGTGCGAGAAGCTGACAAGGAGGCTGCGGGTGGGGTCAAGGTTTCAGAGAGCCCCTCTCTGCTGGAGCAGCCGTGATGGCCCAGGCCAAGGTGAGGGGGGGAGCTGGCTTCCCCGCTGCTGAAGGTGGCCCTTTAAGCCCCTTCCCATCACACATGGCTTCTTAACTGCATGGAGGTGCCTGCCTAGGCTTGGGATGGGTTAGGATTGTAGGCTGCAGTCCATACATTGGGGTCTGGTTCTGTGCTGTGTGTGTGTAACAAAGCTCTAAATAGGTTGATACAATCTTCAGGGGAAGAACCCCAATCGGACATTTATGATAGCAAAAAGTAGGTGTCTATAGGGGATTATTAAAGGAAATATGGTACAGTCAACATGATGACACACCACTTAACCATAACGAAGGTTACAGAAGCACTCTGGGAGGCTGAGGCGGGTGGATAGCGTGAGCTCAGGAGTTTAAGAGCTGCTTCAGCAAGAGTGAGACTCCGTCTCTATGAAAAATAGAAAAAAATTAGCCAGGCATGGTGGTGCATGCCTGTAGTCCCCGCTACTTGGGAGGCTGAGGCAAGAGGATCTTTTAAGCCCAGTAGTTTGAGGTTGCTGTGAGCTATGACTCCACAGCACTCTACTGAGGGTGACAGAGTGAGACTCTGTTTAAAAAAATTATAGAAGCATATTTGTGGACATAGGAAAAGTTTGAGATAGTTACATGAAAAACATTTATAGAACAATAATTATTGTGTAATTCTAAAAATTAAAACGTATATATGGTAGATGAGTATATGAATAGTAAAAAATATTTATTACTGTTATTATTATGTTGGTGGTGGGGATTGTGTGAGGTTTTTTTTTTTTGAGACAGTGTCTCTATGACCCAGGAAAGAGTGCAGTGGTGACAACATATGTCCTAGCTCACTGCAACCTCAGACTCCCGGGCTCAGGCAGACTTCCTGCCTCAGTCTCCCACAGAGCTGTCTATGCAAATCTAGTTTTTCATAGAGACAGGGTCTTGCTCTTGATCAGGCTTATCTTGAACTACTGAGTTTAAATTATCTTCCTGCCTCAGCTTCCCAAAGTGCTAGGATTACAGCTTCCACACCTGATTGATTTTTTTTTGAGACAGAGCCTCAAGCTGTCACCCTAGGTAGAGTGCTGTGACATCACAGCTCACAGCAACCTCCAACTCCTGGGCTTAAGCGATTCTCTTGCCTCAGCCTCCCAAGTAGCTGGGTCTACAGGTGCCCACCACAACGCCTGGCTATTTTTTGGTTGTAGTTGTCATTGTTTGGCTGGCCAGGGCTGGATTTGAACCCGCCAGCTCTAGGGTATGTGGCTTGTGCCTTAGCCGCTTGAGCTACAGGCACCAAGCCACCTGACTGATTTTTTAAAAAATTATTTGTTGTGTTCTTGAGAATTTTCTCTAAACGAATTCATATTATATTTTGTAATCAGTACAAAATGTTTTAGGAAAACCCCTAAAATTTGATCTTAAAAAATAGCAATAGGTATAGGCCCATGCCTAACTTCAGGAAGATACTCTGCATTGGCCCTTCTTTTTTTTTTTTTTTTTTTGAGACAGAGCCTCAAGCTGTCCCCCTGGGTAGAGTGTCGTGGCATTACAGCTCACAGCAACCTCCAACTCCTGGGCTTAAGCGAGTCTCCTGCCTCCGCCTCCCAAGTAGCTGGGACTACAGGCGCCCGCCACAACGCCTGGCTATTTTTTGGTTGCAGCCGTCATTGTTGTTTGGCGGGTCCGGGCTGGGGATTCGAACCTGCCACCTTAGGTGTATGTGGCTGGCGCCTTAGCCGGTTGAGCTATAGGCGCTGAGCCTGCATTGGCCCTTCTGTGAGGAAAGATTGTGAGATTCTTTTTCCCAAAGCCCATTCGCCCAGCTTGTCATAGAAACCAACTCCGGGATCACCAATAGTGACTCCAGAAAAGATAATTTATTGGCAGGACACAGTGGCTTGTGCCTGTAGTCCTTGTAATCTCAGCACTCTAGGGGGCTGAGGCAGGATCACTGGAGCTCAGGAGTTCCAGACTAGCCTAAGCAAAAGCAAGACTAGGGAGTCCCTCCGTGGAGGGAAGCTGCCGGAAGATATGAACGGGCAAATGAGATGGAAGCACGGTCAGGAGAGAAATGGTGTCCAAGGCCAAGGAGGCAGGCTGGGGTCAAGGTGAGGACAGAAATGTTAGCTGGGCAGTGAAGTGATTGCAAGAGAAGGGGGTGAAGAGGAAGATGACTTCAGGGGGTTCTGGTCTGCATTGTGTCCCCCCAGAATTCATGTGATGAGGCCTTTATTCCTAATGAGACTGTACTTGGAGACAGAGGCTTTAGGGGAGTAGATTACTAAGGTGAAATGAAAGCATGAGTCCTGATCTGCTGGGCCCGGCACCTCCTAAAAAGAGGAAGAGAGACACTTGTGCTCTCTCCCTGTGTGTGTGCAGAGGAGAGGCCGCCTGAGGACACAGAAAGAAGGCGGCATGTCAAGCCGGGAGCAGAGGTCTCATCGGAAACCAACCCTGATGACGCCTTCATCTTAGACTTTCAGCCCCCAGAGCTGTGAGATGGTGAGCAACTGTTGTGTAACCACCAGCACTGTGGTGTCTTGTTAAGGCGCCCTGAGTAGACAAGGACAGTGTCTGAGCCTGTGACCATGAGCATGTGATGACGGGCCGGGCGTTCTTTTGGTTGTAACCTGTGTGTCTTGCCGAGGTTAGGAGGAAGCAGAGCCAAACAAAGCAGGAAGCAGAGACATAGGCTGGGAAATAAGGGACAGGCTCGTTCTTTTTATCACGAGAGGCGATCAATCCATAAACATTTATTGAACGCCTCCTGTGTCCAGACACTGCACCGTGTGCATTAGGCATATGGCATGATAACAAGACAGCTTGTTTCTGTATAGTCCTTGTTCCCGTTTGTGCCATGTGCCGTGCACGCTGTGGGCTTCACAGGTACAGCAGTAAGTACTTTTACTATGTCACCTGCTGATGAAGAAACTGAGGCACAGAGAGGTCAAGCAACCAGATGAAGGAGGTCACACAATTAGTAGGAGTTAGTGCTGGGATTTGAACACACGTTTTTGGAGTCTGTCCTTTAACCCACGTAGTACTACATACAGTGTGGTTCCTGCTGTAAAGGTTGTAGAGCTACTTGAAAAGACAAGATATAAATATTTGAAGAGATAAGTGGAAGTAGAAAGTAGGGCATATTTAATCTCCAATGAATGGAATGCTTTAGCGATCTCTCCAAGGGGAGTGTGTGCTCCCCAGGGTATGTAAGACAAGACACTGGAGTGTAGGAAGAAGAGATCAGAACTTTTGTTTAGATTTATGTTAGCAGTTCATTGAAACTTCCAGTGTAAGCTCTTCATCGATGGGATAGTCAGATCTGATAGGAGTCAAAAAGAGCATGAAGTTATCAAGCTCTCTGGAAGAAATACGGACTGATACCTACTGGCATTGGCTGAGATCTCAAGTGACAATGTGTGCTGGGGAAGAGTTCCTTCCTTGATGGCTAGTGCTGTTAACAAAAGTAGAATGTCCATTGACTGCATGGGAGTGGCCAGAGCGCTGGGGAGTGGGAGTGCCCGGGAGGGGGAGTGCCCAGGGGCCCTGCACCTCCCTCACTCTTTGGGTATTGGGCTTTTGGCAGGGCACATCACTAGCAAGAATCCCTGCCCTTGAGGACCTTATGTTCCAGTTGGGGAGGACTGATGATAAACAAGGTGGAACGAGAAAATACAGTAGACCTCTATTGTTGACCCATCCCTACATTGACCACCTCCTTAAGTGGATCTGATTTTCATAGACCAGACATGCACCGTACAGACACATCAGTGCAGTAGGCCTACTTCTGTATGTTGACCATCTCTGTATGTTGACCAGTTCATTACAGTCCCTTGGGTGGTCAACTCAACAGAGGATCTATGTAATGTGTCAGGAAGGTCATATATGCTAAGGAGAAAATAAAGCAGGAAAAGGGAGTGTTAAGAATTGGGGGAAGAGTCTTCAATTTTTATATAGGTTAGCAATGTCAGGCCTCAGAAAGAATGGGCGAGTAGTGACCTGGGGAAGTTAGCAGATGAATCAGGTGGCTGTGTAGGGGGAAAGATGCAACGTGCACACACACGGGCACATGGAGCAAGTGCTGAGACCCTAAGATGGGGATGTGCCTGGAAGGCTGAGGGGTGAGGAGGCCTGTGTGACTGCAGCCCAGCGAATGGGCAGGAATGGCTGATGAAGGGGAGATGGGGGGAGGTGGCAAATGTGCCAAGTGGTCCTTGTAGCCACACACAGAATGCACTGTGAGTGAGACTGGACACTGGAGGGTGTGAGCACAGAAGCGGCGTGATCTGGTTCGTGTTTCTGGAGGATCATGAAGGCTGCTGTGTTGGGAGCACAGCGCGGGAAGGAGGGCAGAAGCCTGGAGACCAACTGGAAGGCCGAGAGCGGTTTTCCAGATATAGGAGTGAGTCCGCTGGACTAGAAAGAGCTTGCCATGTGATAAAAATATATGTTTTTGATTCCATTGCTGACTTTTGAAAAGCTTTGTCTCTATTTTGTAAAGTACTTAAGGCATCTTTGTGAATGCCGTTTAATTAAGTTTACATTCACTGGGTAATTGTGTGGTCTTGCCAGTACACAGCCTGCGCAAGGCTGCTCAGCGCCCCAGTGCCCCAGGCAGAAACAGGATGGCAGAAATACCCTTTTCCTTGTCTGTGTTTGTAAGACAGTCTCTTTCATGCCAGAAGAACTATTTTGGGAGGATGATTCCTGTCACATTTTGGCCTCATTACACTTTTAAGTTGTAAATGATGCTGGTTTGCCTGGAGGTATAAACATAAATTTTCTCTTTGCGTGCATATGGGAATACCTGCAACTGAAAGAGTACTTTCCATTCTTGAGTTACAGTCTGGGGTATAAACGAGGAGAGTAACCTGATCTTCATTAAAATTCTAATTTTATTTGTGAAAAGCATGCTTCTAAAAGAGTACCAGTTGCTTGTGGCTCTGCGTCCGTTCTCCATTTCCAAACACAGATGGAGAGTGGAAGAACCTCAGGTCTTATTGTTACAAGCAGATGATTCTGTAAAATAAGCACTGTGCTTTCTCTTCTGAAAGAGTGTGAAAAGTGAGAGCAGGTGTTAAATTACTGTCTTGCTGTCTGTAGTTAAAGTAACAGAAGGTTCAAGATTATTCAAAGTTTATTTAGTTGGGGTGATAAAGTCAGGTGAAGCCATTTTGATGATCTTGATTTGCTTTCTGGTAAACACAGTACTATTTAAAAGATATGGCAAACATTTTTATTTATTCAGTGCTTAAAAATGCACATGGTGTGTGTGGGGGTGGTGGTGCCAAGGGAAACCCCTTCACCCACTGAACCCTCCTGAGAAATCCACTCACAAAAGACAGATTAAGTGGAAAAAAGACACACACATGTATTTAACTAGGCCTGAGGAGAATCCGAGAGTGACTCCGCACCGGGAAGGGGGGCTGGAAACTTACACACCATCTTGGCAAAACAGGTTGTGGGGGCTCGGCGCCTATAGCTCAACCGGCTAAGGCGCCAGCCACGTACACCTAAGGTGGCGGGTTCAAATCCCCAGCCCGGACCCGCCAAACAACAATGACGGCTGCAACCAAAAAATAGCCGGGCGCTGTGGCGGGCGCCTGTGGTCCCAGCTACTTGGGAGGCGGAGGCAGGAGACTCGCTTGAGCCCAGGAGTTGGAGGTTGCTGTGAGCTGTAATGCCACGGCACTCTACCCAGGGGGACAGCTTGAGGCTCTGTCTCAAAAAAAAAAAAAAAAAAAACAGGTTGTGGGAGGGAGAAAAAGAGATTCCACTGAGGGGCAATAAAGTATTTTTAGGGAGAATGAATGGATCTGGAATAGAGGCTAACTTGTGAACAGTTCTCTTTGACTGTTGAGAGTCTGTTCTTGGTCTTATAGAGAAGGGAAGAAAAAACAATTGCTCTCGGTGGGTCTGGATCTTAGGCAGTTAAAGGAACTTCAACTTCTTTGGGTGGCGGAGGTGGGGAAGGTCAGGGAGCCCTGGAGGCTTCTTCAGTTCTGTTTGTCAAAGCTCCATACTTGGGGATATCAGTTTCTGAGCCCCAGCATTGGCACTCAAGATGAGAAACACTTAACAACTGACTTTGTTATCATGACTTACCTACAACGGTGCCTTAGATGTGTTTATTGATTTGTCTCCAAATAACTGAGTTCAAATAGGAAAAAATTGGGTTTGGAACGTGGCTAGATATTTCTATGACTCTCAAGGAATTCCTTATTCTATCTTAAAATTTTAAAATTGGCAAAATATTATTTAGTTTAGAATTTAACTAAAATGGACTAATGTCTTTGTCCATTTGTGTTGCTATCCCGGCAGAGGTGTCTAACCCTCAGCCCTCGGGCCACGTGGGGTCGGGTGAGAACTTTTCTGCTTATCTGTGGTGTTGGATATCGCAAAAATTATGTGTGGACTTTTTTTTTTCCTCATCAGATTTTGTTAGTGTTTGTGTATTTAATATGTGTCCTAAGACAATTCTTCTAACCATATGGCCCAGAGAAGCCAAAAGGTTAGACACTCCTACAGGAAAACCTGAGGCTGAGTAATTTATAAATAAAGGTGTCTTTGGCTCCTGGTTCTGTGGGCTGTACAAGAAGCATAGAACCAGCATCTGCTTCTGGTGGGGGCTTTCGGAAGCTTCCACTCTTGGTGGAAGGGGGAAGGAAGAGAGAGGAGAGAGGTGCCAGACTCTTTTTAGCGATCAGTTTGTTCAGGAATGAATAGAGTGAAAACTCACTCATTAACTACCGGGAGGCCCAAGCACGAGGCCATTCTTGAGGGGTCCAAGGCCCCCCTAACACCTTCCACTATGCCCTACCTCTAACACTAGGGATCACATTTCAACATGAGGTTCGGAGGGGACAAATATCCAAACCAAATCAATTACAGAAGGGAAAGTAGGAAAATAGAAAAAAATTAAAGGAATGCTAATGAATTTGTTATTGTTTGCTATAAGTCAATTTTGATGATAAATTTTTTTTGGATACAATGACAGCCTTTCTGATTTGTGGCCAGGGAGACATACCCACTGTCCTTCCCCTCGACCCTGGGCATGTGCTGTGAAAAACTGTTTTCTAGTCTATCTGTGGTTGGTGCTTTCCATTTGGACCTTATGACACAAAGGAGATTTATTCATCTTTAAGTACGGTTCTTCAATTAACGATAAACTAAATACAGTGTAAGACCTTATGTGATTCTAAAGTGATGGTTTAAAAAATATTAGCAATTTGAGGGCATGTAAGTAGCTTCACAAATTTAACTGAATTCTGCCTCCATCCTCATGCCAAAATCTGTCATTGAATTCCCTGCTAGAATCTTCCAGCTATGCAAGTGACAACTACATTTGTTTTTCTTACTTTGTGATCCCCCTGCTCTCTCACCTTCTTTCTCTTGGTTGTTCAATGCTTCATTAACTAGCTGGGCTCTTTTAGAAACTTGTGTGTAGTAGTTCTGGAGGTGGAGCCAGAATATTTATATTAAAAAATAAAGGCAACTAAAACTCTCTCCAGGGGATTCTGATGGTTTATGTTAAATAAAGGATGGCTTAATAAATAAATTAAATAAAGGGAATGCTTGAAACCCGGATGTCTATGTAGACACACATCTCTGAAGGTCTCCATCTCTGGAAGTTAACTGGCTGTAACTGTGGCTTATCGATGCTATGACAGTGGAGTTAGGGCTGGCGTGTAGGGAAATGTTGCTGTATTTCACCTTTCCCCTTCTGTCTCCTCAGCTATCATGTATGTGATGGGAGCGCTTGGCCCTGCCGTGGGATATTTATTAGGTGGACTTCTTATTGGTTTTTATGTTGATCCCAGAAATCCTGTTCACCTTGACCAGAATGACCCTCGTTTCATTGGAAACTGGTAAGAATTGTTTTCTAATGTTTTGCACTTCACTTCTTTATAATGATAGAATCATAGTACTCTCGCAGTTATAATAAAATTTCACCAAGGGGGAGATGAAAAACAGCTGAAAGAACCCTGGGAGGGGAATTACAGGCAGAATAATAATCCTCCCCCCAAAGACAGCCATGTTCTTATCCCCTGATCCTGTGAATATGTTATTTTACATGGTGAAGGCACTTTGCAGATGTGATTAAGTTAAGGATGTTGAGATTATTTCAGATGACCTGGGCAGGCTCAGTGTAATCAAAGTGAAGAGGGAGGCAGGAGGGTCAGCCAGAGAGGGAGCTATGATGACTGAAGCAGAGGTTGGAGTGATGTGCTTTGAAGGCCGAGGAAGGGAGCGGTGAGCTAAAGCATGCAAGGAGATCTAGGGAGAAGCAAGGAGCTGGCTTCCCGCCTACAGCCTGCAGAAGGAAGGCAGCCATTCCAACCCACTTTCCTCTTCTGAGCTCCAGAACTATAGCACTGATCAGTTTGTGTTGTTTGAAGCCACTGGGTGTGTGGTAACCTGTTACAGCAGCCATAGGAGACTAATACAGGGTGTTGACAGCGGCTTCGTCTGCATCAGAGTGTTTCCTTCATAGCAGCACGAAGGACAAGGGCGGCCATGGCTGTGTAGGGACTTCCCTGTTTACGGTAGCCATGACTTTCACTATCTTCTCTGTGCCCACTTTCTTGTTAGATTTGTACTTCTGCTTGACAACCCTCTGCCACTGCCCCCGACTCTGCCACTGTTATTCCTTTGTCCTGCTCTCAGTGATTCTTTTTCTTGGTAGTATTTTGTTTCCCTACATGTGCTAGAGATTTAGCTGTTCTTCTACTCACTAGGCCTTAATCGTCCTGCAGGTAAGTCATGCTTAGTACTCAGGGTGAGAACTGCAACTTGAGTACCACGTTGTTTATCCAGATAATCAGGGCTGTGTTTGAGTACTTTGCAGTCCTCAACTTGAACGTAAAAAGTTATTTCTTCAAGATTGCAAGCACTAACTGGAAATAGTGGTGTCCTGAATTCATTCATTGTACATGGATTGGAAATAGGTACAGATTGCTAAGAAATTTTCATCTCATAACAAAGGGAATATTTCAGTATTAGAAATAACATGTGTCAAGTAATTACAAGTTTCTTTGAATACTTGTTCTGTGTTTCATTACAGGATAACAGCCTCATAATTCTGAGGCTGGTGGGAATTATATTTCACATGTTTTCAAGGCATTTAACAAATATTGTTGTACAACACTTCTTATTTTCACATATACTGCTTTTGAAGCTGGGAGTACGAAGCATAGTTGAATTTTCAAGTCATGCAAGAAGGTGTTCCCCTGACAGCATTGGGGAATAACAGGAGTTTTAAGTTCCTGACTCACAGTGAAATTTTTGGTCTCAGCTGTTCTCTTTTCAGTTCTGAAATAAATCAGAGTGAGGGTTTTATTTTTTTTTTCATTGTCAGAAAACTAGATTACTAAAATACATTTGTGAACGCCCAGTGTGTATCCTGTATTCTGTACAGATGTCCGCGAGAAGGGCATGGTAATTAGGGAACAGCTGAAGGGGGAGAGCCAACCCAGGGGCAGGGAGAAGGAAGGAGGCAGGCACTCCAGTCTTACAAATGATTTATGCTGGCTTTGGAAAGTGTTCTGAGAGACATTAATCTCGTTGGCAGCAAAATGGAGAGATCAGGAGGATAGACTCTGAAGCCACACTCCCCTGGGTTTAAATCCTACTCTGCCACCTAGTAGCTACATGACCTTGGGGAAGTCACTCTGTGCCTCTGTTTTTTTTTTTTTTCCTTCCTTTTAAATCCATAAAAGAAGATAGCTACAGTACCCACTTTACAGGCTAATTGTGAGGAATGAGCGAGTTTGTATAGGCAGGGCTCTGTGTACAGAGTTCCTGTCACATAGTATGTGGTAGCCATTTAGTCCTTTGAACTTAATCAGTGTTCAAGTAACTTCATCCATTTTCATGGCTTAATGTTAGTTCTGTAAATGATAAAGATTGCCAACACAGAAATATATATAATAAAGGTATATTTAAACATGTTATTGAGTTGCTCTGTTTCTAACAGACTTCTACCTTGAACAAAAACATAGTTATTTGTTACCATGTTTCATACAATGTCTAGCAGCAATGAGAAGAAATGAATGAGTGAATCATGTTATTATGTATCGAGTACTTACCATGTGACAAGCATTATACAAAACTTTGCACACATGCTCATTTAAACCTTGTCACAACAATGTAGTTACAAATATTAAGCCCATTTTGCAGACAAGGAAGTTGATGTGCAGGGAATTGAATGACTTCTCCAAAGCTTCAGAGGCAGTGAGAGCTGGGATAGGAAACTGACTCCAGGGCGGAGGTCTTAGTCCACTTAACCCATCCACTTGGTGGAAGGTCTCTAAGTAATGGCTCATGAAAAGGATTTGTGTACCCCAGCCTTTCAAGTTCAGCTGTTCTTGCTATGTCTTTTTCCAACATATAATGCACACTTTCTTGTCTCACTCAGCTTCTCTTAGGGTTTGTTTTAGCAACCTCATTTCTTCATGTGTTATACCAGTGTTACTAGAGACTTGGAGAATGTGGGCTGCTTTGCTCTGCTTGGAAATGACCTCACACTTTCATATTATTTTTGTTTACATGCTGTAGTTCTTCCCCTTCTGTTATGTCCTGTCACTTTGGGCTATTATAAGTGTATCCTTAATGCTGGTATATAATTGTAAGTCAATACCTGGAGGTGGGGTGGGTAGGAAGTGTAGATCCCTAAAAACCAAACCAGCCAAACAAAACTAGCTACCATGAATTGATTGCTGATTTGGGGGTAGACATTTTATTAGGTCCATCATAACATTGTTGTATTAAATTTTGAATGACCTTTGAACTTATTACCTGCCCCCTCCGTATGAGTAGGCTGATTTGGGAAAGCAAAATCATTTCACTAGGATCTCATAGTTGGCCAGTGGTAAAGATGGAATACAAACGCAGGTCTGTCTGAACGCACAGCTCATGAACTGCGCCCTCCACTCTACTGCCTGCCCTCTTCTGAAGAGAGCATGGGAAGCCAAGGGGACTAAGGCAGTCAGGGCTGGAGTGTGTGGAGGGACATTCCAGAGAGGTAAGTCCCTTAGCCACGCTCTAAAAGGGCCAGACATTATAAGGGCTATGTTCACTGCAGACAGATGAAAAAAATTTTTTTAACCTATCTTTTCCAGCAATTTTTTTGAGTACCTAATCTGTATCAGGCACTGAACTGTGATTATGTTCTGACTAATTGAGAGTGCTGGAAGTCTGCCCTGAGTAATCGTCTCAAAATAGAGCCTTATTCTGATTATCTTAAAATTATTTGCTATAACTTGAAATATCTTTGAAAATAGCACACAGGGTTTATTAATGACTGGTTGTAGGAATCCTTCTCTCAACTCAGCTGTGACCTTTAGCAGCTGATAGCCGCACTTTAATAGAAACTTTCTTTTTTAAAAATGGATTTTCACTTTGCAGTTGATCTACATTCATACTAGATTGTATTCAACCCGAATGCTTAGAATGCTGCCTGCATTCTGGTTACAAATAATGGGAACATACTGAGCATTCATGAACTTGGAGGCTTTAAGGGCAGAGTATGGAGTTGTGGCCACCCTGCTGGGTAGGACTAGAGACTTGTTAAGGCAGGGCTGAGAGGGGACTGAGAAATTGCCCTATAGGGAGATTTATGCAAGCGAGAAGCCTAAGACCTCCACACAAGGCTCTTATACAAGAGGGAATTTGAGCTCTACTCTCTACAGTTGCTTCCCAGCTCTCTGCAGCATGACGCCTCAGTGAATTTAAAGGCAGAGTCTCAAGTTTACTTAGCACAAGTCCTGCCTCTCTCAGGAAGCTCTCTGACATGTGTTAATTTCCCCTCTCTGAAGTTTGGTAGCAGTCATTATCTGTGTCACATTATCTCACATTTGTGTGCATTCTTTCATTTCTTGGAGATTATTTCTTGTACTTTTGGCATCCTTACAATAGCTTTACGTTATAGAAAGCAGGATAGCGCTTGTGGCTCAGTGGGCAGGGCGCCGGCCCCATGTACTGAGGTGGAGGGTTCAAATCCAGCCCTGGCTAAACTGCAACATAAAAATAGCCAGGCGTCGTGGTGGGCGCCTGTAGTCCCAGCTGCTCGGGAGGCTGAGGCAAGAGAATCGCCTAAGCCCAGGAGTTGGAGGTTGCTATGAGCTGTGTGATGATGTCATGGCACTCTACTGAGGGCAACAGAGTGACACTCTGTCTCTTAAAAAAAAAAAAAAGTTATAGAAACCAAGGACGTCTAAATGTCTTGGTGATTGTGAGGGTTGGCTAAGGGAGGGTTCAATACATTCCTAAGTGTTTGCAGAAAAACATTTGAATACCACCACCAATTTAACATATATTTCATATGAGATAGTAATGCTTGTATTCTAAGAAAAAAGTGTCTATATCGGTCTACAGAGCTACACAATTTATATTATTCTTCCTTTAAAATGTATGATTTGGTGGTTTATTATAAAATATACATTGTACTAGGGTAACAGTGTTAGTTGCGGAACGCACCCACAGGTGCTCAGAAATACTTGCATTATGAAGCAGGTATGATTATTGAGTATACGTCTCCTATCCACCACAGAAAGGGGGAGTCCCTTTATTTTCTTAGTTTGTTCAACTTCCTATCACTTCACAATTGATGAAGGGAAAAACTTTTCTCTGGAGAAGTTTATGACCTCAGACTCCTGCTTTGCTGATTTGCTCTCGCTCACCAAACAAAAGCCGTAAATGTTATTCACGTTTCCCGATTTTTTAGGTGGAGTGGATTCCTCCTTTGTGCCATTGCAATGTTTCTTGTGATATTCCCAATGTTTACTTTTCCAAAAAAGCTTCCACCGCGACACAAGAAAAAAAAAAAGAAAAAATTTTCGGCTGAAGCCGTTAGTGATGACGACGTCATGAAGGAGAAATCAAATAACAGCGAACAAGTGGATAAAAAAGTTTCTTCTATGGGATTTGGAAAGGATGTCAGAGGTAAAGTATGTCTCTCAAATCCGTACATGCATGGTCCTTGACATCAGTGCTACTCAAAGTGTGGTCCCCAGACCAGAGCTGTCCCCAGCTGCCCGTGGCTGTTCTGCCACTGTATAAATAGTGAGCTTCACAGACAGTGGGGCAAAACTCTTTTAGAAATTTGACCGAGTAATCTGATATCTGTTGAATGTAATAATAATAATAACAAAAGTTGGGCTCTTATTTTGTCTGTTTAAAAGAATTACGTTTCTAGTAATTCGTCATTCGTGTATTTTTGTCAAAGTATCAGTAGATGACAGACTGGAAATAATAATTTTTAAAAAATGGTCCTTCCTCAGAGATAGTTTGAGAAGCACTGATTTAGATCATAAAGATACAGATGTTTGCAGGTATCATTTACTGGAACTAGAAATATATGATTTTTAAAATACTGAATTATGTAACAGGTGGTTTGTTCCAAAGGGACAGTGGCTTTGTTAGTGTGGCCTCGTGTGTATAGAAGGACATGTATAAAACCTACTACCAGAAAGGGATTCTTTTAACAGTACCTCTGTGAAGTGCTTGCACGTGGGTGCAGAGAAGGGTGGCCAGGACACGCACCTCCAAATCCAGAGTAGAAACATTCACAAAGTTTCGGTGATGTGCTCATTTATTTCTTCATTTTTATTTCTCTTAACTATAAACAATGATCATATTAGAACTAGATCAGACAATCTGAAACCTAAAAGATTTGAACTGATGTTAGCCAGACAATATTTGTTCAGTATTGTGTATATATATATATATTTTTAGATGGAGCCTCAAGCTATCCCCCTGGGTAGAGTGCCATGGCATCACAGCTCACAGCAACCTCCAACTCCTGGGCTCAAGCGAGTCTCCTGCCTCAGCCTCCCAAGTAGCTGGGACCACAGGTGCCCGCCACAACGCCCGGCTATTTTTTGGTTGCAGCCATCATTGTTGTTTGGCGGCCCGGGCTGGGGATTCGAACCTGCCACCTTAGGTGTATGTGGCTGGTGCCTTAGCTGCTTGAGCCACAGGCGCCGAGCCTGTGTATATTTTTTGAATGGCAGTCAGTCCTTTTAATTCCAGAAACTATAATATTACATTCCCATTAGTTTCAGCTTTATTTCTTGAATTCTCTGAATTGATTCTTTTTGGTATAAATTGTGAAACATAATATTTATCAAGCGCTGATATCAGTCAAGTTTTTTAAGGCAAAATTTCCGTAAGCACATTATCATCTCTTTTTGACTACAGATGCAGGAAGGTGAAAGAGGACTCTTTCAGGCCCGGAGCAAAGTTACTAACACATTATGGACCTGTCCCTGCAGATCTCATCTGTTATTATAAGAATAATAATAGATGGGACTATTTTAAAATCTGTATTTGTGAAAGCAAATGAAGTGACATTTCACTGAAAATGCTTTTTCCCATTTCAGTTTTAGACGGGGTCCCCTCCTCCCCATTGTTTTGTGACAGTATGGACTTATGGAATTGCCAAAGTGACTTCTTCTTCTCTGATAGCAGAAAGGATCCTGTGGCTGCAAGCATGGCCTGAACTCTTCCCGTGTTGGCTAGCCCATCATTTTTCATGGCTATTGGCAAAGGAGTGGTTTTTAACAGCTCTATTCAAACAAAGTTGATGTTAAAGAATTTAGAACAGGATAGACTTAGAATCTTAATTTATGGGGAACATTAAGGCATAGGTAAGATAAAATTGTATATTTTATAGCTTGGGGGTAGATGACTTGAATGTAAAATACTATCTTGGAGAGTAGAGAAAAGGGGGAGAAGATTGCTATTAAATGCTGACAGTGCATACAGCTGTTGGTGGGAATGAAGTTCTTTTGGAGGATGCCAGAGAGGCAGTGCCATCGATGCCCCATCCACAATCTTGCACCTTACTGATTTCATGGCAGAGGGCTACCAGCTGCCAGGACTGGCTTCATTTGTCTGAAGATTTTCTTTGTAGGCTGGGAAAACTGCTTGGCTCCTGCCAGAGGCCGTCTTCAGATATCAAGGAATTAACACCCAGCTTCCCATCCCCCAAAGAAATCTTAACCAGATGACTGATAAACACCCAGCTTCCTCCCCCTGTGAGCAAGGTGATCTGAGGTGTGTCTCCGAGTCCCCACACCCTGTCCTCTCTTCCAGCACCTCATGGCCAATCTCCCCACCCAGCATGCTCTGAGCCTCCCCATTAAATTACTTGGAGTTGTCCCAGGCCTGCCACACTTAGACATGCAGGTTCAAAAGTAATAAAAGCCACTGCACCATTTACAAATGATTTTTGGAAATTGAATCTTTACCGTATTTTGTTGAATATCTTCTTTTATTGGTAGATATTGTTTTTCTCTGTCTTTGCTACATTCAGTTTGATGGTTCAGGGTAGTTTCTTTCAAAAGCAAAAGTAACAGGGGTCTTTGAACAGTGATGGGTGGTTGGTTTATAAAATCTAATTCTATTCTGATTTTCTTGGTAGTATTTCTGATAAATTTTTCTTTTTCACTCTATACCTTGTGATGACCAATCCTGCTTCTGTCGCTAGACCTCCTGATCAGGAGACAGTGCTGATTTACTTTGTTCTTCCAATTGTACTGGATTTTCTACTTGTATCAAAATTGGAAATTTAAGAGGCGCTTTGTCTTGTTAGGAAAAAAATACTGTTTTAATTGAAAATGTTTTGCTAAAAATGATTCAAGTGATAGTGATGATGTTAGAATATTGTTCAATTAGAATATTTAAAATTAATTCACATTTATCTGGTACACATTGATTTCCTTGAAGCGGTTCTCAACCTGTGGGTCATGACCCCTTTGGGGGTCAAACGACTCTTTCACCTTTCACAGGGGTCGACTAAGACCATCGGAAAACACATATTTCCAATGGTCTTAGGAACCGGTACACTGCTCCTCATGTGTGGGGTCACCACAACATGAGGAACTGTATGAAAGGGTCACAGCATTAGGAAGCTGGAGAACCACTGCTTAGAGTATCTAATATTTATCATTTGAAGGCTGTGACTGTCTAATGTTTACTATGTTTCAAAAGGACAACTTAAATTTCTGGGAATCACTCTGCTAGTGATATAATTTGTATGTTTTTACAAAGCTGAGATTCACTATCGAGGTCTTGCATTAAAGAATGTTTGCAAAGCTTTCATTTTGAGTTAAATCTGACTTTGAGGCTGGGTGGGATGGCTCACCCCTGTAATCCTAGCCCTCCGGGAGGCTGGAGGGAGTGTGTGGATTGCTTGAGCTCAGGAGTTTAAGACCAGCTTGAGCAAAAGCAACACCCCATCTCTACTAGAAATAGAAAAATTAGCCAGGTGTTGTGGTGGGCGCCTGCCTCAGCTACTTAGGAGGCTGAGTCAGGAATACCGCTTGAGCCCAGACCTAGTTTGAGGTTGCTGTGAACCATGATGATGCCACTGCATCCTACCCAGGGTGACAGAGAAAGACTGTCAAAAAACAAAACTAAACTAAACAAAACATATCTGACTGTGAGTCCCAGATCTTTTGTTTTTTTCTGGAGCAGGACTTTATTTTGGTCTTTATTTTATATTTGAAAATTGAATACCAGTATTAGCTCCTCCAAAGAGGAGGTGGATGGAAGTTGGTAACTTACACTTCCTTGAAAAGAGAACTATTTGGGCCATAGAGAATGGTGCCCTTCGCGGAAATTCTGTTGCCTAGAGAATGAGAGAAGGAAATTTACTGCACTTTCCATTCTGTCTCCACATTTTTATGACAGACATTGGGAAAATCAGATTCAGTGTTTTCATATTCTTATTATAAATTATGCAGGAATAGGGCTGATTTAAAACCCCACAAAGGGCAAAGTAGAATTCTCAGTGTGTCTGCATTACATTCCACAAAGAGATTAGCATTGATTCCATCAAAATCTTACCAATAAAAATAAACACTTAAAATATTTAAGTGGATCAATTTTCCCGGGGTTTGAGGTCTAGCATTTTAAAACCCTCCAAATTTAACTGGGCATCTTCCTATCTACAAAAATGTTGGTGGCAGCTCACTGTAAAAAAAAAAAAAAGTACTTTCGTGTCCATTTTTAATCTTTCAAGCTTAATTGCTTAGCATTATACTTCAGCATAAATGGCAACAAATTCTTCTCTGCTACAGTTTTGTCTGTGTTAGAGTGCAACATCCTTCGAATGCTAACTAAATAAAATGGTTACACTGAGGTGATAAACTGAGTTAAAGAGGCCATAGAAAGTTACAGAATTTTGTTCCTCAGAGGATAAGGTTGACAGCATTAAACTCGCTACATATTCCCTCTTCCAGAATGTGGGAGTAGTAAAGATGAATCAGCCATGGTTTATCCTCAGAGACCTTAGAGTCCACTGGGGTGGAAGGCAAAGTACAGATAGAAATAAGTGAAAGACCCTAAGAAGAGATAGATATGGTGGTGTGGAGGTCAGAGGCTGGCGAGGGAACATCTAGTAGAGAAATCAGGGAAGGCTGCCTGGGGGAGGTGGCATTTGAGATGACCCTTGAAAGATTGAGAGAATTTCAGTAGGTGGAGATGTGTAGGCATATTCCAGGCAGCGGAGCACAGGCCAGAAGGTAGACCTGTGCAGATGAAAATGCTGAACAAGTTTTCTGTTGCTGGTGGGTTGCAGGTATGTGGTAGAGATTGAGGAGACAGGTTGGGAAGGTAAGGTAGTCTATGTAGTGGTGACTGGGAGGGGCAGCTTTTCACGAGACTCTTCCCTAATGGGGCATGGAGAGGTATGGACAGGATTTGGCTGCACAACAAGAGGTAGATTCAGGAGAGAAAGGAGTAGACTGGAGGGAGGAGACCTGTGTGTGAAGCTAGGGACAGAGCCCAGGTGAGAGGGTTTGGCCAGTAGACAGGAAGGCGAGGCCAGCAGTCTGCCGGGCAGGTTCTTCTGCTTTGACCCTTTCAGTCTGCTTTGGACTGAGCAGCCAGGGGGACCCTGTTACAATGCCAGTCCTCTGCTCAAACTCCTGCCTCACTCACAGAAAGGTCCCCTCCTCTATGACCTATGTGATCTCAGCTCCGGTTATCTCTTTACCCCATATCCTTTTCTCGGTCTCATCTGTTTATTCTGTTTCAACCACACTGGCTCATTGCTGGTTCCCAAATGAGCCAGACATGCTCTCACCCCAGGGCCTTTGCACCTGCCAGGCCTGTGCTGGGAGTGCTCTTAGGGGTAGTCTTACTCAGCTGGCCCCTTTTCAGCAAGGGCTTCCTTAGCCACCCTGTTTAAAGTCTCCAAGCTCCTCTTCAAAGCTTCTTCACTCCTTCCTTTCTTTATTTTTTCCCTCAACACTCATTACTAACCTACTATATATATTTCACTCATTTTCTTATCTATTGTCTCCCTGGTAAGAAAATAAGCTCCACCAAGGCACAGCTTTGTGGTTGTTGTTGATTACATCCCCTGTTGAGTTTATACCACTTAGTAAGTACTCAGTGAATATTTGATGAATGAATTATTGAATGAGAAGAAGAAAGAAAGACGTCACTTCCATAGGATATGAGAATTGATATGAGAATGATGGGGAGGATGGTACCTATGGCAGTTTTGAGGTTTCAACTTACATAATGGGGAAGGGAACTAGAGGGGAGAGAAAGAAGAAATAAATTCTGAATTTGAGTTGCACAAGAACTTCTAGAACTATAGCATGTATCCCTTTGCTTGGTGTTTTAAAACCTATGGATGTGTTAGGGTCCATTCCAGACTTAGTAAAGGCGGGGTCACCAAAAGCCACATACCTAGGCTATGTTATCTTAGCCCTTTTGCATATTGCCTTTGCTGAATTGCTCTTTAATTTTATGTTTGCAGCTGCTTGAATTTCTCGGATTTACCAGGATTAGTATTTGGTGCCCTTCCTATTAAATCTCATTTCTTTATAACAGGGGTGCTTGACCTTAGCCTACGGTAGCATCACCATGAACGCTTTGTAAAGCCCAGATTGCTGGGCGCCCATCCACTCTCTGGGACTGAGAAGTAGGATAATTATATAACATCTTCTCTGGTGCCCAGGAAACTCAGAGTCAAATCTGCAGCTCAGGAAAAGTCTTACGGCCACAGCTAGTTCTTTTCCCTGGTGTTGACATTCTGGTCTATTTGTTTTCTCTGTATCCATTTCTTTGTTTCACTTCTCTTTTTCTTATATTTGCTTATATCTGTGTATTTTTACAATAGGCCAAACCTTTAGATTCAGACATATGGCTTATGAGATAAAACATGAATAGAAACAGGCCTGGCAAAGAATCCTCCTCACCCCCAAAGAAAGCTCTTTCTTTCCTTTTTCTTTTTCTTTTCTTTCTTTTTTTTTTTTTTTTTTTGCAGTTTTTGGCCGGGGCTGGGTTTGAACCCGCCACCTCCAGCATATGGGGCCAGTGCCTACTCCCTTGAGCCATAGGCTCCGCCCTGAAAGCTCTTTCTTTATACTCAGTGTAAAATAACTGTGGGCTAACTCTTTAGAGTCGTCTTTACTTAAAAAATATATATATATAAAAATACTCATTAATGTCAGATTTAAATGAGGAAGATGGTCCAGAGCCCTGACAATGTATTCTGGGCCCTGACGGCTGCCATTTGCGCCCACGTGTCACAGGTGAGCTGCTCATGGCTAGATGTGCTAAGACTACAGGGGACTGTGGTGTGCTGGTGTCATCTGGTTCCTTCTGTCTCTTCCAGGCAACCAGCAAGTGCCATGTGCTGGTGTATTCTGGAGGGGAAGGACTTAGAATACTTTACTGGGAACTTGTGACTAGGGGGCCCCGGGGCTCATTTATTTCAAAGAAAATGAGCAGGAAATGGGGGTATGTAGGTCCTATTATATTTTGGCCATGTTGTATAGAACAGGCAAATTTGGTTTTGTTTTTTTATATGAAAAAAGCCTAACTGAAAATAGTTTGAGGCCCCCCAGATAACAAGTATGGAAAAGGATATAGTATACCTGCTGTATACCCAGAACATGCACGAGATGGCGCAAGTCTTTTTCTTTTTTTTTGCACTTCTAATATTTTATTCAGAAAAAAACAAAAAGGGCAAAAACAAAAATCCTGGTCATTTGCAGTATCTGTTGGCTTTCAATTTGGCTCTCCTATCGAGAAGGGTCTCATGCAAAAATCCATCTTTCTGAGCCTTTTAAAGAATTTTACTGTCTTCTTTACTTGTTGTAAGCTTATGGTCTTAGAGCTCTGAAATTTCTTTTTTTTTTTTTTTTATTGAATGGTAACTATGTACATTAATGCACTTCTGGGGTACAGTGTGGGGTTTTCACATGCAATCTGAAATACTTCCATCAACTGGTCAACACAGCCTTCATGAAATTTCTTTACGTAACTCATTTCACTGCTTTACGTTGCCTTTGTCTCCTTGTGGGACGTCGTCTCTTTTCCTGGTTTCCCTTTCAGCACAGGACTGAATCTTTGTCACTTCTTCTTCTCCTGCTGTTTGACTTTTTGCTTCTATGTCACCTGCTTCATTGCATCTAATAAAGCAGCTAGTTGAGGCCAGTAAAGCCATTTTCCATCTTGAAAGACTGGTTCCCACTGTTCTCTCCGTCTAATTGTGTCTGACCACCCAACAAGTCCATCTGAATTTATACCAAGATGTTTTCCATAACCAGATTTCAGGCAATTCTGGAATTGGACAATTTGACAGCCGTACACTGTTCGGGAGGACTGGGGCCCTCATCAGCTTCTTTATGTGGGGCCCCCAGTGTGAAAAGACCATTGTCAAGTGCATGTATGTAGGTTCCTTTATCCATTTCGATGGCTGTGGTTCCTGAAATTTCACTGAAGTTTGTTACTGTCCACCAGATTCCAACAAGATCCAGTTGGGTTTTTTCATCCTCTTCTCTGTTTCTCTTCCTGTCTTTGCTTTTTTCTTCTTACTGTGTGATCCAACTCATGCACAGCCACCATGCACTAGTCTGCAGGGAGGCCTCCGGGACTGGACTGGCAGCTCTGGGGCTCCCGTCCCCCTTCCTCTCTCCTCTCCCAGGGCACCATAGCTTTCTCGGCTCTGAGCCTCAGGATGGTGCAAGTCTTACAGGCCAGAAAGGAAGTTACTCAGGTTTTCACTGCAGGATGATCATGTTTTCATCAGTTTTTGATGCACTAAAAGGCCTTAAAGTATTCAAATCATAGGAATCAAAAGATAAGAGGTAAAGGAACAATTAAATATAGTTGTCTCCCCACCCCATGATTCTGGGACTCCCTATGGATACTTAAGTCCCTGATGTAGGATGGTGTAGGATTTGCATATAACCTACTCACACCCTCTCACTCTCTTTCTTCCTTCCCTCTCCCTTCCCTCCCTCCCTCCCTCCCTTCCTTTTTTCCTTCCCTCCCTGCATCCCTCTCTCCTTCCCCTTCCTACTTCCCTCTCTCTCTTTCCTTCTTTCCTTTCTTTCAACAATCAAGGATCTCAGAAACCTTTTGTATACTTTAAATCACCTCTAGATTACTTATAATACCTAATACAATGTAGATGCTACATAAATGCTGTCACACTGTACTGAGTAATAGCAGGAGAAAACGCCTGTACATGGTCAGTAG
Source organism: Otolemur garnettii (assembly GCF_000181295.1). NCBI lineage: Eukaryota > Metazoa > Chordata > Mammalia > Primates > Galagidae > Otolemur > Otolemur garnettii. The sequence goes on along the minus strand of NW_003852508.1, from coordinate 5,612,000 downwards.
GGAGGCCCACATTTGTCTTTTCCCCAATGTTTGTTTGTTGTTTTTTTTTGAGACAGAGCCTCAAGCTGTCCCCCTGGGTAAAGTGCTCTGGCATCACAGCTCACACCAACCTTTAACTCCTGGGCTCAAGCGAGTCTCCTGCCTCAGCCTCCCAAGTAGCTGGGAACACAGGTGCCCACCACAATGCCCAACTATTTTTTTGGTTGCAGCCGTCATTGTTGTTTGGTGGGCCCGTGCTGGATTCAAACCCGCCACCTTAGGTGTATGTGGCTGGCACCTTAGCCACTTGAGCCACAGGCGCCGAGCCTCCCCAGTGTTTTCAGTCTGTGGCTGGTTGAGTCATGGATGTGGAACTCACAGATACGGAAGGCCAAGTGTATTTCAAGTTCTTATAAAAGGAGGGAATCAAGGAATTTCATGAAGAGATGTTAAAGGAAGCTATTTGATAATCCGTACCCATAGGATTTTAATTTAAAGAGATGACTGAGTGATGAGGTTGCTGCCCAGAAAGAAAAATTTGTTACTTATATTTCTCAAGAGAAGGGAATGTGAAAGGCACTGTGACTTTTTTTTTTATTTTGCAGTTTTTGGCTGGGGCTGGGTTTCAACCCGCCACCTCTGGCATATGGGGCCAGTGCTCTACTCCCTTGAGCCACAGGCGCCACCCTGGCACTGTGACTTTTGAATGGATGGTAACTGTAGCTGAAGGAGTTACCCTCTGCCATGCAGAGCCCTAGGAGTGAGAGCCAGAGCCTAGGCCAGAGCGTTATCAGAGGGTTCTGGGAGACAGCTTGGGATTGACTGGTTTGTATAATGTCGGTGGCCCTGGGCAAACAGAGACGTCTGGGGCCTAGCCCTGGCCCTGGGTGATTTAGGGAAGTGGGAATCTTAGCCTGTTATGTGAGTTAGACAAGGAGATAATTGGGGGTGCAGACTTGGATTGGTTGTGCTCCCACTGGGCTGAGCATTTTTGCTATTTCTGAGAATTGGGTGAGCAATTGCTCTCAGGCCACCAAGCTTCTTAAGAGGTCAAAACATTTTATAGTACAGAAAATAAAAAGTGTAATTAACATAGCGGCTTCTGTGTTCTAGCCAGAGTATCTGCTTACGGGCCTCCTTCAGCTACAGTTACCCTCTGAAGTACCCCCATCTCCGTTACTTCACCTCACCCCCCCCCCCCTTCCGAGGGCATCCCTCAGCCCTCACAGATAAGGCCTTGGTTCTGCCTGTGTGTTAGGAAACCACCCTGTATTTTGGCAGTATCACATTATTTTCTATTTTATCAATAAAAATCCCAGCCTTTTATACACAGTGACCTTGCTCTCTGGTTGTTTCCATTTCTGGGTCTCTTTGTGTTCAATGTGAATTCTTTGCCTGGTTTGACTTTGGTCTGGGTAAGCTGCCTTTATCTGCCTATTCAATCACTCTGCCCTCAAATTCTACTCATATACACAAAATTGGCATTGTCTAAAGCTTTCAGGAAAGAACTAGATGGGTTCCCACATATCATATAATTATTGAGATAGGTGGCTGGAAATACCTACTTGAGGAATTTCTCTTTTTTGCCTCTCTTGCTTCCACAAATATCTTTCCTGAGCAACTAGTACAGGACCAAGAACTCAGTATTCATATATGAAAAGTCACAGTTGGGGCCCTAAAAAGGAGGCAGAAAGGAAAATAGACCAATATAATATGTTAAGTCTTAAAATGGAAGTATGTACATTCTAAGGAAGATAGAAGGAAGAGAAGGAAGGAATTCCTAAGTTAGCCGCCAGATTTCTGCATCCTTTTAAATTTGCAGTGTTTAATTTTTAAAATTGCAGTGTTTTTCTTAATATAATAAATATATTTATATAGATCAGACAAGATTAGGCACATTTAGGGTGATATAGCCATAGACAACATATAGAAAATTAGAAAGTACATAAAAATAAAATAAAAGTGAAAAAAAAATCTTTTTTTTTTTTTTTAGAGACAAGGTCTTACTCTTATGTCCAGGCTAGAGTGCTCTGGCACAACCATAGCTCACTATAACCTTGAATTACTGGGCTCAAGCAATCCTCCCACTTTAGCCTCTCCAGTAGCTAGGGCTATAGGTGCAGGCCACCATGCCTGGCTAATTGTTAACATTTTTTGGTAGGGACGAGGTCTTGCTACATTACTGAGGCTTATCTTGAACTCCTGGGCTCAACCAATCCTCCTGCCTTGGCCTCCCAAGCACTGGGATAATAGGCACGAGCCTCTGTACCTGGTCTCTAATCCTGTTTCTGAAAATAAATGTTTATTTTTTTAATTTTACATTTTGAACCTAGAGGTGGTGGTTACACAACATTGTGACTGTACTAAATACCACTGAACTGTTCACTTTAAAATAGTTAATTTTATGTTCTGTGAATTTCACCTCAATAAATTTTTTTTTAAGTATGTGTTTTAGCTTAATTTAAACATAAGAAGCAAAATAAACTGCATGGGCTGCTTAACTTCAGATAATTTTTTTTCTATTAGAAGAGATACTGTGTCTGAGGTTATTCATTTCAAAATATTATGAAAAGTATTAAGTGGGGTCAGTATGCTTGTTTGTTATTCAATGTTTATAATTTATATCTTGGTAGAAATTTAAGTTTTCAGGCAATAAAATTTAGTCAACTACTTCACAATAATAATAATTAATCTGTTTTGTCTAATAAATCAAGCACTACTCCTCAGCCCACCTCCAGTTTAAATTAAAAAAAAAGTTGTCAAAAGAACAAAATTAATAGCTTACGTTTACTTTTTGAAGGGCTCTTTAGAAGAACATATCAGAGAAAAGTTGATGTGGAAGCAGAATGTTAGTAGCTAAAAGGTAAAACAGACAAACAACATATCATGGAGAAGGAATTTTCATGCAACCCCAAAAAACAAATCAGAAAATAAATGAGAGGTTAAAAATATATGAAAGTTAACTAGCATATATAAATTAATATTCATAAGTATGACTGTGAAGTTTGAGGGTAATGTCAAATTATGCTATGGATTGCCTAATAATGCCAGTCCATACAACAAAAATATTTAAAGTTTTCTTATTCAAACAGATGGTTGCTCAGATATCTAAAACTTTAAGCACACAAAATACCTCTTTCCTGGATAAATGAAATGCTGTATATTTGCTTCTTCTATTAACATTTTAATTTTTCTTTTTTGGACTTTTCAGTTTATAATCTTAGCTAAATCCACTAAGGATTCTTTAGCTTTAAAGAACTATATGTTAAAAAGGATCATCTAGACTGGGTGCGGCAGCTTATGCCTGTAATCCTAGCCCTTGGAGGCCAAGGCTGGTGGATTGCCTGAGCTCACATGTTCAAGACCAGCCTGAGTAAGACCCTGTCTCTAAAAAATAACTGGGTGTTGTGGTGGGTGCCTGCTACTTGGGAGGCCCAAGCTACTTGGGAGGCTGAGGCCAGAGAATCGCTTAAGCCGAAGAGTCTGAGGTTGCTGTGAGCTTTGATGCCACGGCACTCTACCAAGGGCAACAAAGTGAGACTCTGTCTCAAATAATAATAAAAAACCCAGAGATCATCTGTTCTGTCCTTCCTATAGTACTTTTCTGTTTTTGGTAAGTCCACTGCTGTGGACCACCCTTCATTTTATTACACTTTAACACTAACTCACTCCCAGGAGAAAGTTATGCATCTTTGGAATCGACTACATTTTCTCACAAGCATATGGATATTATTTTAGCATAAATTACTGTAATGACATAATAAAGAATATTAAGGCTCGGTGCCTGTGGCTCAAGTGGCTAAGGTGCCAGCCACGTATACCCAAGGTGGCGGGTTCGAATCTGGCCTGGGCCCGCCAAAAAAACAACAATGACAACTGCAACCAAAAAATAGCTGGGCGTTGTGGCGGGCGCCTGTGGTCCCAGCTACTTGGGAGGCTGAGGCAGGAGACTCGCTTGAGCCCAGGAGTGGGAGGTTGCTGTGAACTGTGATGCCACGGCACTCTACCCAGGGGGACAGCTTGAGGCTCCTATCTCAAAAAAAAAGTTTGCATTGTCGT